>NW_027507903.1:71202816-71532086 GCF_037356315.1 Lithobates pipiens
ATGGCCTGGATGTTGCTCTCCATGATGTCGATCCTGGCATTCCAGGCCATGATCTGCCCTATCAGCCTGTGGGCACTGTCCGATGTAAATGGCTCGGCTACCACAACCAGATCATCACCTAAAAACATGTGTAGAAAAAAAAAATGGTTAACATATACAGCCATTAATTGTTTAGCTTAAGCTGGGTTGTCAGACACTCACTTTCACTCTCCTCCACATCTAGCCCTGGGCTCGGCTCATCCAGTGGAGCTACGGAGCTTGGTCCAGCGGAGGATACCGAGCTCCGTAGCTCCCTCGCAGACACAGGACTGGGCAGCTCCAATACCGATGCAGGGCTGGGGTTGGGGCTGGGGCTGGGGCTGGGGCTAATTGCCCAATCAGGCTGGCGAGGTCGGGGGGTCCTGGGCTGCTCCGCCTCTTGTCTGAGTCTTTGTTTCCCTATGAGAATGAAAAAAAAAAAAAAAATACTTTTAAGCATAGTGATATTTGAGTTCAGAAATTTGAATATGAAACATTGGTTTGAAGTGGTGTAAAATTATTAGTTGCTTATTACAAGATCCTAGTTTAATACATCCTTAAAATTACTTTTTTACAGTTAAGGTTGTGTTCAGACTGCTGCGATGTGTGAACGCTGCAAATCTACTGTGGTTTCACGCATCGCATGCGGAGTTCGCACTGCCCTATGTGACCTGCTGGGAGTATCAGTGTAAAGTTTTATTGACACCTCCAAATTAGTTATCACTTCACAGTGCAATCTTTAAACTCGGACAGGAATCGGACCACATGGTGTGAACATCCATGTGATCCGATTTGGCTGTGGACTCAAAAAAGGGCCATGTACAAGTTTGGTCCGGATGCGATGTAAATTCAGCCATACTATATGCATGGCTGAAATCGCATCACACAGAGATCACATGTGATTTGCACTGCAGTGCGGTGCAAATCACATTTGATCTCGTACATTGCAGCAATGTGAACCTAGCCTTTAACCAAACTGTGATACTGTATATCTTTTGTCCAAGTTTCACAGACGGACACACTCGAATCAACGCCTGGAGTACCTGCGTGTGATTATGTCAAAAATGTTCTATGAAGGCCCAAACTACACTTATAAAAGTTTCCTAGTCCAGATGTTGAACCAGCATTTTATCTATCTATCTATCTATCTCATTTTTTTAATTGAGTCTACATTGCACTGAATAAATTTATGAAACTTTATTAAAAATTTATATCTTATAAACTGAGCGTGACAATTCAGTTTATCATGAACAATACAAAAAAAAAAAAAAAAAAAAATAACTAATTAAAATCTAATCCAACACCAGATACATTTACACCATACACAAATTCATGCTATTTACGCCCACATATACGAACAACCATATGCGCCATATTTTCATAAACAACCTACACGAACGATTACGATCCGCCAGAGGTTCAGTCACTATCTACATGAACGATTACGATCAAATCCGCCAGTTTTACATACACTATCTATACGTACGATTACGATCAAAGCCGCCAGTTTTACATACTATCTACACGAACGATTACGATCAAATCAAACGATTATGTCCGACAGTCACGAAAAACGCGGAGTTTACTCACTTTTTTTCAGGACCTTTTTGATGCGGTCATATTGGTCCGGCTCCCTGGACTTGATGTCCGACCATCTTTTCCGCAGCTGGTCCTTTCCTCTCCGTACCCCGAATTTTGACTCCAAGGTGGTGACCACCTCGTCCAAGATGGCGCTTTTTCTTATGTTGGGTTTTGGGTAAGGACCATGTTCCCCATCATAATCCTCCCTTTGAAGGATAGCTACCATCTCCACCATCTCTTCGAACGCCATATTGGTGGCCTTATATCTCCTCCTTGCTTGGGGCCCACGGCTTTCCTCCGCGCTGCTCACGCTGCTAATTGAGCTTGCATCCGCCATTTTCCACTCTCATACACCCACAGCGGAAGGAGGGTAAAAGGGGCGGGGAAACACGGTCGCAAGGAACGTCAGGGGCGGGCGACGCAGGCGGAGCCTGAGCGCATGCGCCGCGTATAAAGGGGTACCACGAGGCCGTACGCTTGTCCGAACGGGAGCAGCGAGTGCTACACGCGATGGTAAGATAGTTGTCATTTGTCATTATTTTCGGTTAATTTAAAGCCTGCGTTAGGGATATTCATATTGAATTTTATTCTTATTGATGTTTAATTGATTTCTATGTGGGTTGGTGGTTGAGTGGGCTTGGTGTTTTGTGTGGTAGTGTGGGGGTGGGTGTTTAGGGGGTGGGGCTAGTGTGTGTGTGTGTGTGTGTGTGTGTGTGTGTGTGTGTGTGTGTGTGTGTGTGTGTGTGTGTGTGGGGGGGTGTGGGGGTGTGGGGGGGTGTGGGGGTGTTTGTGTGGGGGGGTGTTTGTGTGGGGGGGGCAGTAGTGTGTGTATAGTGTGTGTGTGTGTGGGTGTGTGTGTGTGGGTGTGTGTGTGTGGGTGTGTGTGGGGGTGTGTGTGTGTGGGAGGGGTAGTGTGTGTGGGGGTGTGTGTGTGTGGGAGGGGTAGTGTGTGTGTGTGTGTGTGTGTGTGGGGGAGGGGTAGTGTGTGTGGGGGTGTGTGTGTGTGGGAGGGGTAGTGTGTGTGTGTGTGTGTGGGGGGGGGGGGTAGCGTGTGTAGTAGTGTGTGTCTCGCCTACATTGTCACAATATAGTGTGCATTTGGTCTGACTATTTTTTTTTTATTTTCCCAGAAAATGCAAAAGTATAGTGCAGACCCCTTTAAAGAGGAGGCCTTCCTCTCCACCTTTATAGATCTAGTGGAGTCCCACAGCAATCTGTGGGATACAAAACACCCCCAATACCCAATCCGTTCTGCCCGGAAGAAGACACTGGAGACAGTTTTGGCGTTTGTGAAAACCCGACTCCCCCAGGCAGACACTACCTTTGTGAGCAACAAAATTCAGAACCTGCGTAGCGTGTATAGGCGGGAGCAACGAAAGATCCTAGAGTCCCAAACATCAGGATCAGCAGCAGGTCAGGTCTATGTACCTAGGCTGTGGTATTATGACAGGCTGCGTTTTCTGGATGACACGTCAGAAGCCAGGCCGTCACTTTCGACTCTTCCGTCTACCCGTCCCTCCACCCTTCCCTCCGCCTCAGGTGAGCCATCCCTGGAAGATCCAGACCCTTCCTTGCTGGACGAGGTTGATGCGCCCAGCTGGAGCCAGGTATATTTTAGTTTCTAACGTTTGGATTGCTCAAATATTAATGCTGTAAAGTTCAATGTTTGAATTGCTTCCAAATCTAGGATTTCATCACAAATTAAATTAGATAGAAGGATACAGTAGTTTCCACAAATGTGGCTCAAATCTTAATGAACTGATGGAAAAATGATGGTGTCAAAATGATAGCCTTTTGTATTTCAAGACAAATGTATTTGCAAGTGAGAACTGTAAAATTGTTAGTGATTGATGATTTCTAAATATAGACATATTTTAGTTATTGATTGCTTTGTTTTTTTACACAGGATGAGCTCACCCAGGAGGAGGCCGGGACCAGTGGTATGGAGGAGGAGGCCGGGACCAGCCACACACAGGAGCTAGCTGGGCCCAGCAGGAGTAGGACTGAGAGCCAGGTCCCTCCCCTCCGCCTAGCCAGCAAAAGGCCCAGGAGGATGGGCCGTACAGAGGAGGAGTCCTTGGTGCTGATACGGCAAGCCACCCAGATTTTGACCAAACCCCCCAATCCGCAGGAGGCCTATGCCACTTATCTGGCTAGCAAGCTCCAGGAAATGGACAAACCCCAAAGAGACATGTGTGAGGCAATCTTCTTTGATGCCATACAGCTGGGTCTGAAGGGTGAGCTCACACCCACCACGAAGCTCTACAAAACAGACCCTAATGCTCCTCCTCCTCCTCCTCCTCCTCCTCCTCCTCCTACCACAACTCCACCACCAGAGGCACAGCCTCCAGCGAAGCGTGGAGGGAAGGCTAGACGGAAGAGTCGCAAGTGACTGCCTGGCTTCAGTCTGCTCTGAAAGAAGACGCAGGCTGTTGTAGTACCACAGTCTGGGGACATAGATCTCATCTGCTGCTGTTCCTGGTCTTTGGGATTCTAGGACCTGGTTGTGCTCCCTATGTACATGCTACGCAGGTTCGGAATTTTGGTGTCCACTCACTTGATGTGTGCCTGGGGGACAAAAGGCTTCACAAACGTCAAAATTGTCTCCAGTGTTGCCTCCCTCTTAATTTATTTTGGTTATGAGGAAAAATAAAAATTTTTGATTTAAAAAAAAAATTGTATGTTTTCTTTTTTTTTTTTTTTTTATCAATATTTTTGTATAATTTTGGGTTAAAAAAAACAAAGTTTATTTGTGAGTAGGCAGATACATGTCAAAAAACTCTGGGGGTTATTTACAAAACACACGTTCATGTAAATATGCTAACTTCAAGTGCAATTTTTAAAGCACTGCAAGTGCACTTGGAAGTGCAGTCGCTGTAAATTTGAGGCTTAACATTTGAAATGAGGGGAAGCTCTGCTGATTTTGAACATGCAATCATGTGTAGGCTAAAATGATGGTTTGGGTATCTATCTATCTATCTATCTATCTATCTATCTATCTATCTATCTATCTATCTATCTATCTATCTATCTATCTATCTATCTATCTATCTATCTCTACTTGCATAGTCCTGCTTGTCCCAAAAAAATGAAAGTCCATCTTGTTTCAAACCCCCCACCCAAAAAAAAATAAAAAATAAAATAAAATAGTAGTTCCAAAAAATATATAGTAATAGATTTTTTTTTTTCCTGAAATAAATAAATATATATATATATATATATATATATAAAAATAAATATATATATATATATATATATATATATATATATATATATATATATATATATATATATATATTTTTTTTTTTTTTTTTCTTTTTATATAAATTGGGAATATATTTTTGATATAATTGGAAGATTAATCATAGGATGAGGATGAATAAAAACATGTAGTATAACTCTGTGTGAATATAAGCAGCAAAGCTACTTCACTTTTCTTGCATTACGAAGAAGAAAAGAACGGGCTATATTAAAAAAAACCACAAAATTAGCAGCATGACGAATATGCTAGCTTCAATCCGAACACTAGTTTTACAAGACCGAGCGCTTCCGCCCTGTAAATTCTTTCTGAGTATGCGCGGAACTTAGTTGGCCGAACAAGCCTACACACGAGCGAACAGTCCGCTGAAACCTTGTTTCAGCGGACAGTTTTTCGGAATTTCCGTAAGACCTTGTTCGGCCAACTGTCCGCTGAAACTGTCCGCTGAAGCCCCACACACGAGCGGACTGTCCGCCCAAACACTGTTCAGCGGACAAGGTTGGGCGAACAGTCCGCGCGTGTGTACGCGGCCTTAGAATCAGTGTTGAAAGTCTAAAATCAGCCTCCAGTGACAACCACAAAAACAGGAATTTCCTGAGTAAAGAGGAAGTAGTGGTGTCACAGCAGAATGGAGGGTGAGATTGTGTCAGGGACGCTGCAGCCCTGTTATTTGAACTTTTCTCCATGCATTGTATATGCTAAATCCCATACCATCTGGCTGTTTTTTTACTTTTTACTATATTAAATATCCCAAAAAATGTAAAAGAAAACACAGATAAAATATAACTAATAGTTAATATAATGTTAAGATAGGGAATAGGGATGAGCCGAACACCCCCCTGTTAGGTTCGCACCAGAACCTGCGAACAGACCTAAACTTCGTGTGAACTTTAGAACCCTATTAAAGTCTATGGGACTCGAACGTTCACAATCTAAAGTGCTCATTTTAAAGGATAATATGCAAGTTACTGTCCTAAAAAGTGTTTGGGGACCCGGGTCCTGCCTCAGGGGACATGGATCAATGCAAAAAAAAGTTTTAAAAACGGCCGTTTTTTCAGGAGCAGTGATTTTAATAATGATTAAAGTGAAACAATAAAAGTGTAATATTCCTGTTTCTGGCGCATGTTTCTGGTGCTTAGAACTGTCCCTGCACAAAGTGTCATTTGTGCAGGAAAAAAAGTCTTTTAAAATCATTTGCGGCTATTTTGTTGAGAACACTCAATGAGTGTTCTCTGTATTAGCCGACAATTCATTCATTCATTGATAAAAAAAAATAATAATAAAAGCGTGGGGGTTCCCCTAAATTCAATTACCAGGCCCTTCAGGTCTGACATGGATATTAAGGGGAACCCCGTGTCAAATTAAAAAAAAAATTGACGTGGGGGTCCCCCTAAATATCCATACCAGACCCTTCAGATCTGATATGGATATTAAGGGGAACCCCGCATCAAATTTAAAAAAAAATGACGTGGGGGTCCCCCTAAAAATCCATATCAGACCCTTTATCCGAGCACGCAACCTGGCAGGCCGCAGGAAAAGAGGGGGGGCGAGAGAGCAGCCCCCCCTCCCTCCTGAACCGTGCCAGGCCACATACCCTCAACATTGGGAGGATGCTTTGGGGGTCTGTGACCCCTCAAAGCACCTTGTCCCCGTGTTGATAAGGACAAGGGCCTCATCCTCACAACCCTGGCCGGTGGTTGTGAGGGTCTGCGGGCGGGGGGCTTATCAGAATCTGGAAGCCCCCTTTAACAAGGGGACCCCCAGATCCCGGCCCCCCTGTTTGAAATGGTAAGGGGGTACAAAAGTACCCCTACCATTTCACAAAGAAAGTGTAAAAAATGGTTAAATAAGACAAACACACTTTTGAAAAATTCCTTTGTTAAAAAAAATAAAATAAAAAAAAGATTCCAACGGTGCTAATCCACTCTTGCTATCCAGCGACAGATTTTCGGGGTCCAGCGATGGATCTCTCAGTCCAGCGCTGTCCATACATCCGTCTTCTGTCTCCACTGCGGAGACACTGCCGAGATCCCAGCGCTGACGTTTCTTATATTAGGAGGGCGGGGCCACCTGTCACCTGACCCCGCCCCCTCTGACGCTGGTGAAGGGAGCCAGGGGTTCTCCAGTGACGTATGGGTGACCCCGCCCCCTCTGATGTAACGGAAACCTGCGTTACATCAGAGGGGGCGGGGTCACCCATACGTCACTGGGGAACCCCTGGCTTCCCTCTCCAGCGTCAGAGGGGCGGGGTCAGGTGACGGGTGGCCCCGCCCTCCTAATATAAGAAACGTCAGCGCTGGGATCTCCGCCGTGTCTCCGCACTGGAGACAGAAGACGGATGTATGGACAGCGCTGGACTGAGAGATCCCCCGTCGCTAGATATGATCATCCATCGCTGGACCCCGGAGATTCGTTGCTGGATAGCAAGAGTGGATTAGCACCGCTGGAATCTTTTTTTTATTTTTTTTATTTTTAATAAAGGAATTTTTCAAAAGTGTGTTTGTCTTATTTTACCATTTTGACACTTTCTTTGTGAAATGGTAGGGGTAATTTTGTACCCCCTTACCATTTCAAACAGGGGAGGGTGGGATCTGGGGGTCCCCTTGTTAAAGGGGGCTTCCAGATTCTGATAAGCCCCCCGCCCGCAGACCCTCACAACCAACGGCCAGGGTTGTGAGGATGAGGCCCTTGTCCTCATCAACATGGGGACAAGGTGCTTTGAGGGGTCACAGACCCCCAAAGCATCCTCCCAATGTTGAGGGTATGTGGTCTGGTACGGTTCAGGAGGGAGGGGGGGCCGCTCTCTCGTCCCCCCCTCTTTTCCTGCGGCCTGCCAGGTTGCGTGCTCGGATAAAGGGTCTGATATGGATTTTTAGGGGGACCCCCTCGTCAATTTTTTTTAATTTGATGCGGGGTTCCCCTTAATATCCATATCAGACCTGAAGGGTCTGGTTATGGATATTTAGGGGGAGCCCCACGTCAATTTTTTTTTTAATTTGACACGGGGTTCCCCTTAATATCCATGTCAGACCTGAAGGGCCTGGTAATTGAATTTAGGGGAACCCCCACGCTTTTATTTTTTTATTTTTTATTTTTTTATCAATGAATGAATGAATTGTCGGCTAATGCAGAGAACACTCATTGAGTGTTCTCTGTATTACGGGACCCGACAATAGCCGCAAGTGATTTTAAAAGACTGTTTTTCCTGCACAAATGACACTTTGTGCAGGGACAGTTCTAAGCACCAGAAACATGCGCCCCTTCACAGGCATACTATAGATACCCCCCAGCTACGAAATTTAAAGGAATATTACACTTTTATTGTTTCACTTTAATCATTATTAAAATCACTGCTCCTGAAAAAACGGCCGTTTTTAAAACTTTTTTTTGCATTGATACATGTCCCCTGGGACAGGACCCAGGTCCCCAAACACTTTTTAGGACAGTAACTTGCATATTACCCTTTAAAATGAGCACTTTAGATTTCTCCCATAGACTTGTATAGGGTGTTCCGGCTTTTCGAATTTCGCAGCAGAAATCCTTGCCAAGAAAATGTTTCCTTCAGGGGAAAACATTTGAGAAAAAGCAACATATTTTAAAGCCTAATTTAGTTATTTTGTACTTATTTTTTAAATGAGCATAAAGGACAGTACTTTGAATGAGAAGTGTAATTGATTCTGGTGGCTGCTCTCATCCATCCTCTGACCCCCATCCCATATCCCTGCAGTGGTAATCCTACAGTCCTGCAGGGGATAATATGAGCTGCTGCACTTGTCTTCGGTACTCGCCAACTATGCCTGCCCTTGCCGCCTTCCCTCCTCCATTCATTGGAGCTGTACTATAGCATTTAGCAGTGAAAGAAGGAGTGGGGGTAGAAAGTGCAAAACTAGCTGTTACTCTTGATGAATGCCTGTGACAGGTCCAGCAGCTTGTCTTAACCCTCTCTGCACTAGAAGATTACTACTGCAGTGGTATGGGCAGGGCTGGTGCAAGGATTTTCGACGCCCTAGGCGAAACCTAATTTTGCCGCCCCTGGCTCCGCCCCAACTCTTCTCCGACTCCGCCCTGGCTCCACCCCAACTCTTCTCCGACTCCGCCCACTTTGTCCTGCCCATGTATAAGGTGGAGCTGGCAGGTGGAGATTTTTGTAATGTAATCACCTCAGTGTAATACCCCCAATGTACAGGTGGGGGGTGGAGGTGTACAGTATATAGGTAGTTGTGTGCAGTATACAGGTGGGGGGTGGAGGTGTGCAGTATACAGGTGGGGGGGTGGAGGTGTGCAGTATACAGGTAGGGGAGGGGGTGTGCAGTATACAGGTGGGGGGTGGAGGTGTGCAGTATACAGGTGGGGGGTGGAGGTGTGCAGTATACAGGTGGGGGGTGGAGGTGTGCAGTATACAGGTGGGGGGTGGAGGTGTGCAGTATACAGGTGGGGGGTGGAGGTGTGCAGTATACAGGTAGGGGAGGGGGTGTGCAGTATACAGGTGGGGGGTGGAGGTGTGCAGTATACAGGTGGGGGGTGGAGGTGTGCAGTATACAGGTGGGGGGTGGAGGTGTGCAGTATACAGGTAGGGGAGGGGGTGTGCAGTATACAGGTGGGGGTGTACAGTATACAGATAGGATGTGGGGGTGTGCAGTATACAGGTGGGGGGTGGGGGTGTACAGTATACAGGTGGGGGTATACAGTATACAGGTGGGGTGGGGTGTACAATATACAGGGGGGGTGTACAGTATACTGGAGGGGTGCAGTATGCAGGTGGGGAGTGGGCAGTATGCAGTATACAGGTGGGGGGTGGGGGTGTGCAGTATACAGGTGGGGGTGTCTAGTATACAGGTAGGGGGTGGGGGTGTGCAGTATACAGGTGGGGGGGTGCAGTATACAGGTGGGGGGTGGGGGTGTGCAGTATACAGGTGGGGGGTGGAGGTGTGCAGTATACAGGTGGGGGGTGGAGGTGTGCAGTATACAGGTAGGGAGGGGGTGTGCAGTATACAGGTGGGGGGTGGAGGTGTGCAGTATACAGGTGGGGGGTGGAGGTGTGCAGTATACAGGTGGGGGGGTGGAGGTGTGCAGTATACAGGTGGGGGGGTGGAGGTGTGCAGTATACAGGTAGGGGAGGGGGTGTGCAGTATACAGGTGGGGGGTGGAGGTGTGCAGTATACAGGTGGGGGGTGGAGGTGTGCAGTATACAGGTGGGGGGTGGAGGTGTGCAGTATACAGGTGGGGGGTGGAGGTGTGCAGTATACAGGTGGGGGGTGGAGGTGTGCAGTATACAGGTGGGGGGTGGAGGTGTGCAGTATACAGGTAGGGGAGGGGGTGTGCAGTATACAGGTGGGGGGTGGAGGTGTGCAGTATACAGGTGGGGGGTGGAGGTGTGCAGTATACAGGTAGGGGAGGGGGTGTGCAGTATACAGGTGGGGGTGTACAGTATACAGATAGGATGTGGGGGTGTGCAGTATACAGGTGGGGGGTGGGGGTGTACAGTATACAGGTGGGGGTATACAGTATACAGGTGGGGTGGGGTGTACAATATACAGGGGGGGTGTACAGTATACTGGAGGGGTGCAGTATGCAGGTGGGGAGTGGGCAGTATGCAGTATACAGGTGGGGGGTGGGGGTGTGCAGTATACAGGGGGGGGTGTCTAGTATACAGGTAGGGGGTGGGGGTGTGCAGTATACAGGTGGGGGGTGGGGGTGTGCAGTATACAGGTGGGGGGAGGGGGTGTGCAGTATACAGGTGGGGGGTGGAGGTGTGCAGTATACAGGTGGGGGGTGGAGGTGTGCAGTATACAGGTAGGGAGGGGGTGTGCAGTATACAGGTGGGGGGTGGAGGTGTGCAGTATACAGGTGGGGGGTGGAGGTGTGCAGTATACAGGTGGGGGGTGGAGGTGTGCAGTATACAGGTGGGGGGTGGAGGTGTGCTGTATACAGGTGGGGGGTGGAGGTGTGCAGTATACAGGTGGGGGTGGAGGTGTGCTGTATACAGGTGGGGGGTGGAGGTGTGCAGTATACAGGTGGGGGTGGAGGTGTGCTGTATACAGGTGGGGGGTGGAGGTGTGCAGTATACAGGTGGGGGTGGAGGTGTGCAGTATACAGGTGGGGGGGGTGAGCACAGTCAGTATGCAGACAGCTGTGTAGGGAAGTTGGTGTCCCCCTGGCTGTAGCTCCTCTCACAGACACACAAAGCAGTGAAGGTATGTGCATAGGTTACTCACCCTCAGGCAGATGAGGAGCAGTGTAATGAGTACGGAGCCCCACGCTGGCTCCTCACATCATTGGATACTGATTTCGCTCTCCTCCATTAATGTCCATACACTCCGCCCTCTTCCTCACTCAGGACCGTCTAACCCCGCCCCCCGGTGACGCCCTACAACTCCGCCCTCAGAGCTAATCCTCTCTCCTTACTCGTCTCAGATGGAACAGGACTCAGTCCCTTGCAGATCGCCCTCTGAGGAGTTACTGGGCGATCTGAGGGAGCTGCCGTTCGAACGAGGGGGAGAGGAGGGGGAGAGGAGGGGGGTGTCCCTTACTGAAGGAGCAGGACAGGAAGATGCCAGGGCGCACCATCGGGTTTTAGCTGCTCTGCTGCCAATTATTTCAACAACACCTCTAGTGGCCGTGGCTGCGCCCTGGGCGGCAGTGCGCCCTAGGCGGCTGCCTAGTCCGCCTAGTGGTAGCGCCGGCCCTGGGTATGGGGGAAGCAGAAGACAGAACATTTAAAATAAGAAAGCAGCCATTGGCATAAGGGACACTTCACATTCAATGTACAATGCCTTAAAAAAGTATTCATATTCCTTGCCATTTTCCACATTTTTTCATGTTACATGACAATGTTGAAGTGGAAGGAAAATGATAAATGGTTTTCTATTTTTTTTACAAATAAATATGTAAAAAGTGTGGTGTGCATTTGTATTCAGTCCCCCTGAGTCAAAACTTTGTAGAATCACCTTTTCGCTGCAATTACAGTCTTACAAGTCTTTTTGGGTATGTCTCTATCAGCACATCTAGAAAGTGACATTTTTCTACAAAATAGCTCAAGCTCTGTCAGATTGGATGAAGAGTGTCTGTGAACAGCAATTTTCAAGTCTTGCCACAGATTTTCAATTAGATTTAGGTCTGGACTTTGACTGGGCAGTTCTAACACATGAATATGCTTTGATCTAACCATTCCATTTTATCTCTGGCTGTATGTTCAGTGTTTTTGTTCTGCTGGAAGGTGAACCTCCGACCCAGTCTCAAGTCTTTTGCAGATTCTAGCAGGTTTTCTTCTAAGATTGCCCTGTATTTGGCTCCACCCATCTTCCCATCAGCTCTGACCAGCTTCCCTGTCCCTGCTGAAGAAAAGCATCCTCACAACATGATGCTGCCACCACCATGTTTCACAGTGGGGATGGTGTGTTCAGGGTGATGTGCAGTGTTAGTTTTTCACCACACATAGCATTTTCCTTTTAGGCTAAAGAGTTAAATTTTGGTCTCATCTGACCAGAGCACCTTCTTCAACATGTTTGCTGTGTCACCCACATAACTTCTCGCAAACTGCAAATGGGACTTCTTATGGCTTTCTTTCAACAATGGCTTTATTCTTGCCACTTTTCCATAAAAGCCAGATTTGTGGAGTGCACGACTAATAGTTGTCCTGTGGACAGAGTCTCCCACATGAGCTATGGATCTCTGCAGCTACTCCAGAGTTACCATGAGTCTATTAGCTGCTTCTCTGATCAATGCTCTCCTTGCCCTGCCTGTCAGTTTAGGTGGACAGCCTTGTATTGGCAAGTTTGCAGTTATGCCATACTCTTTTCATGTTGAAATGATGGATTGAACAGTGATGTTCAAGGCTTGAATTTTTTTTTTATAACCTAACCCTGCTTCAAATTTCTCCACAGCGTTATCCCAGAACTGTCTGGTGTGTTCCTTGGCCTTCATGATTCTGTTTGTTCATTATAAGAAAACCTCTGAGGGCTTCACAGAACAGTTGTATTTATGCTGAGATTAAATTACACACAGGTGGACTCTTATTTACTAATTAGGTGACTTCTGAAGGCAATTGGTTCCACTGGATTTTAGTTAGGAGTATCAGAGTAAAGGGGACTAAATACAAATGTACGCCACACTTTTCAGATATTTATTTGTAAAGAAGTTTGAAAACCATTTATCATTTCCTTCCATTTCACAATTTTGTGCCACTTTGTTTTGGTCTATCACATAAAATCCCAATAAAATACATTTATGTTTTTGGTTGTAACATGACAAAATGTGTAAAATGTTAAGGGGTATGAATACTTTTTCAAGGCACGGTATGATGTACCATCCATTGTGCTGATTAAAAAAATACTTAAAGTTACATTAAACAACAAAATAATAATGTATAAACAGGTCAAGCAAAGCGCTAAAACTGTCAAACCAATCCTTGTTCAAGATGTATGCACTGTTGATTACATTGAGTTTTCTTTCATTGGTTTAAAAAAAGATGGCTGTGGTTAGGATTCTTTGTTTACAGATGATACAAAGAAATTTGTTGTGTAAGTTACCAACAGTGTGTGGTGTATTTTTAATGTAACTTACTATGCCCCTTATTTAGAAAAAGTATACAATAGGTTTGTATATATTGACAACCCCTGCGCCTACAAGCTAGGACAAAGTAGGACACAAAATGGGGGAGAGCTACAAGGTGTAGGTCTGGCCACTGACCATACATATGCATGTACAAGCTATTGGGATCCGAACACAGGTATATTTTGTTTTTGTTGTATAGCAGGTCAGTGGCCAGACCTAAACCTTGGCCAGACCTAAACCTTGAAGCTCTCCCCCATTTTGTGTCTGTTCAATTTATCTCACTTTTGCATACTTACGTCTTCTCTTCTATCCCTTCCCCCCTCCCCTTTGCTCTTTACTCCTATCTACCTCCTCTACCTTCATTCCTCTCCACCACGTAAACCGTCATATAATTGATTACTGGATTCCATCCAGCATGACCATATTTTTTCAAGATTTTGTGATGTAATTTTTCTCTTTTAAGCATGTAATTACGTTTCTCAGGCCATTGCTTATGGGTTAGAGGAACAGAAGATGGCCATTTTTGTAAATTAACTTGCATAGAGTGAATCTCTTCTGGTAACACTCCATCAGGGATTATTCCCAATAATGCAAGTTTGGGTGTCCCTGTTAACTTAGTGGAGCATACTAAATTTAGAGTTATAAATATTTTTTTTCCCAATAACGATGCAGTTTCGGACATCGCCAAAGCATGTGGATAAGAGATCCATTAAATAGAGAGCAGCGAGGCATAACGAGGTTATATATTTTCCCCAAGCATAGAGTTTTTGTAGGGTATAGTGAGCCCTATGCAAAATAAAAAGCTGGGATAACCTTTGGGAGGGCGAGAGGGATGTCTTAGGTAGTTTCCATGGCCTGTATCCATTCCTCCATACATAGATCTTCTATGTCCTTTTGCCAACAAGAAAAGCTATTTATTTGTTTCCCATTATTCTCTGTTGATTGTAAATTTGAATAAAGGTCTCCTATTAATCCCTGTTCCCATGCGAGTTACAGCAATTGCCTTTGATAATATTTTTGAGTGTTTATATTGTAATTGAATTTTAAATTATGGCTTTGTAATGCATGGCGTAATTGGAGGTATTGGTAGAAATTATGATTTGTTAACTGATAGCGTTTTTTCAATACATTAAAGGGTAGTAGAACATCCCCTTCATATAATTTATACAAAAATATTATACCTGCTTTTTTTTCAATCTAACATTTCTGGGAGTCTATTCAGTTTATAAAGATAGTAATTATCCCATATAGGCATGTGTTTTGTATAGCCCTTATTTTGAGTAATAGTTCGCACTGCTTCCCATAGCCTATGAATTAAATGAAAAGTAGAGAATTTTCTTTTATTATAAAGTGATGAGCCTGTATTAATTGAACTAAAGGGTATGGTTTAAATTGGGATATTATAATCTTCTGTATGGAATCATGCATGTCCACTGCCTCCCATCCGTGCCAATGTTGCAATTGTGATGCAATAAAAGACAGTCTTACATTAGGTATCGCAATTCTCCCCTTATCTGTGGCCTGTTGTAATGTTTCTGTTCTGGGTTTCCCCCCATTCTATATAAAATCCCTAAAAACCATGTCAATAGTTCTAAACAAAGGTAGTGTCAGCCAAACAGGACAGTTATGCAATACGTATAACATTTGGGACATCCACATCATCTTCCCCAAATTCGCTCTCCTTATTATGGTCAGCGGGAATTTACTCCAGGTTTTACTCAATTGTCTAAATTTGACAATAAGAGGGAGTAAGTTCTTATCTGTATATTCTGTAACATTCAAAGTAATTACCACTCCTAAATCTTTCAATTATGTAACCAGGTCTATCTGACAAGCCTGGTGTGGAAGCTCCAAAGGTATAGGGTCCAAGGGCAACATTACGGACTTGTCCCAATTAATATTGAATCCTGAAAAGGAACCATAAACTTCTATTAAAGACATAACTGTAGACAGGGATGAACATGTATTCCTCTATGCTTTGTGAGGCCTTAAGCAAGACTTAGACAAGACTTGGACATGAGGCCCCACTCACGCCCATAACGGGAAAAATAATTCAAGTGATAAAAATTAACTGTATAATTGCATATATTAAGAGTCTTAAATCCTTTGAACTATGAATTCACAGTTTCTAGAATTTTCTCTAACAAATTCTTCTTTAATCAAAGATCATTAAACACAGGGTCAGTATGTGTATAAATGTGTGTATCTATATATATATATATATATATATATATATATATATATATATATATATATATATATATATAAATACATGCACACAAATATAGATAAAATGTGTGCAGCTGCAACTAGCAACAAAAGTCAAAAACAATATTTCTCCACTTACATGAAGGTCAGGGTAATGTAACCAAGCCAGCACAGAGTCCCCCCCTACATCAGAGTCTGCAGGATTCCTCCTTACAGTGTAAGGGAACCTTTGATATATTGGAGAATGCAGCAGACTTTCTTGTAAAAGGGAACTCTGGTGACCAGAAATCACCTTATATCAGATTGCACAGCATTCCCCTTTACATTAGAGTTCCCTTTTACATCAGGGTCCACAGAGTACCAACGGGAACTATGATGTGGAGGGACTCTGATGACCACAGACCATATTCCATAGAGTAATGCACTAAGGTAAGGGGGGTGACAGGAACCATGAAACAGAGACAGAAGTACAATCAAATCACACTTGTTTATTAATAAAAATAAAAAGGTAAATAGGAAAAAGCATATATTTAAGCAAGCCAGAGCCCAGTAACCAGATCGGGTAGTCAGCCAGTCCAAAGTTCATAAACCAGATCGGGTAATCAGCCAGTCCAGACGTCAGGGAACCAAGGAGAGCAACTGCAAGCAGGGTGGAAGCCAGGAGGGATGTTAGCAAGCCAGTCTTGAAACAACAGCAGGACAAGGTTCCTAGTGATGTGACTAAATGTGAAGGCAATGGAGAAATGAGCTGGAAGACTATATATATATATAGGCAGACCAGATGAGCATCATCAGGAACAGCTGGTAACTGTGGAGAGAGAAGAGAGCTGGCAATTAGCCAACAGCTGAGCGGCCAGCCCAGAGGAGGAAGGGCTAAGCCAGCCCTGACAGTACCCCCCCCCCCCCCATGACCCCTCTCCCTCGGAGGACCACCGGGCTGGAGGGGAAACCGTCTATGGAACTCGCGGAGGAGGACAGGGGCATGTACATCAGAAGATGAAACCCAGGAGCGTTCCTCTGGACAGTACCCCTTCCAACGCACCAGGTACTGTATGCGCCCATGGAACCTACGGGAGTCAACAATGGATTGTACCTCATACTCCTCATGGTTCTCAACCTGAATAGGGTGAGGACGTGGCACCGAGTTAGTAAATCGGTTACAGACCAATGGTTTCAATAAGGAGACATGAAACACATTAGAGATGCGCATACTAGGAGGAAGTTCCAACGCGTAAGCTACTGGGTTAATCCTGCGAAGGATACGGAAAGGCCCAATAAACCGAGGTGCAAACTTCAGTGAGGGAACATGAAGCCGGAGGTTGTGAGATGACAGCCAGACCCTGTCCACAACCTGGTAGGAAGGCGCTGGCAGGCGTCTGCGGTCAGCATGGAGTCTGTACCTATCATTAGCATGACGCTAAGCCTCCTGGACATGTACCCAAGTGGAACGAAGATCACGGAGATGCTCCTCTAATGCAGGAATACTCTGCGGAACAAATGAGTCAGGCAACATGGAAGGTTGGAAACCATAATTCACCATAAATGGAGACAATCTGGAGGCAGAATTCAAGGCACTGTTGTGAGAAAACTCTACCCAAGGTAATAGGTCAGACCAGTTGTTATGATGGTCAGAAATATAGCAACGTAGGAATTGCTCCAAGGACTGATTGGCTCGTTCTGTGGCCCCATTAGACTGCGGGTGATACGCAGAAGAGAACGCAAGCTGGACTCCCAACTGTGCACAAAAGGCTCACCAGAACTGGGAGACAAACTGAACGCCTCTATCCGAGACAATCACCTTGGGTAGCCCATGTAAGCGAAAGATCTCCCGAGCAAAAATGAAAGCCAGTTCCTTAGAGGTGGGCAACTTCTTAAGTGGAATACAATGACACATCGTCAACCACCATAAGGATAACAGTGTTGCCTTGGGAGTTTGGCAATTCCACAATGAAATCCATAGACAGGTGAGTCCAGGGCCTCTCTCCATTGGGTATGGGTTGTAGGAGGCCCACTGGAAGGTGTCGTGGAGTCTTACTCTGAGCACACATGGGACAGGCAGCTACGAAAGCAGTAACATCAGCCTGTAGACTAGGCCACCAGAATTGTGGGGAGATGGCCCAAATGAGTGGATTCCTCCCAGGATGGCCAGCTGCCTTGGGAGAATGATAAGTCTGGAGCACTGCAGTACGGAGACTCTCTGGGGCAAAGCAGCGGTCACAAGGTTTATCAGGCGGAGCATGGACCTGAGCAGCAAGAATTTTGTCACCCAAAGGAGAAGTAAGACTGGTGCGAACCGTAGCCAAGATACGATCAGGAGGAATCATAGGAACCGGAACCGACTTCGACTTGGAAGTGGAGCAAAATTGTCGTGACAAGGCATCAGCCCTTACATTCTTAGTACCGGGTAAGAATGAGACAATGTAATTAAAGCTCGACAAGAAAAGAGCCCATCGCGCCCTTCTGGGAGAGAGTCGCTTAGCCTTAGACAAGAATGTAAGATTCTTATGGTCAGTAAGAATAAGAACGGGCACAGTGGTACCTTCAAGGAAATGTCTCCAATCTTTCAGGGCTAAAAAGATCGCCAACAGCTCTCTGTCACCAATCTCATAATTACACTCAGCAGGTGACAATTTCTTGGAAAAGTAGCCACACGGATGCATAGCGCTCTCAGAGTTAGGACGTTGAGACAGAAGGGCGCCAACTCCAGTCTCAGAAGCATCAACTTCTAGGATAAAAGGCAATGTAGGATCAGGATTTGCCAACACAAGAGCAGAAACAAAGGCAGCCTTGAGAATCTCAAAGGCCTTAATGGACTCCGGAGACCAACTCTGTGGGTTACCGTCCTCTCTGGTCATATCAGTCAGAGGCTTGACCAGAGACAAGAAGTTCCGAATAAACTTCCGATAGTAGTTGGCAAAGCCCAGGAAACGCTGCAGAGGACGTAAACCCACGGGTCGAGGCCACTGTAGGACTGCCGAAAGTTTCTCTGGGTCCATTGAAAAACCAGCAGTGGCAATGACATAGCCCAGGAATGTAACCTGTCACTTCTCCAGTTTACAATAGAGATTGTTCTCTCTTAGTTTCTGAAGGACACGACAGACATCTGTGTGGTGGCTCTCCAGGGACTTGGAAAATATGAGGATATCATTGAGATAAACCACCACACACAACTGCAACAAATCTCGGAGGACATCGTTAATAAATTCCTGGAAAACTGCCGGGGCGTTACAAAGGCCAAAAGGCATTACCAGGTATTCATAATGGCCTGTTCTGGTATTAAATGCAGTCTTCCACTCGTCGCCCTCCTTAATGCGCACGAGATTGTATGCCCCTCTCAGGTCAAGCTTTGTGAAAACCGTTGCTCCCTTGAGGCGGTCAAATAACTCAGTAATCAATGAAATCGGGTAGGCATTCTTAATCGTGACACGATTGAGACCCCTATAATCTATACAAGGTCTCAGTTCACCGCTCTTCTTTTTCACAAAGAAGAAACCAGCACCAGCAGGAGACAAGGATTTGCGGATGAAACCTCGAGAAAGTGCGTCAGCAACATACTCCTCCATGGCCTTATCCTCCAAGACCGACAAAGGGTAAACCCAGCCACGAGGAGGTATGGCACCAGGTTGAAGGTCAATTGTGCAATCATAAGTCCGGTGTGGAGGCAAACTACTGGCTTGACCTTTATCAAAGACATTGCCAAAATTACAGTACTCCTCCGGCAGGGAGGGGAGTGAAACGGTGCACAGTACCTTGGATACCTTCAGGAAGCATGTCTCACTGCATTGTGGTGACCAGGAGAGAACCTCAGCACGGAGCCAATCAAAAGAGGGGTTTTGCCTCTGTAACCAAGGATAACCAATAACCAGCGGGAATCTGGATGAGGAAATAACTTGGAATTGGATTATCTCATGGTGAAGAGCCCCTACGGCCATGGACAATGGAACCGTCTCATGAGTCACATGGGCAGGCTGTAAAGGTCTCCCGTCAAGAGCCTCAATGGCAAGTGGAGTGTCATACAGCTGCAGCGGAATCGAGTGCTGCGAAACAAATGCAGCATCAATGAACAGGCCTGCAGCCCCAGAGTCGATTAGAGCCTGTATCTCGATGGAAGACTCAGCCCAAGAAAGGGTGACCAAAACCAGGGGCTTATCCTTCTGGATAACTGGGGACGAAACAACGCCATCTAAGGTCTGTCCATGACAGGACCTCAAGGTTCGGGCGCTCCCTGGACGGGTAGGACAAGACTTCAAAAAGTGACCTGCCTGGCCACAATAAAGGCACAATCTCATCCTCCTCCTAAAGGCTCTCTCATCTGCAGAGAGACGCGTGAATCCCAGGTGCATGGGTTCATCTTCACTGACCAACTCGGTACCAGGAGGCATGGGAGGTGAGGGAGGCATGGGTGGGACTACAAAGCTCGGAGGCAAACGTACAGGAGGCTTCCGCAAGTGCTCCTTAAGAGAAAGTCTTTCTCTGAGTCTGGAGTCAATGAGGATGGCAAACGAAATCTAGCTCTCCAGCTCTGTGGGTATATCTCGGGCTGCTATCTCATCCTTGATGGAACCTGAGAGACCATGAGAAAAAGCAGCCACGAGGGCCTCATTGTTCCAAGCAACCTCTACTGCCAGAGTACGGAATTCAATGGCGTAGTCGGCAACAGTTCTCGTACTCTGTTTGATGGACATGAGGCACTAGGAAGCAGAAGCGGAGCGTGCGGGGACGTCAAAAACCCTTTTAAAGAAGGCCACAAACTGAGGGTAACTCAAGACAACAGGTTTTTGCGTCTCCCATAGAGGGTTAGCCCAGGCCAAGGCTCTCTCAGAAAGCAAAGATATCATGAAACCTACTTTGCTTCTGTCCGTGGGAAACGCCTGGGGCAGCATTTAAAAGTATTACTCAACCTGATTGAGAAACCCTCTGCATTGAACTGGATCGCCCCCAAATCGCTGGGGAAGCAGAGCAGAACCAGACATACCTCTTATAGAGGTAATACTCGAGGCGGGTGCCTGCACAGAGACTGGCGCAGCAGCAGGGACGGCCTCGACTCAGGTTGTATCGGAGCAGCCACCGTGGGGGATTCCAGGTGAGCCGTGCAATTCAGGAGCGTTTGTAACGCCAAGGCAAACTGATCCATGCGGTGATCTTGCTCATCCAATCTGGAAAAAATATTACCAACAAGTGGATTGACTGTATCTTGTGAATTCATGGCCTTAACGTACTGACAGGAACCATGAAACAGACAGAGACAGAAGTACAATCAAATCACACTTGTTTATTAATAAAAATAAAAAGGTAAATAGGAAAAAGCGTAGTCAAGCAAGCCAGAGTCCAGTAGCCAGTTTGGGTAGTCAGCCAGTCCAAAGTTCATAAACCAGATCGGGTAATCAGCCAGTCCAGACGTCAGGGATCCAAGGAGAGCAACTGCAAGCAGGATGGAAGCCAGGAGGGATGTTAGCAAGCCAGTCTTTAAACAACAGCAGGAGAAGGTTCCTAGTGATGCGACCAAATGTGAAGGCAATGGAGAAATTAGCTGGAAGACTCTATATAGCAGTGATGGCGAACCTTGGCACCCCAGATGTTTTGGAACTACATTTCCCATGATGCTCCACTACACTGCAGAGTGCCTGAGCATCATGGGAAATGTAGTTCCAAAACATCTGGGGTGCCAAGGTTCGCCATCACTGCTATATAGGCAGGCCAGACGAGCATCATCGAGAACAGCTGGTAACTGTGGAGTGAGAAGAGAGCTGGCAATTAGCTGACAGCTGAGCGGCCAGTCCAGAGGAGGAAGGGCTAAGCCAGCACCAACAGGGGGTTACTGAGGGGGAACCTTTATATCAGTGCTTCCTTACCTTACTTTATTAACTCCCCCTTACATAACTGATCCCCCCTTCATACCTCCAGTATCTCTGTAAAGCCCCGTACACACGAGCGGACTTTTCAACATCCAAAGTCCGTCAGACCGAGTCCGTCAGACTATCCGATCGTGTGTGGGCTGCAACGGACTTTAGCTTCGCAAAAGTCTGACGGACTTTAGAAATGAAGCATGCTTCAAATTTTCCCGACGGAACTCCGCCGGACCCGGTCCCCTTCGAAAAATTCGCTCGTGTGTGTGCTACTCCGACGGACTAAAACCGACGCTAGGGCAGCTATTGGCTACTGTCTATGAACTTCCTACGTCGAATCCAGTCGTACGTCATCACGTTCGACTCCGTCGGAGTTTGGTGTGATGGTGTGTGGTCAAGTCCGTTCGGTCGAAAAGTCCGCCAGAACTCCGTCGGAACTCCGTCGGAACTCCTTTGGAGGTCTGTCAGACTTAATCCCTCTCGTGTGTATGGGGCATAATAGTATCAGTCCTCTTATTTAACAACAATTGTATTTCAGTTATATATGATGCAGGTCGCTGGGCCTTTATAAGAGTTGCCAATAGGTGCCCTGTCCCCTCTCACTCCTCAAAATATGGTTGTTGTAAAAATAATCTGTTATTTTCTGCCTTCTTCATAGCCACCAATGCATGCTGTTGTTGACTATGGATGCAGTCTTTTTCAGTGTCTCCATTTGGATTAGTTATATATAAAAGTTTGGCCTGCATCATATTATCAGCTAGGGTTTTTTCCCATTGCCTGGATTGTATCTTAATTTTCGATATCTGAGCTATAAGGAGGCCTTGGAGAAAAGCCTTTAGTGCATCCCAGTATATTAAAAGTGAGACTGAAGTTCTCTTTATATTCCGATAAGTGATTAATTCCGTCATAATTCCTTCAGATGACTGAAAAAGTGACAGCCAATAAGGATTCACCTTCCATAAAGTACACCCTGGACTAGTCATAAAAGAAAACTTTAACACTAAGGGAGAGTGGTCTGAAATACCCCTAGCCTCATATTTAATTTCACAAAGATATGGTATCAATTGATAAGTTCCCAGTGCCACGTCTATTCTAGATAGAGTTTTATAAGTACTAAAAAAGCATGAAAATTGCCTGTTTGCTGGATTACACTGTCTCCAGAGATCTATCAACCCCAATTCCGCTTCATATCTGGCAAAGACCTTAAGCACCGATGTATATATTTATCTGTTGTATGATATTTATCTATTGCGGGATCAATATAATTATTGAAATCTCCGACCAATAGGCATGCACTATCTGGTTTATCAGATACAAACTGAATATACTCCTTAAATACTTCTGATGAATAAGGTGGGGGAATATAAATATTTCCTATCACATATGGTCGCCCTGATAATGTACATTACAAAAAAAGAAATCGACCTTTGCTATCCTTCTTAATGTGTGTATATATAAAATCCAATCCATCCATGATTCACTCCAAATTGGAGGCGAAACGCTTGGACCGTATGCCCCAATTCTACAAAGTTTGGCAACCCTGGATACAACACTTTTTACCCCCGGATTTTGACCCCTATTTACTTGAGCCCTAAACTACTCACTAAATTGGGGTGGTCTCCAGCTAATGAAGGCCTGGGTCTGTGCGGACCGATTGACCGACTCTTCTTCCTTCCTTTCCTCTTATTCTCCATCTCTCCTCTCCCTTCTTTCTAACTCTACTGCTTTTATTTCTGTTGTGTTCTAGCTGTTCTTTCTTTCTTCTCTTTTTCCTCTATTTGAAAAATTTTGTCCACGCAGTACCATTATTCTTTTACTCGCTACTTATTTAGAGGTTGAGAGTAGCTTAATTCTTTGACTCCGATATTACCGGAGTGTCTCATTTTTTGACTATATGCTTAAGCAAACACTCTCCTAGCAGTCCTACGCGGCATACCCTTTTGCTTGTTTGTAACCGCATTATTGTGTATGATGTCGCAAGTTGTTTGTTCCAATGTTTTATATATTCTGCTATACCCAAACCCTGTTAGCAATGTACTGTGTACTCTGTCTGTAAACTGATAATAAAAATGTATGTATATATATATATATATATATGTATATATATATATATATATATATATATATATATATATATATATAGTGATATTAAGTATTAAACTGATTCCTTTTTAAGTAATGCAGAGTGTCAGAATTTAAATGGGTTTCCTGGAGACATCTTATTGAAGGTGAGAATCTCTTTAATGAAGTAAACACTGCTTGTCGCTTAAAGGACCACCAAGACCCCTAGCATTCCATCAAATTAAGACATCACTCAAGGGAACCATATAAAGCTAATATCAAAATATGCTGGCCCAGAAAAACAAAACCAGATACAATAAATATCAACAAAATATTGCAAAAAGATGTGTAGTACCCTGTGCCGTTACTTTGAGGTTAGCTGGAAACAATATAAAATAAGGAAATTCCATCTGCCTCAATCGCCACTTCACCTCCAGGAATCCTGCCCTCTGACTTTGCACTGCTGCTAGAAAATCTGGAAAAAAAAACGCATCTTTGAACCATCCACCCATATATCTGGAAGTTGTATAGCTCTCTGCAGAATAATATCCCTATTTTTTTATTACAGGCTAAGACAGTCCACTGTGGCAGGTAAAGCCAGTGTCCTGTCAGAATACCGCTACCCATCAGAAAATGAAACGGAAGTGACGTTCCGAGCAAAAAATGCTTACTGCACATGCGCCATGCATTCCAACATGGCAGCTATGTGTTCCAATAGGTTTCCTAATCTGAGAGAACACGAATGCAGCAGCGAACATCTTCTTACATCCCCGGTAAGTCTTCATTTTCACACTTATTTTAGCAGTAAACTCATCTGATATAAAGTAGTTTTCAATCTGTAACACTGTTTCCATGTTGCATCTGAAAAGCAGTGACAAGCCTGCAGGTAGAAGGTGATGACAGCCATCTTGATACACCCCGCACTGCTCATCGGCAAACTCATTATATAGTGAGATAGACAATTTCACTCGATCGCAAGTTAACTGCTAAAATAAATGTGAAATTCAAGACTTGCCTGGGTGTAACTAGATGTCTGCTACCGCTTTAGTGTTCTGTCGGATTAGGAAACCTTTTGAAACGCATAGCCATGTTGGAACACATAGAGCACACGCAATAAGCATTTTTGTTTGCAACATCACTTCCGTAGCTTTTTCTGATAGGTAACAGTATTCGGATTCTGAACATTGGTCATAGATGGCTCAAATGCAGGTACTTACAATGGTTGCATTCAAAAAACACATTGAATGGGACCCATGGTTAGTCACCCCAGGGCTCTCCCTAGTGGCGTTGGTTTCAGATAGACTGTTGAGGTATGGAATAAATAAGTAAAGTTTTGTTTAATTACACGATGAATGACGTGAATTTGCGCAGAGATATCTATATGGCCCACTTTGAGGGTGTCATGGTTATGCAATAGAGTTCGTCTGCTTACCTGTCTCCATGTGTTCATCTCTAGAGACCAGCCGACCCTCACCTGACTGCTTTTGAAATCCATCCTCTGGCATGGCTCCACCCTAGCTCCTATCAGAGAACTCTATATTAACCTGTGCACTGCAGGCCAACCCTGCTGATCAACCTTTGTGTGTTTGGCTTTCTGTTACCTGCCGTGTGCTCTTCTGTTGTTCTATTATCAACTTTGGCGTGTCCTTGACTATTCCAGTCTGCTTGTGGCCCAGACCTTGACTTTATCCCTCACTATCCCTATCCTCCTGTTGCCTACTGCGGGTGTGAGCTGGGGGACCCTGGGGGTCGCGACCTGGAGCCAGTTGCAGCCCAGTCCATCCTTACCACTAGAGGCTCTGGTGAACACCTGCTGGCTCTTAGACTCCGTGCCCCAGGGAATCTTACGCTCTAACCCCGGTGGGATCTGTCTTGGTGTTCTGGCGGCCCTGCCTTCCTTATCACCTTGACCCCTGTCCACAGCAGTCAGCTGTAGGCTCCACAACTTTTCGATGCACTCCTGATCCCTACGGTGTGAACCTGTCACCTGGCCTCAAGGTGACCTGACAGTTTGATCAGCCATGGACCCGGCTGATGTGCCGCTTCCTGCAGTCGATCCTTTGCAGGGCATAGTTCAGAGACTCGAGACCCAGGAATCGAATCAGACTCAGGTGATGCGATTCCTTCAAGATCTGGCTTCTCGCTTCGAGCAGCTACAGGCTTCCTTGGGAACCCTGAACCTGCAGCCTCAAGTACAGTCAGCAGCTGCACCTATCGCACCAGTCGCATCCACGCATTCTTTATTACTGCCAGCTCCGTCCCATTTCTCTGGGGACTCCAAGGCCTGCAGGGGCTTCCTCAGCCACTGCACCATTTATTTTGAGCTCCAGCCTCAAAACTTTCCATCTGATCGGGCAAAGGTAGCCTATATCATTTCTCTCCTCTCCGGTGAAGCTTTAACCTGGTCTGCTCCCCTGTGGGAGAAAAATGATCCGGTGGTTTCCAGCCTGTCCAACTTCTTGAAGCTCTTTCGTAATATCTTCGAGGAGCCATCTCAGGTTTCTTCTGCGGCTAGTGCCCTTTTACGCCTTCGCCAAGAATCTTGTTCTGTGTTCTGTTCTGTGGGACAATATGGACTTCAGTTCCGTATCCTCACAGCTGAATTGAGCTGGAACAATGAGGCCCTGGTCGCAACCTTTTTACATGGCCTCTCTGACCAAGTGAAGGACGAATTAGCAGGAAGAGCTATCCCCGCCGGTCTGGACGAAGTAATTTCTTTATGCAATCAGATTGACATTCGTTTCCAGGAGAGGCCCTTAGAAAAAAGACACCAGCACCCCCTAGGTCCTAGTCAGCCTGAACTTTTTCCCCTGTCGCCCTGTGGAGCATCCTCTGTCTGCTGAGGAACCCATGCAGCTGGGCCGGACCAGACTAACCCCCGAAGAATGTGCTAGAAGCAGATCTCTGGGCTTGTGTCTTTATTGTGGGGGCAAGGGTCATTTTCGTGACTCCTGCCCGCTTCGTCCGGGAAACGCTCGGGTCTAATACATTTGGAAGGTGGAGTATTGGACCCAGAAACATCACCTTCTCGTCTTCTTCTTCTGGTGTTCCTCCATGTAGGCACTTCTCCCCAATCGGTCCTAGCATATCTGGACTCCGGGGCTTCCGGCAATTTTATGGACTGGAGAACTGCTTCTTCTATGAAGCTTACCCTTTCTCCCCTCGCTACTCCACTGGTAGTCTCGGCAATTGATGGCACTGTGCTCCCACACAGGTAGGGATACTCCACCAGGAGTGGATCTCCTTCCTCATCCTACCCAAGGCCTCTACCCCCATTGTATTGGGCCTTCCTTGGCTCCAGCTCCACTTGCCACATGTGGACTGGGTCTCTGGGCAGATCCTGGATTGGGGTCCTTCGTGTTTCTCGTCCTGTCTTCTCAAGGTTACCCCCAAGGGGAAACTTCCCATTGCTACCACATCCGTATCATCTGATCTTCCCGCGGCATACAGTGATTTCCAGTGTTCTGTAAGAAGTCTGCTGAGGTGCTTCCTCCCCACAGATCTTTTGACTGTGCTATTGACCTCGTCCCTGGAGCAACCCTGCCCAGGGGTCGTACCTACCCTCTGTCCATTCCAGAGACCCAGGCCATGTCTGAGTATATCGCCGAGAATCTGGAGAGAGGTTTCATCCAGAAATCCTCATCGCCTGCAGAAGCAGGGTTCTTTTTCGTTGCCAAAAAGGATGGTAGCCTCAGACCCTGCATCGACTATAGAGGTTTAAATGCAGTGACTATCAAACTGATACCCTTTACCTCTAATATCTGAGCTATTCGACGGGTTGAAGGGGGCTTCCATTTTCACTAAGTTGGATTTCAGAGGTGCATACAATCACATTCGAATACGGGAAGGTGACGAATGGAAGACCGTGTTTAACACTAGGGACGGGCATTACAAATACATGGTTATGCCTTTTGGTTTGTGTAATGCTCCAGCTGTGTTCCAGAACTTTGTCAATGAAATATTCAGGGGTCTACTGTACCAGTTTGTTGTCATCTATCTGGATGATATTCTCATCTTTTCCAAATATCTGCCTGTTCACAGAAACCATGTACGCACCGTACTTCAGCGCCTTAGAGAGAATAATCTCTATGCCAAGATGGAGAAATGTTTCTTTGAATGTTCTGAGGTCCTGTTTCTGGGATGTTTTGTTTCTAGTATGGGTCTTCGCATGGATCCTGGAAAGGTCTCCGTCATTACCAAGTGGCCCCTTCCCACTAGCCTCAAGGCCACACAGCGCTTTCTTGGTTTCACAAATTATTATAGGCAGTTCATAAGGAATTACACTTCCATTGCCGCGCCTATTATCGCTTTGACCAAGAAGGGTGCGAATGCCAAAGACTGGCCTCCCGAGGCTGTCTCTAAATTTCACGATCTGAAACAGGCCTTTGTCTCTGGACCTCTCTTGAGGAGACCAAATCCTGGGGACCCGTTTTTTATTGAAGTAGACGCTTCTTCGATGGGGGTGGGAGCTGTGCTTCTTCAGTTCTTCTTGAGAAGAAATGTCAACCATGTGCGTTCTTCTCCAAAAAAAATTCTCAGGCAGAGAGAAATTATGCCATTGGTGATCGGGAACCTTTCACAATTAAATTGAAATTGGAGGAGTGGCGTCATCTCTTGGAAGGTTCCCCTCACTCCATAACGATCTTTACTGATCATAAGAATCTACAGTACCTACAGAATGCTAAACATCTGAACCCCAGACAGGCCAGGTGGAGTCTCTTCTTTTCCCGTGTTAAATTCACGATTTCATACAAACCTGGTTCCCTCAACGGTCAAGCTGATGCGCTCTCTAGGTCATTTGACACTTTGGAGGAGGAGTCTAACCCTGATCCTGAGCCGATCATTCCTACCTCATGCATTGTTGCCCATTCTACCACCCTGGAATCAAAAATTCCTCCTGGCAAGACCTTTGTTCCCACGGAGCTAAGAGCTAAGATCCTTCGTTGGGGACATGATTCCAAGGTGGCAGGTCATGCTGGGTTCCTCCGATCTTTCCTGCTCATCAGTCGTCACTACTGGTGGCCTAATCTCTGCTCGGATGGTAAAGACTGTGTTAAGGCTTGTCACATCTGTGCTCAGTCTAAATCTTCTACTCAAGCCCTTGCTGGTCTTCTCATGCCCTTGCCCATTCTTAAGGAGCCCTGGTCTCATATTACCATGGATTTTATCACTGATCTTCCACTGACAGAGAATAATATGGCCATTTGGGTGGTAATCAATCGGTTCTCCAAGATGGGTCATTTTGTTCCTCTTCCTGGTCTCCCTTCTGCCCCTGCCTTGGTTCCCATTTTTGTACGAGAGATTTTCTGCCTTCATGGTGTTCCTTCTCATGTCGTTTCGGACAGGGGTGTGCAGTTTACTTCTCATTTTTGGAGAGCCTTTTGCAAAACCCTCAACATTACCTTAGATTTTACCTCTTCTTATCATCCCCAATCCAATGGCCAGACTGAGAGAGTTAATCAGGAGTTGGAGGTCTTTCTCCGTACCTTGGTCTCAGCCCATCATGATGTTTGGGCATCACTATTACCATGGGCTGAGTTCTCCCCCAATAATCATGTCAACGTCAGTTCTCAGAAAACACCCTTTGTCACTGTTTATGGATGACATCCTCAACTCCCTCTTCCCTTCTTCTGACATTCCAGCTTTGGCTACTGTTCGGGAATCATTCAATTCCATGTGGGCTGACGTTCATGATTCCCTCCAGAAAGCTGCCAACAAATTCAAGAGTTTTGCTGACCGTTGCAGGCATAAGCCACCTTCTCTTCAGCCAGGAGACAAAGTCTGCCTCTCCACCAGGAACATCAAACTCCGGGTTCCTTCTCTCAAATTTGCCCCAAGATTCATTGGTCCATAAACCATAATTTCTAAACTGAATCCAGTTTGTTTCAAGCTCCAGATTCCCAAAAGCCTCAAAATCTCTAACTCCTTCTATGTTGCCCTTCTGAAGCCTTTAGTCCTCAATAAGTTCTCTCGTCCTCTTTGTACAGTAGCACCGGATGATCAGGAGTACAAGGTTAGCCAAATTTTGGATTCCCGACTCTGTAGAGGCATTCTCCAGTACCACGTGCACTGGAAAGGGTTTGGTCCCGTGGATTTTCCGAGGTCTTTGCACCTCGTCTGTTGAGGAAGTTTCATTTGAAGTTCCCCTCTAAACCTGGTCCCAGGCAGGGAAGGGGGAGGCCTCGTAAGGGGGGGTACTGTCATGGTTATGATATAGAGTTCACCTGCTTACCTGTCTCCATGTGTTCATATCTAGAGACCAGCCGACCCTCACCTGACTGCTTTTGTAATCCATCCTCTGGCATGGCTCTACCCTAGCTCCTATCAGAGAACTCTATATTAACCTGTGCACTGCAGTCCAACCCTGCTGATCAACCTTTGTGTGTTTGGCTTCCTGTTACCTGCCATGTGCTCTTCTGCTGTTCTGTTACCGACTTTGGCGTGTCCTGGACTATCCCCGTTTGCCTGTGATCCTGACTTTTTGGCATGTCCCTGACTATTCCTGTCTGCTTGTGGCCCCGACCTTGGCTTTATCCCTCACTATCCCTATCCTCCTGTTGCCTACTGTGGGTGTGAGCTGGGGGACCCTGGGGGTCACGACCTGGAGCCAGTTGCAGCCCAGTCCATCCTCACCACTGGAGGCTCTGGTGAACACCTGCTGGCTCTTAGACTCCGCGCCCCAGGTAAACTTACGCTCTAACCCCGGTGGGATCCGTCTTGGTGTTCTGGCGGCCCTGCCTTCCTTATCACCTTGACCCCCATCCGCAACAGTCAGCCGTAGGGTCCACAACCTTGCGGGGCACTCCTGATCCCTACAGTGTGCATCTGTCACCTGGCCTCAAGGTGACCTGACAGAGGGAAAATGAAAGTTTGTTGTATTGGGGGCTTGGGAATATGTTTTATTGTTACATGCTGCAGACTGTTTGGAATCTGTAATGCTGTTTCTTGTTATTTAATACTTAATAAAACGTATACTTGATTAAAAAAGAAATATATTGAAGGCACATTTACACCTACACAATGCACAGTAATGCACGCAAAGCGTGTTGCTGGTTGTGGTGCCATTCATTGAAGCAATACACCTGAATTGCAGTATACCAAATGGTACAGAAAAGTACAGTAGTGGGTTGCATTGCATTAGAAAAAAAAAAGTTGTATCCAATTTTCAACACTTTACAGTGTGTTGGTAGCCCAGTCCCATTAAGGCAATGGGCTGCCTAAATACAATGCACATTAATTAATGCATGACATGTTAACCTATCACAAAGAAGTAAATGAGCTTTTAATGATTTGTCAATAAATGTGTAGCTGCATGAATAAGTCTCTTATATCATGTCTGGAGTTAAAATGTAAAGCTCTATGGCAGAAAAAGTTGTTTTTTTTTTCAATTTAAAGAGTAGAGAGAACTATCTTTAAGGAACATACAGAAATTACTCTTTAATTATTACAATATATTCTGGAGCATAATTTCTTTCTCTTTAATGACAGAATCTACCAGCAAAAAAGAGGCACTGCTATGGGCACTGCTTGTGCACCTACATATGCAAATTGTTGATGAAATGAGTGGGTTTACATGATCTATACTCTTATGGGTTTGTTTCATTGATGATGTATTCATCTTATGGAAAGGCCTTAAAGAATGTTTTGCAGACTTAGTAGCCCAATTGAAAATCATTAATATTGGTATGTATTTTACTAGTGAGATCCATTATGACAGTGTTCATTTTTTAGATCCCACTATAAAAAGAGATGCAGGAGGAAATATTCAAACCAGTATATATCGAAAACCGACTTCCACAAATGCTTTGTTACACTGGGATAGTCATCACCTATATATATATATATATATATATAGATAGATAGATAGATAGATAGATAGATAGATAGATAGATAGATAGATAGATAGATATAATCTGTTTTAATTGAGTATTCAATTCGCCAGGAGATAGCTGCATTTATAACCTTATTCACCTTTTTAATTTGAATTTGTTTCTATACATCACCTGCACATTGGGTTGGGCAAGCGCAGAAAAACCAATATATACACATTGATTTATAGCTGTCTGTGAATAGGATGAGAATTAATTTTATAAAGATTACACAATCACACACAAGGAAACAAAAAACTGTATTTTTCTGCCCATGGATGGAAGTCAGCAGAGCTTCAACTCATTCACAAAGCTAAGGGAAACAGCAAGGTGAAAAGCTTATTTGCCTCTTGTAAACCAACCCCCAGTGTATCTTTCCTGAACACTGGTGCTTGCAAACTCTGGACTGCACTTATTTTTTAATAAGTCACAGAGTGTTAACGCAGTCTTAAAGGACCACTTTAACTTTGCTAACTGCCAGTATGCCAGCATATGATGGATCTCCCTGCTGTGGCTGTACAATCCTGAGACTGACTAACTGATGCACCTCTACTAATTATGTCTTAAACTATCAGTTAGCACTTACTGAGTCTTCTCTTAGGAAGCATGTTCATTTACAGAAGGCAAAATGTGGTAATGGATTGCAGTTACAACCCTGGTTTGTACATTTTCCTAAATTGGCCTGGCTATGTAATTTACTCACACTGTTTAATAGAGCAGATTGCAAGTCAACGGTTCAGTGGGAAATCAGCAAGCAGCAATCTTATATTTAAGTCTCCAAGTAGACTGTATCTAAGCCACAAAGCAACTAAGTCCAGTATAACTCATATATCAGGTCTGCTCACTATTGCTACATTGCACCTTAGTGTACCATAATGTTGACCTGACCACAGCTCCAATAATCCTTGCCTCTTATAGCCTGTGTAGCTAGTATAGGAAGTATTGGGGACAATAATTCTCCTTCTGAAGATGTTTTTCAATCCAAGTGTAGCAAGGTCCCAGGCCTCCTTTGATCTAATGGGAACCTCCAGGCCAGGGACAGCTAACATCCTTCTGTATGTAGTGTGTTGTGAGGCATGGTGGGTGTATAGTTGTTAAAGTTATTGGGAACCAGACACTTCTTGGATGCAAAAGAGAGTTTATTTCTCTTAACAAACCTTTTGGGGAGAGATGGTTAGGGCCAGGACACCCTTAGTAAGTTGCAAGTTTATTTGGCAGACTCTGAGACTTTAATAGGAGGACAGCCATTAAGGGAAAGGCATCCGGCAAAACGCCACATCTGCATGTGTAGGAAAGCTGTCTCCGATGGCAACAGTCTTTAACAGTTCCAAACATGAGGCTTAACAGTTCCTTCACTTTCACTACAATCACTCCTTGTAGTTCTTCGATACACTGAGCTCCCGGTCTCTCACTAAACCAACTGATTCACTGCCACTGAATCCCTTGAGCTCCTCCAATCTTCACGTGGTATCTTCCTCAAGCGTCACCCCTGCTTATCTGCTGGGTCCCTAGCTTGGCACTCTAGATACCGCTCAAGCTTCACCCATGCTGGCCTGCTCTGTCTCTGGCTTGACACACAAGGCTGCTCTGCAAGCGTCACCTCTGCTGGCTGGGTCCCTGGCTTGATACCCACTGAAGTTTCCCGATGCTTTACCATGCCTGATTGGTGACAATGCTGCTCCGGTACTTGCTTCAGTTACTCTCTGTGGTCCCTGGTAATAAGGCAGATAGTCCCTAACTGGCGAGAGCTTCCCCTCTACCTCCGACCATGACAGGTTCTCCGGCCGACAGAACCATCACTTTTGGTTGGACTGCAAGCCGCAGTCCCAACCCTGCGCTGCTCTCTTGCTTCTGGATAGGCCCTCAGACAGCCTAGCAGTCAGATGTGCCCAGGATAGGCCCCATCTCCGGCCTAGTAACCGGGACAATGCAACACACGTCCACCCAGGCAGCTGTCCAGGTGGCACAGAACACAGATCACCTGACCTCACCCGAATATATAGGCTCTCCCAGCAGACCAAGAGATTCAAGAAAACTCCTGCCCATTGGCTGAGATACCCCATATACCCATAACCTGACCTTGCTTTGCCCTTCTCATATCTAGTACCAGCAAGTACCCGGCCACCTAGTGGTAGAAGAGAAAAGTGCAACAAGGCCAAACTTAGGGATAAATAAATAGATCTCTAGCAATCAACCAGGATAACTACTCCTGGAAAGTAAATTTGTGAGGAGTAACCCTGTCTAAACTTTAGGGTGCTAAACAAGTATGACGTTACATTCCAAAACTCAACTTACCTATGTAAAAAAAATATTTCTCATAGATTCGGTCTTAAAATTTTTCATCTCTTCACTCTCTGTAAGTGGTTTTGGTACTCCTGTGGAGGCAGTTGATTGATTTTCCTGCAAGTGCTCTGTGTCATACCAACAAACTGGCCTGGCTGAAGATGGGGTTTAAATCACAATATTCACAAATCTGCCTCTTCCAGCTTTCCTGAATCTCGAGTCTAGGATAATATGAGATAAGTTTCTAGCAAATGTGAAGATGGTCTGTTGGAAAAGAGACATTTTGTAGTCACCTTAAAGTGAACATGTTCATAAACAGTATAGAGGTTGGTATCAATGGTTCAATCTCAGTGTTTGTTGATAATACAAAGCTAAGCATGACAACAGGACAGCAACTTTACAAGAATACCTAGTAAAAAAATAGAGGGGTGGGCAGCTTTATGGCAAATAGGGTTGCCACTTGTCACTCGGACAGTCCAGTTTTTCAATCATTTGTCTGGATTTCAACTTACCTGAATCCCAGACACGTCATTCTACATGGACCAGGGGAAGCGCTTCCTCTCTCCGATCCCATCCTGTAAATGGCAAGTGTTTGCTGGTTCCTGTGGAGCTGCCCTGTGTTTCCAGTCACTGCCCCTGGGGGGGTCCACTGAGCACTCCTCCTTGTTTCTGGTGGCTGTATTCGTTGAAGAAAGAGGGACTTCACCCCCTCAGTCTCAGCTGAGCCATGCCTTCTCCCCTGTGTGGATCAGAGAATGCCAGGAGGCTGCAGGGAAGTTCAGTAGGTCTGTGTTATGAAAATGCCTAATTAAAAGGGTCAGGAAAGGTGGCTGCATGGAAATGGCTGGGGATCTGTAGTGTTATAGTGTCTGCATGGGGGCAGAACTTTGTGGCATTTTTGCAGTGCACAGTTCCCCCTTCTGCATGTAGACTCCATAGTGCTACAACCTCTTAGCCCCCATTATTGCAATTAGCTTTGGAATGAAAGACTGTAGGGAGAGGAGGATCTGACACCAACAATGGGGCTGACTTTATTTCACAGGTAAGGACTTAAGGTGACCATACACTACACAAGCTTCTTGTACAACCTGCATTAGATCTGCCAAGAACTATATAATGTAAGGACCTGCATATTTTATATGAATGCAATAGATTGTTCACTGTTCACTGTTCACTTTACATTGTTTTCGTAAGTCTAAAGGAGACTGTACATGGATATTGTGTAGTGTACAGCCACCTTAAGTCCCTGTTGGGGGGGAAACACATTGAAGGATTAGGAGAGGGTTTGTTCCTGCAGTCTGGCTTTGTGAGCTGGCATTACTTGCAAAAAAGCTTGTTGAATATTAAAGCAAACTTTCAGCCTAAATGTCATGTTGTGCTGACCTGCCTCCCCCTTCTCTTACAAATGCAAATTAGCCTTTGGAGTGCAGAAAAGTATGTTGCATTGTGCTTTTTGGATTATAGTTTGTCCCAAAGTTTGTGCATTTTAAAGTGGATCTAAAGTTCTGTCATTACATGCTGCGAGCAGGTGAGCTTTTTATTGCAGAAGAGACATGCAATTTCTCTTCTAAAATAAAATACACCTACCTGCTTGCTCACAGCAATCCCTGGAATGTAAGTGGAGCTCAACATGCGCAGCTCAGCTTACAGAAGCCAACCTAATCGTGTGGGCTAGGATGACTAGCTGCTGTGCATGAAGAAATGCAAAAATTATTGTGCTGAGCAGGGCTGTCTTTAATGTTCATTGCACCCTTGGCAAAAAATTTCTTGCCCCCCCCCATGCAATTTCACTCTCCACCTGCTCTGAGACATACAATAAGTATCAGCTAGACTTAAAATCAGTTTACTGTATCAGATCAGGCAGTGATTGCGATTGGTTGCCAGAGGTTACAGCATATCATTACTGCTTACTGACTGGTTGCTAGAGGTTACATCACACATTACTGCTCACTGATTAGTTTCTAGAGGTTACAGCATATTATCTCTTCACTGCAGAGGGGCACAATATACATATGACTGCTGGCAGCCTCAGCTATTTACATATGAATCCCACCGCTATTTACATATGAATCCCACCGCTATTTACATATGAATTCTCCCGTTATTTACATATAGCCTGGAGGTCGTGGACATGACCCCAGCTGTGAGTACTGCTGCGGAGGTACTCATTTGTAAAGACAGAGAACAACTCAGTGCTCCCCATAATCATGAAAGCAGACTGTCCCTATGCCTCCCCAGGCCGAATATCTGGAAAAAAGTATCCGTGAACAAGCACCGGAAAACTGCGGGTGTTACCACTGGAAACTGTCAGGCCGCAGGGGAGTCGTCACAAAGTTCAGGGACTAGTTCCGGCTCAGACGAAGCAGATGACTGCCATTTTGAGCCTAGGTTGCCGTGAGTATTTTTGAACTTTTCTTTAAAAGGCTTTTAAGTTGTTAAGCCATTCTGTGATATGAAAAAAAAAATTGCCCGATTATGACGAGACCGATCCTGGTCTCAATAATTCCTCTATGTCCCAAGGGACATTATGACCATTATTGAGGAGAACCACGAGCCATGATATGAGGGCGATGTTTGTAACTACTTAAAAGTACCAAAGATGCTTCGCAAAAAGGCTTTTTCACTGAAGTTGTATGAGCGGTTTGTTGGATTTCTACAGCATTGGAGTTATGGTCGGCACATTTATGGAGACAAAATTGTGATTTGCAGACCGGACAAAGACAGTGCCATTTATTTTATTACTACTGTGGATGCACAGGGGAAAGATTTAACTTTGCCTGATCCCCGTTTATACTGGTGAACTGTTCCTGAGTCAAGTTTCTCTTGGTCTTCATCTCTTTGCATTTTTCTTTGGAACTATTGAACTATGCGGTAGTTAGACAGGGCCAGTTACACAGAGAAAGGAACATACGTCGTGTCAACATCACTTTACCGGACACATAACCTGTTCTAATAAGAGACTGCACCTTAGCAGTGTATACCACTAGGTGGCATGCGTCAGCGCAATTAGCACTGTTTTATAAGTAGAGGAAAAAAAAGGGGGTTTTAAAAGTTTAAAAGTTTAGAGGAGAGGGATCCATTGAGGTTGGATGGAACCCTGCCTTCTAATAGTCTGTGTACAGTGTATTGTTTGCATGTTTTTCTTCTCTTTCAGGATTCACCAAGGAGCATCTATCAGGCTGGCAGAGAATGGGTGGTTTAGATAGACAGGCTTGGGTGGTAATCTTTACTGTATGATAATTCTATGTTTAACAATGTCTTCACACAATACTAGAAAGTTTGTTGTTTCATTCCCTTTTTCCCATTCCTACCCCCAACGTTCAGGTACTCTAAGGTTTTTGATAGAGCTAGTTTGTTATCTCTGGGTTTCTTTTTTCCTGTCTTTCCCAGACGATGATGACATCATCTAAATAAGCAGGGGGAGTGTGTAGCGGCGGATCCTGAAGAGCACGCTATATGCGTTTTTCAAAGTTAAAGTTATGCCTGAAATGCAGTTTGGTTTGGGTACAATTGTCTAAATTTAGACTTCAGCATCAGCGTCTGACTGGACTTCTGGCAAGCATGGAACTATGGTCTGGTTAGGTGCTTAAGTTACTCTCTCTCGGAGCCCGCCCAGTGGGAGTGGCTCTCTCATTGTGCTTTCTGGGAGAGGGTATTTAAGATGCGGACATCATGTGGTTAGGGGTTCCGGTCCAGAATGATGCACTGGCTTCATGGTCCTGGTCCTCCTGACCAGCCCCCAGGAAGGCTATGGCCTGGGGTGCGGATTCATCCGATTTTGATGTCTCGGTGCTGGCTAGCCCAAGGCAAGGAAACTAAAGGAGGATTCTGAGGTGGTTGGGTGCCGTCTCTGGTTTGGGAGAGACCCAGTGACTTCAAGCATTCCAGGGGAGAACTCTTCAGAAGAATACCACGTACGGGTTGTTTTCTCCTTAAGGACCTTAGATGGGCTGAAGTACCCAAGAGAAGCTGGCTGTCGGGGCACTGATACATTGCATGACGTTTCAAAGGCTTCACGAATGTATGATTATTGGCTTGGTATCACACAGTGTTTCCCTGGCAAGTGAATATTCACTTTGATGAATATTCTGGTGTTTTTCATAATTGAACCACCTGATTCTCTTAGAGCCAATTAACAAAAAGTTTGATCATCACCCCATTTATTCCAATCTGTAATAGATTTTTGCTTTTATAGTATTTCACTTCAAGCCACCTGCAGCCACTTTGTATTGGCTGTGTGTGCTGGCTGTTTTTTTTTATGCCTGGGAGCATCTATCCTGCCTCACTTGATGCGTAAGTGCTAAAGCAATTTTTGATCATTACTTTATTCTACTCCCCCGATGAAGCCAATGTGTTGACAAAACTAGTAGGGAAGAAGTTGGCCTGCTACTTACAATCTTATCAGCTGGTCATCAAAATTTGCTTCATTATTGATATGTGACTACTTTGTAGTGATGGCTCCCTTTTTAAATCACATTTTGTATATTTTCTATGAATAAAAGTTTTCTTTATGAAAGTACTTTTATTATTTATTATTATTTATTATTATTTTACGATTTCTTTGTGGCAACGTGATAATCCCTTCCCTGTTTGCTCCAAATTGTATTCTCCTCTTGGCACTTTATTATTTTAGGTTCTATTTGTTACCAAATGCACAACTTCTCTGACTTTTGGTTCCATCCAGTTGACATTCCCCTATCTTGTGAGAGCACTTCAAGACAAGGTGTTGCAACGGACAAGGCCTACCCTATAGACAAAGTCAAATTAAATCAAAGAAGTGGCTAGAGGAAGGCTTTGTATCTGCTTTTGGCAAGATTTTTAAAAATTGAAATGGTTGACAGGTTAAACCACTTGACCCATAAAATTCCAAGTTTTGCTTTGCGCTGTAATCATCCAGTGAGTTTAACTTGCATAAGCTGGTCTCTTGCACTATTTTGGCAGATGACCTACTGTATTCTGATATACAAGTCAGTTAGGGGCTCTAAGTTGTAATGATATTTGTGATTTACTGTTAAATATTCTGCTCATAGATAATGGCAATAACTTTAGAGAAGTAAATTTGTTGCTGTGCATATCACATTTTGAAAACTTTAGATAGCAATATTGAATTCCAACAGCTAAGAAAAGTAAACAGACATGAATGACTCCTGTGGAATACATCAATGAGCAACCATGGTTGTTTTCTTCTAAAACATACACTTAGATATACATTCAAAGTCAGTGGGTGCTACTGAAATCAAAATGATGTCTTTGTATCGTCTCCAGAACCCTATCTGAAATCTGATATGTTTTTCATCAAAGATGTATTTTTATCCAATGCAGTGACACTTTTGTTCATAAATTCTAAAGACAGAATTCAAAATAGAAAACGTGACTGGTATTCAGTAAATCTGATGAGTGGAGGAACACACAGACATCATAGTGTGGGTGCATCCAGCCTCCACACTTCTGTGCTGCTAGGTATAGAGGGTGGCTTATAAAATTACAGTCTTGCTATGGAATAGCTCACTTACTGAATGTTTTAGGTGACAAAGAAATGCTCTTTGTAAATTAACCCCTTTCACCTCACCTTCATGGTGAGGAGAAACTACAATGCAAAAAGACTGTGGGGTTTATTTACTAAAGGCCAATGGGCTGTGTACTGGAATGTGCACCAGAGTTTAGTGAGTTGAAACTCCACTGACTTCCATCATCTAATTAAGTGCAAGCGGATGCTATTTTTCATTTTTTGCTACATGTTAGTGGATATTCTTTACAAAGTGAAATTCCACCACATTCACTAAGCTCCCTTGCAAAGTAAACAGCCTATTTGCCTTTAGTAAATCAACCCCTGTGTGTATGACTCTGGTAGTAACATTTTACTGAAATAGGGAGCATTGACATCCAGACCACACAGTAGTTAAAAATAAAAAAAGGATTGCTTAGGCAAACCATTTTATCAGGCCAAATGCCGATTAAGATACTTTGGAAGTCAGAAATATATATATAATTTTGCATTCCTTATGATGCTAAAGCACAGTTTTTGATTCCAATCTATAATGTAAACAGGAACATACTGAATTTTTTAACCACTTGCTGACCAGCCCCCATCCTTATACTGTGACGAGGAGTGAAAAACAGGTTCCTCAAGGGTGGGATTTTAACGGAACATAAGCAGTACTGTATTTATCGGCAAATAGCACGCACCTTTTTCCCCTTAAAATCAGGAGAAAAAAGCGGGTGCGTGTTATACGCTGATCCCGCTGCTCCCCCGCTGATTGTGAGCAGAGGAGCGAGCGCCACCTATAGCTATACATAGCCGAGTGTACTCGGCTATCCTCGGCTAGTTCCGCTCACAGTCACGTCCAGTCCCGCGCTATGATGGACATAACACTGGGACTGGGCGTGACTGTGAGCGGAGCTATCCGAGCCTAGCCAAGTACACTCGGCTATGTATGTATATGGGCGGCGCTCGGCTCCGCTCACAGTCACGCCCTGTCCCGCCATTGGACCTGTGTTATGTCCATCATAGGGCGGGACTGGGCGGGACTATGAGAGGAGCCAAGAAGAGCTGAGATACACAGGACCGGCTCTGTGTATCTCGGCGGCAACATTTTCAAACTGCGGTGACGCTGTGGAAGGCTGCAGATGGATACTAATAAAGCTGCATTGATGGGCATTTAAATGTAAGTTTTTTTCCTTTAAAATTCCCTCCTTAACTTGGGGTGCATGTTATACGCCGGCACGTGTTATATGTCGATAAATACGGTAATTGATGTATAAAAATTCTAATTTATGCATACAAAAAAATCATCACATAATAACAATACAAGAATAGAAAAAAACAAATACATAGTAGAAGAGACAGCTGGGAGCCAATTGCTGGACTGCTGCAATTCAACTATCAGAGGACAGAGGAAGTCCAACGCGTTTCAACAGTTAAGGTAGAAGTCTTCTTCAGGGTCAATGGACAGAAGAATTCCGGAAATGTACATTTAGTCTATAATTATAAATTGCACATAATTACAAACATGCTCAAAAATGCAAAAAAGTTTGTTTCATACATTAAACACATTTAAAAACATTCACAGAGAAAATTCTATCAATGATTCAACATGGCTGTAGTGACCAATAACACCTGAAAATAAACAGTGAGTAAAAAATGTTACTATGGGAGAAATATCCCATCAGTGTAACAAAGGTTTGGTACCAGATAGTGGCATAGTATTCCATCATACCTTATTGGTGCAATATAAACAGTAATCCTTCTGTCTTCCAGGTGAAGCAGGAAACAGGTCTAGCAATGGTGTTTTTTTATATCTCACACCCAGGGTGAACCTGGTGTGTCAGGTGGCAAAGTGGTACGATCCCACGAATCGCCGCAGCTGTACGTCGGCTCTGGAACTCGCTTTTGTGGGCTTCCGTGTGCTCCCATTGGCCAGCGGGGAGAGCCAATCAGTGGATCTGGTGGACTCGATGTCTGCCAGCCATCCACGATTGTTCCCCACAGTGACAAAATGCAGATCTGGCTGTGTAAATAGGCAGATCTCAGTTCTGACATGGGAGATCACACGGATCCCATCTTTCTGCTGAGTAGGAAGATGGATCTGTGTGTTTCCCCAGTCCCCCATACAGTTCGAAAACACCTGCAGGGAACACATTTACCCCTTGGTCACCACTAGTGTTAACCCCTTCCCTGCCATTTATACTGTAATCAGTGCATTTTTATAGCACTGATCACTGTACAAATGTCACTGGTCCTAAAAAAGTGTCCAATCTGTCCAATAGCAATGTCGCAGTCACGCTAAAAATCTCTGATCACCGCCATTACTAGTAAAAAAATAATAAATAATAATAATAAAAATGGTATGAATCTATCCCCTATTTTCGTAGACGCTATAACTTTTGTGCAAACCAATCAATATATGCTGATTGCGATTTTTTTTCATCAAAAATATGTAGAAGAATACATATTGGCCTAAACTGAGGAAGAAATTTGTTTTTTTTTGGGGGGGTGGCTATATTTATTATAGCAAAAAGTGAAAAATATTGTTTTTTTTTCAAATTTTTTTTTCTTTTTTGTTTATAGCACAAAAACCGCAGAGGTGATCAAATACTACCAAAAGAAAGCTCTATTTGTGGGAAAAAAAGGACATAAATTTTGTTTGGGTAAAATGTTGCACCACAGCGCAATTGTCAGTTAAAGTGACGCAGTGCCGTATCACAAAAAATGGCCTGGTCATTATGGGGGTAAATCTTGCTGATCTTTAAGTGGTTAAACAAGAATGTTAATTATGTTTTACAAAGAAGAACAGATCCAACATGTATAATCGGCCAATATAACAATGTTGAAAACCTTCATAAGAATAGTTATACAAGGCATGAAAGCACCATATAAAGATGTGAGTGTCAATTATTTTTATAAATAAGGTGGATCTACCCAACCAGCTACTGTTTAGAGATGGAGAATGTGTTTTATTGCGACTTCTGTCCCATTGAGGAATTTTCTTTCACTGTCTGTTCTGTATAGTACCCGTAAAACACATGATATATAAAAATCAGTTGATTAAAAAAAAATTCTGTTATCTAGTTCTTACAAATAGACAGGGTGTGTTCTTTAAATTCTCATTCTGTACACAATTTTACTTTACCATACAGTCTATGCTCTACATTATACACACTACCACTATACTACACTGCTTACAAATGGTGCTATGTTTATGCCTGAGTACAGGGGGCACCTCTACTTCTTACAATAGGTTTACCATAACAGTTTACATTGTTAACTAAGAATAAATCATATATACCTATATAAATTATATATAAAATACTGTATATTAGTACATATTTAGAGCCATTTAGAAATACATTGGATTTTTAGAAAGACATTTCTGACCAACTATACTATTAATTAATGTATTCAAGTCAAGGATAGATGGCTGTTAGGTCACCCAAACCAGGGGCTATATACTAAGGCTTGCCTTTCATAAACACATATATCATGGAGAAAACACATCTGTACACTATACCATCTATGATACAGCAGTTATATTTACTGTCCTCATGTTTGCGTTGTGCATCATATTAAAGTGTATTTACTCAAGCAATAAACTATCATTCTACCACCACTTTACAAAACTGCCACATAGTGAGAATGCCATGCAATTCTGATCTTCAATCCTCAGGAAGGATGTGTTTGAACTGGAGAGAGGAACATCAACAAACATTAAACTTATTCTCCCTGGTAAAGAAACGCTTAAGATGATATGACCACAATATACAAAGGGTGACTATCATTGGGAGGAAACTTTTTAACCTAAGGTCTCTATAGAAGACGTACACATTGATGTTGGACAAGAAGTGATTCAAACTGAAACTATGTAAGGTTTTTACTTTACTCTAATGTCACGTACACACGATCAGAATTTTGGTCGGAAAAGGGCCTGATAGTTTTCCCGACGGACTTCCTATGGAATTCTGCTCAAGCTGTCTTGCCTACACACGGTAGGCAACCAAGAACGCGGTGACGTACAACAGGTACGACGGGACTGGAAAAAGGAAGTTCAATACCCAGTAGCCAATAGCTTCCATCTTGTAGTTGAATCTGAGCATGCGTGAGTTCTTGCGCGTCGGAATTGCATACACACGATAGGAATTTCTGATAGAAAGTTTTTCAGTCAGGAAAATTGAGAACATGCTCTCAAATTTTTGCTGGTGGGAATTCGACCAGCTAAATTCGGATGGAGCCTACACACGGTCCCATTTTCCGATGAAAAGATCTCATTGGTATTTTGCTGCCCGAAATTCCAATCGTGTGTACGCGGCATAAGGGTGTGGGACTCCGTTCCACAATTGATGGAGTCAGGAAGGAAGTGAAGGGAGTGTAGATAAATTCCAAAAACTTATAGATGTGTTTTTTAGCTTACATAATGTACAGGGATATGGAAAATTGTATTATCATAAACACACCTACACACAAACTGGAAAAAACTGGATAAATAAACTGGATGGATCAGTGTCTTTAATCAGACTAACAATGACTATGACTATACTGGTTATAAAGCATTGTAGCTCTTTATGCATCTACGCCTTTGCGGGAAAGGGCACTATTTATCCATACAGCTGGTCCCCATCTACTGTTTATCTATTTTTCCCTCATTGAAATGCTCAACATTTGATTGCTTCTATCACCATGAATCCTCCTGCTTCCAAAATTAGCACACATTTGCTAGTTTATATGTTATTATTATGCCAAAATTACTGTTTTCTGAATTAAAAACTAGTTTAAATCTTTTTTTTTTTCTGTCAACACGATTGTTTGTTTAGTACATGCCTGATGTAAACAATCTTTTTCTTTCTCCTCATCTCTACAACAACGGTAATAATAATATTTTAAGCCTATTCAAGCACGAAAAAGCTCCTAGCTGTACAAGATCTGCACACTAAATGCAACCTGCATTACTAATATCTCATTTATTTTTCTGTATGTTATTGTCACTATGTGCACTATTAGCATTTTCTAATTAGATTTTTGCAGACAGCAGACTAATTATAAGCCTGCTGATTGTAGTGAGCTAGTTATAGTATGTGGCCAGTGACAAACCTTATAAACTTATACCTGAATGTTCAGTAATTATAACACAGTCAGCAAAGGACTATAGTAAGGAGATGAATGAGTCCCCTTGAGATTACTCCACCTTTAATAATCAGAACAGGTCAATTGGGTCAATTACTGATTCAGTTTGCCTGCTCTCTACTGCATGTAAATCAGCTTACTGGCAGCTTAGAAAGCGCTTTGATTATAACATTTATTTTATAGTCTTTATCTCTGCAATTGCAGGCATTTCCAATACAGGATAATGAAATTTGCCAGATGGAAAAGTACTATATTAGTTCAGAAAGTGCTGAATAAGATATTTGGAAAGCGACTGCTTTCTATGCTTCTGTATTGTGATCGTGAAAGGAAAAAAAGGTTATTTTTACATTCTGTTTCTCAAGAGTATAAAATGTTGACTCAAAAACAAATTCCGATGCATGTATAAAAATACACCAATAGATAGTGTTATAGTTTCATTCAAAAATCATTAAGTGCCTATTTGCACTGGTGTGTTCCAGTAATAGCGCAATACAATGGATAATTTACTGAGCGTTACCACAGTTCATTTTGAATAGCACACAGTACAACAGTAGGCAGCCAAACCATAGAACAAACAAAGAGGGCACCAGCCTAGTGCATTATCCTAAAAAAAAAAACGTTATTAGTATATAAAAATAAGTAATATACTCACAAACCAACAACAGTTAAAGCTTGTCATACAAATTTTAAGCCTCAAACCTACAATATACTTCAGCACTGATGAGCACTGATTGGCAGCACTGGTGGGCACCTTCTGGGACTGCACTGATCATCAGGACACTGATGATCAGTGCCCTGATTATCAGTGTCGATGTCCCTTTATCACAAGCCAGTTATCCGCTCTCTTCTCCTATCCTCACGCTGTCAACATAAGGAAAGAAAAGCCGACAACCGGCTTACATCTGTAATCACCTGTCATTGTATACAGCTGATCACATGGTAAAATGCCGCTGTGATTTGCCCTTTATCCCGATCTGTGATCAGTTGAGACTGAAGAATTCAGCGACCACAGAGCGCTCCACCCATGCTGCAGAGATCGCACGGGCAGTGTGATCATTGGAGGGCATCCATGTAAGCCCTCCTAGCAAAGTAAGCCAGCACTGTAGCCATCTTTTGTTTATAGCATGGGTAGAAAGTGGTTAACTGTGTTTTGGAAGCTTTCTTTGAATTTAGTTTTCAAGTAAATCTATGAGCATAGTAATACAGGAGCAGCTTCTGCTGACCTAATGTCAGTGATGAAAACTCCAGGTTGTATTCCTGATTCTGGCTTCAATCATTCAATGCAGTGTAAAAAACGAAAGCTCCCATATTTGATACTTCTCCAGGCCAGTGACTTCCAGGGAATGAAGTATAGATGATTTATAACTCATATGCAGCTATAATGAATGTTTTTGATTATAGATATCAGCTTAGTACAGACACCCTTGGGGTTTTTGATGGTAATGAGGATCCTAGAGATGATTTACCAGGCTGTTTTCCAAGACTAAAGAATTTAACCATTACGGAGGTCCATACTAGATGGGATATAGCATACTTGGAGGAGTATGTTAAGGAGAACATGGTTCCCAGAAGTCTTAGGTGGGAGGTCAATCCCCAGAAAGAAGACAGTGAAATTGCTGAATGGTATAAGTATTTCAATGAGGCTGGGGTGAACTTTTTTAGGTTTGTAATAGCAAAAAAGTTGAGAAAGTTGTCCCTATTGGACTCAGAAATCGTTATCATCAAGAATAAGTTGATCCCCTTCCAAAATGAATCAGAATATGCTCAAAGATCAGAATCCTTGAAAGCTATGTTGATTAAGGAGGAATCAGAGCAAAATAAAATAAAAAAAAAGGAAGTATAATAGGGATACGAAAGACTATAAGGACAATGTCTTTAAATGGCAGGTTACATCTATCCCCAATTCTTTACCCTCTAATCTTCCCTCTGATTTTGGGGGATAGAACATAGTACCCCCGCTAATTGGCTCAGGTTCTAGGGGTGGTGATCATAATCAATCTGCCACACGGGACCTTCAGGGATACATACGTCCTGCATTCTCCAACTCTCATGGGGGATGGGTGGGTTCACAACAGTATCCTAGTGCTCGTGGAGGTTGTGGTGGCAGGGGGAAACAGGGCCCCCACTGTAATTAATAGTCAGCGTATGGAGGATCTTCTCCACCATGGCACCATGGAGAAGGGAACTATACACACCATACTAACTCAGACTCATGAGGCCCCTATGATGTGGGGGACCGATTTAGAGTCAATACCCACAATAGATTTGCTCCCCTTGGTAATATGAGAGATTTAGAACCTAGGATTATCAGTAATCATCCTGTTCCCCACCCCTCATATAATCAACACTCATTAGATAATTATTACCAACTGGATTTTCAGGAGGGAACCATAGGGGGACACAAAAGAAATGGGGATGCAAGAGAGGGAGCAGAGTGGGGAGGCGTCTTCATCCTAAAAAGAAGGACATAGATGCCAGTGGCATTATTAACCTTAGTACCAAAGAACTCTCTAAGGAAGGGCTAGTAATTCTCAATAGGGGACTGAAATATGCTCCCCCATGTAATCTGAATACATTCCAGACCTTTATTGACATACAGAAGTAAATGTGCAAATTGAACATCAAAAGGTATATTCTGAGTAATCCCACTAGACAATTGGTTAGAGACACATCAGCCATTGTGCATTTGGGCCTGTCTAATGCATCACTGTTCAACCCTCCAGGGAATGTTGTCCCTAATATCAATGTCTTTTCGTGATCTACTAGTAAAATACCTAGAAAGCCTAAGGTTGAGGCCTGTACAACTACAGCATGAGACCAATATAAGATTACAAACCTTATGTGAGAGGAAGGATATAGTGGTCCGCCCCGCGGATAAGGGGGGGGGGGGGGGAATGGGCAACTGTAATCCTTGATAAGAAAACTTATACACAGGAAATGATCAGAATTTTATCTGACGTAAATACCTACAGTGGTGTGAAAAAGTGTTTGCCCCCTTCCTCATTTCCTGTTCCTTTGCATGTTTGTCACACTTAAGTGTTTCGGAACATCAAACCAATTTAAGCAATAGTCAAGGACAACACAAGTAAACACAAAATGCAATTTGTAAATGAAGGTGTTTATTATTAAAGGTGAAAAAAAATCCAAACCATCATGGCCCTGTGTGAAAAAGTGATTGCCCCCCTTGTTAAAACATACTATAACTGTGGTTGTCCACACCTGAGTTCAATTTCTCTAGCCACACCCAGGCCTGATTATTGCCACACCTGTTCACAATCAAGGCATCACTTAAATAGGAGCTGCTTGACACAGTAAGGTCCACCAGAAGATCCTTAAAAGCTACACATCATGCCGAGACCCAAAGAAATTCAGGAACAATTGAGAAAGAAAGTAATTGAGATCTATCAGTCTGGAAAGGGTTATAAAGCCATTTCCAAAGCTTTGGGAATCCAGCGAACCACAGTGAGAGCCATTATCCACAAATGGCGAAGACATGGAACAGTGGTGAACCTTCCCAGGAGTGGCCGGCCGCCCAAAATTACCCCAAGAGCGCAGCGACGACTCATCCAAGAGGTCACAAAAGACCCCACAACAACATCCAAGGAACTGCAGGCCTCACTTGCCTCAGTTAAGGTCAGCGTTCATGCCTCCACCATCAGGAAAAGACTGGGCAAAAATGGCCTGCATGGCAGAGTTCCAAGGAGAAAACCACTGCTGAGCAAAAAGAACATCAAAGCTCGTCTCAATTTCTCCACAACACATCTTGATGATCCCCAAGACTTTTGGGACAACATTCTGTGGACCGATGAGACAAAAGTGGAACTCTTTGGAAGGTGTGTGTCCAAGTATATCTGGCGTAGAAGGAAACACTGCATTTCATAAAAAGAACATTATACCAACAGTAAAATATGGTGGTGGTAGTGTGATGGTCTGGGGCTGTTTTGCTGCTTCAGGACCTGGAAGACTTGCTGTGATAAAAGGAACTATGAATTCTGCTGTCTACCAAGAGATCCTGAAGGAGAATGTCCGACCATCTGTTCGTGTACTCAAGCTGAAACGAACTTGGGTTCTGCAGCAGGACAATGACACACAAGCAAGTCCACCACCGAATGGCTGAAGAAAAACAAAATGAAGACTTTGGAGTGGCCTAGCCAAAGTCCTGACCTGAATCCTATTGAGATGTTGTGGTATGACCTTAAAAAGGCCGTTCATGCTCGAAAACCCTCTAATGTAACTGAATTAGGACAATTCTGCAAAGATGAGTGGGCCAAAATTCCTCCAGGATGCTGTAAAAGCCTCACTGCGTTATCGCAAACGCTTGGTTGCAGTTGTTGCTGCTAAGGGTGGCCCAACCAGTTATTAGGTTTAGGGGGCAATCACTTTTTCACACAGGGCCATGATGGTTTGGATTTTTTTTCACCTTTAATAATAAACACCTTCATTTACAAATTGCATTTTGTGTTTACTTGTGTTGTCCTTGACTATTGTTTAAATTGGTTTGATGTTCCGAAACACTTAAGTGTGACAAACATGCAAAGGAACAGGAAATGAGGAAGGGGCAAACACTTTTTCACACCACTGTATACCCCTTACCTATGGACCTGACGAATAAATATAAAAGGGAAATAAGAGAACTTGTAGAGAAGGGTTTTAAAATGGGGATTTTGAATAAAAAGGAGAAAGAGCATTTAGTGCCCTTGGCCCCTCATCTACCAAAAATGTACTCATTACCTAAGGTTCATAAAACCTTATCTAATCCCCCAGGCCAACCCATCATCAGTGGTATAGATTCTATTACGTCACGTATTGGAAAATACATTGACTTTTATCTACAACCACTGGTGATGGGTACCCCTTCGTTCTTAAAAGACACAAAGCACATTATCAATATCCTAAATACCATAGAGTGGCAACCAACCTAGCTATTGGTGACGGCAGATGTTGCATCTTTATATATGGCAATTTTGCATCAATTAGTATACGAAGCGGTACAACACTTTCTCCATAGAGACTCTTCCATCTCGACTACACAAGGCAATTTCATTTTGGAATTGCTGTATTTTTCAATGACCCACAACTATTTTTGGCAGAATGGAACTTATTTTTTCCAATTGAATGGAATGGCCATGGAATCTATGTTTGCTCCAAGCATGGCCAATCTTTTTATGTCAAAATGAGTATGTGATTCTACACAACAGGCATTCAGAGCTTGTGTGGAAATGATTCATCGATGATATTATCTTTGAATCCGCTCAAATTTTTTTGACCCATCTAAATGACAATGATAGAGGAATTGACCTGACATATGAGTTGGTTTCTACAGGGGTACATTTTTTGCATCTCAGGATCTCAATACAAGATGGTAGGATAGTTACTTTTTTTAGGCAAACCAATAGGAACGGATACATTCCTTTGGACTCCTGCCATCATCACTCATAGCTGGCAGCCATACCGAAAGGTCAGTTTTTCCGTCTAAAGAGAAACTGTACTAACTCTGCCAACTGCTTTTGGGAAGCCTCAGTCCTGAGAACAAGGTTCTTAGCTAAAGGTTATGATGGTAAGACCTTAGACTCCCTTATAATGGAGGTCAGCAATAAAGATCGCCAGGAACACTTGAGTGATAGAGTAGCGCTAGGTGCCAATGCAGAGGATTATGGTCTAGCCTTTTTTAACACTTTTTGTAGTCAACATTGGGTGATTAAAAGGATTATTAAAAAACATTGGCCAATCATTAAGAATGATCGGGTGTTAGGTCCCCTTCTGTCTGATCAACCTCGTGTCATTTTTAGGGGGGCATCTAATATGAGGAACTCTGTAGCACCTGTTCCCGATCCCCCCCCCACTAGACCAACTTTTTTTGGTGACCTGAAGGGCTACTACCTATGTGGTAAATGCTTGAAGAATGAATACTCGCCAAGGTAGAAGGATTACCTAATTTACCTCAGCTGGCATAGAGGTCACTTAACCTATAAAAACATTTATCACATGCACGACAAAATGTGTGGTCTACCTTCTCAGGTGCCCCTGTGGCCTTGAGTATGTGGGGCAAACTATTCGCATGTTGCATATTATATTAGGGGAACATATAGCAAACATTCGCAAGGGCTTTGATAAGCACAATGTTTCAAAGAATTATGCTCTGAAACATAGCTGTGGCCTTAGAGGTACTTTTGTTGCTCTTATACGAAATATACGTGCCTCATTGGTGCAGTAGTAATGGTAAACAAAATATCTCTAAGGCTGAGACCAATTGGATATTTAGATTGGGGTCCTATGTGCCTGGGAGTCTAAATGTGGAATGGGACATCAACTGTTTTATCAATAACAATTGATGTCCCGGGGAAGTTTTCTGTTTGCCGTGTCCCCCGGAGACAGGCAATCACAGATCGCTGTAAACGGCCAATCAAAGCGGCCGTTTACAGCGCGATCGCAGCTGCCAATAGGAGATGATCTCAAATGTAAACATATGAGATCATCTTTCATTGCCCTGTCTCTCTCTCCTCACACAGAGACAGCGTGTGAGGAGTGCCATCTGTCAGCCCCAGTGCCCTCTGTCAGCCCTAGTGCCCTCTGTCATCCCCAGTGCCATCTGCCAGTGCCATCTGCCAGTGCCATCTGCCAGCCCCAGTGCCATCTGCCAGCGCCATCTGCCAGAGCAATTAGCCAGAGCAAATAGCCAGCGCCATCTGCCAGTGACATCTGCCAGCGCCATCTGCCAACGCCATCTGTCAGTGCCAGTGCCATCTGCCAGTGCCATCTGTCAGCCCCAGTGCCCTCTGTCAGCCCCAGTGCTCTCTGTCATCCCCAGTGCCATCTGCCAGTGCCATCTGCCAGTGCCAGTGCCATCTGCCAGCCCCAGTGCCATCTGCCAGCGCCATCTGCCAGAGCAATTAGCCAGAGCAAATAGCGAGCGCCATCTGCCAGTGACATCTGCCAGCGCCATCTGCCAACGCCATCTGTCAGTGCCAGTGCCATCTGCCAGCCCCAGTGCCATCTGACAGAGCAATCTGCCTGCCTCCAGTGCCATCTGCCAGTGTCACGTGTCAGTACAATGTATCAGTGCCACGTGTCGTCAGTGCCACCTGCCATGTCAGTACCACCTGCCACGTCAATGCCACCTGCCACATCAGTGTCACCTGTGATCAGTGCTACCTGTTAGTGTCACCTGCTAGTGTCACTTGCCACATCAGCATCACCTGTGATCAGTGCTACCTGTTAGTGTCACTTGCCACATCAGCGTCACCTGTCAGTGTCATCTGCCACATCAGTGTCACCTGTCAGTGCCATTTGTGATCACTAAGAATGTCACAAATGTTATATTCAGCCGAGGAGGCATACGATATTCTTGCAGCCGACGAGAGCAACGGGGAGCTCTCCCCTTCGGATTCCTCCTCATATTCAGATTGTGAGTCTGACGTGGACTACGAGCCTGTCCTCAGCAGCGGTAAAATGACAGCCTCAGAGGAGGAAGATGATATTCCTCCTGTCAGACGAAGGCGTACTGGTGAGGAGGCAGTACCATCCACCAGCACCGCAGAGCCATCCACCGGCAACGCAGTGCCATCCACCAGCACCACAGTACCTCGGCAAAGGCAGAGTACCAGTGTGTCAACTCAGCCCCAAAGGGTTAGGTCCCGTGCCAGCCTTCCCTATTCCCTCCAGAACCCCTTGTGGCTTCCTCCTAACTCAGGAGAAGCTAACGTTCCCTCTTTCACTGCCAACCCAGGAGTCCAGGTGGACACACACAATTTTAACCTGATGTACTTTTTCCACTTAATTTTTACCGAGGACATGCTTGAATCGATTGTGGTCCAGTCCAACCTATATGCCCAATAATTTATTGCAAGCAACCCAACGTCCTATTATGCCTGTCCCTATGAGTGGAGAGCCCTAACAGTGGAGGAGTTTAACATTTTTTTGGGCCTCACATTTTGTATGGGACTAAACAGAAAAAATGAAATACGTGCCTGCTTAGCATTGCAGGTATTGTACTTCCTTCACCATTATATATTTTTTGGCCACATGAGGGCTATATATATATATATATATATATATATATATATATATATATATATATATAAAGATTTTTTTTATTTTTTATTATGTGCACGTCATGCTCTAATCAGCGTGCTCTTCTACTGGTTAAGGGATCTTTTTGCCTGCTTAGTATTGCAGGTGTTGTGCTTTACATTCTTCACCATATATATCCAATGAGTGCCTCTGGATTATGCGATCTGACCAATTGCAGTGCTTCTCTGTTCTGCCATAGGACTACTTAGAGCGTTGGTGCAGGCGTGTGGTCATACTTCTGATATCTTACAGTATATGACAAAACTATCGATGGGACGCTATGCACACGCGCTCTGCGCAATGCACAATTGCCCGCATACATTTATGTGATTTTATTGTGTTTGGAATTCCAATTTTTATGCTACTGATCAAGTGACTCGGCTGTGGGTTATCTTGTTATATGCAGCATTGCATCACCCTCCAATAAATTATTTTATAGCAGTGTTGCACTATTGGCATTTTTTCCTTATTTTTTACATACTCACTCATCTGCACTTGGCTGTGGGATTGGATCGGATTATCGCCCAGTATCTGTGGAAATTTTGCAGTGGAGAAAAGCAATATACAACAGGATATCAACTGATCCCAGACCCAACAAGCATTATATGACCCCCCCCTGAGTAAGGGCTGTCGCTGGCTTTCCAGTAAGCCTTTTGTCTATCTGTGGTGATGGGTTTCACGTGGTCAAGTCTAAGTTTTATGTTCCACATTTTATGAATGATCCACTTCACTGAGCTCACGTTGCACCAGGATCTTACTTCATGAACTCTAGTCCCTTATCAATTATATAGATGTATGGTTATGTGTGTTTGGTGCACTTTTTGATGCATTGGACTTTTGTTTAATCAATTGTCGCTGCGCACTGTATTGATTTTTTTATGATCAATGTTTCAAAATCATGGTTAATATTTCCACTTTTGCACTTTAATATATAGCTGTGGTACATGTATTTTTGTATCAATTAACACTTATTTTAATTTACAGCGCTGCAATTTTCAGTTATATAACTCGTATGTATAGGACATTTTTACGCAACACTTGATTACTGGGCAACCTCAATTTTTGTAACAAGGAAAACTGCATCTGGGATGGAGACCCTGATATCATTCCTGAATTCATTGGCTACGTCAACACAGACAAAACATCCCTCGCTTTTACAGGCCACACTGACCCACATACCATAGACTTTCTTGGTTTACAATTACACATAATAATCTTTCCATTGCATCTAGGGCATTTTTGAAGAAAATTCACTAAAACATGTATATTGATTTTAAAAGTAGACATCTGAAGAATTGAAAAAGCAATAACTACAGCCAATTTAAAAGAATAAGTATAGACTGCTTGACTCAATTGACAAAAAATGTAAATAAAAGCACTTTTCCACAACTCTCATTCAATATTCTAGAAAAATAGCCAGGGACTTAATTAGGAAACCTTTATTAACCACTTGGGTACCGCGCTATTGCCGAATGACGGCATTAGCGCGGACCTAGATTTCCGGGACTACGTCTATTGACGTCGTCCCGGTTACGAGCGGCCTGCGCGCCCCCTGAGGGGCGCGCGCGGCGCGCTCTGTGATCGGCGAGTCCGTGAGACTCGCCTGATCACCGATCCGTGCAAGGGGTCGATCCCGACCCCTTATCACGTGATCAGCTGTCAGCCAATGACAGCTGATCATGTGATAGAACGGAGCCGGTAATCGGCTATTATTCCTCCTCGCGCTGACAGCGCAAGGAGAAAAAAAAAAAGCCGATCACCGGCGGCCGTGATCGGGACATCAGTCCCGATCACGGCCAGCAATGCAAGGCACCACATGCCACCTGCCAGTGCCCACCTGCCTCCCGCAGTGCCATCCTGAAGGATAAATAAAAGTAAAAGTAAGTGCCCCCCGTCTGTGCCCATAGTGCCCACAGTGCCACCCACAGTGCCACCCACAGTGCCACCCCACAGTGCCACCCACAGTGCCACCCACAGTGCCACCCAATCTGCCTCAAAGGTGCTGCACCCCAGTGCCGCCCATCAGTGCCCAGCAGTGCCGCCCATCAGTGCCCAGCAGTGCCGCCCATCAGTGCCCAGCAGTGCCACCTATCAGAGCCACCTATCAGTGCCACCTATCAGTGCCCATCAGTCCCATCTATCTGTGGTACCTATCAGTGCCCATCCGTGCCACCCATCCGTGCCACTTATCCGTGCCACCCATCCGTGCCATCTTATCTGTGCCCATCTTTGCCCATCAGTGCCGCCTTATCTGTGCCCATCGGTGCCGCCTTATCTGTGCCTATTAGTGCCGCCTTAACTATGCCTATCAGTGCCCACCAGTGCAGCCTATCAGTGCCCACCAATGCAGCCTATCAGTGCCCACCAATGCAGCCCATCAGTGCCCACCAATGCAGCCTATCAGTGCCGCCTTATCAGCGCACTTCAATGAAGGAGAAAAATGACCCGTTTGCAAAATTTTATAATAAACTATTAAAACATGATTTTTTTTTTTTTTTTTTTTTCCATCTTTTTTTGTTTGTTTAGCAAAAAATAAAACTCCGAGCTGTAACTAAATACCACCAAAAGAAAGCTCTATTTGTGGGAAAAAAATGATAAAAATTTCATTTGGGTACAGTGTTGTATGCCCGCGCAATTGTCATTCAAAGTGTATCAGCGCTGAAAGCTGAAAATTGGTCTGGGACTGAGGGGGGTTTAAGTGCCCAGTAAGCAAGTGGTTAAACTCAAACCCTAACAATGGTCATGCTACCTCTAAATATAAGCCCTTGTACACACGGTCGGACATTCCAATGGAAAATGTCCGATCGGACCGTATTGTCAGATAATCCGACCGTGTGTGGGCTCTGTGACAGACCTAGCCGTGACCAAGGCTGTTGGAGGGGACTGAATGCGAGCCTCTTGGAGACCAATTATGGGCCCTGGATTTTAAGGGGCACAGGGTGAATGAGAACCCCACTATAATCTGTGCTAGTCAGATTCAATGCTATATATATGTATATATAATGTGTGTTGTCTCATGCTGTTGGGACACACACATGTTAGATGCTAACACCATCAACTCCAGCCACCTGTCTGTTGTCGTGTATAATGTAAATGAGTCTAGTCTGGCTTGACACAGATTCTAAAGAGTATTTCACCTATTGTTTATTTGTGCTAATTAACCCTGTAATTGTATGAAGGAGTCCAGTGTTGATTTAGATAATTAGCTCAGGTTAATTCTGTTTCTGGCTAGAGTTGTATTGTTAGAATAATATAAGCAGGAGGGGGGGACCTCCTCTTCTACTGTACTATAAATACTTGCCATTTTGTTTCTAATAAATCAGTCCATGTTGAGCAGCTAAGCAAGTGTCGTCTTGTTTTGTGCTTGTGAGCGGTTGGAATATCTGATATCTATATTCAGGCTGGGAGGAAGAGGTATATGATGAAAGCACTCAAGCGGAGTGTAGGGACGTTCTGTCACATTGTTGGCAAGCAGTGAGATGCTTCCTGCAGTCTGGGACATCCAAACCTCCACCTGGATCCAAGGTCTGGATAGCAGGAGAGGTACAGATAACAGCCGCCATGGAAGAGGAATTCAGAAGGAGGGTGCGAGAGATGCAGCTACAGCACAGAGGACCAGTATCAGAGGAGGTCCTGCTAGGATGGTTTGATTCTATTCGCTGCGAACTCTGGAAGGAAGTGCTAGCCGTGAGCAGCGTCACCAGGTAAAAGTTCTCCCCTCCAACCAGGAAAGGTACTGGTCACAGTATGGATTGTGGGTGATGTTTTTGGAAGAAAAAACGCACAAGGAGCAGACAGCTGAATTAAGCAGGCTGGTCTGGGCAGAGATGAAGCTGGATGAGAGTTACAGAGCCCTCCAGTGGCATGTATTCCAAGCAGGTCCCTGGATAGCGGATGAGAGCCCAATGGAAGGCTTAAGCTACGGCGGCCTGGGACTGTTGTATATGAAGTTGACATGAGACTCTAACTTTGGGAGTGATTTGGAGTGGCGGTTGGACGCAATCATGGATTTCAGAAAAGGGCTACTGAACATCTTGGAAGTGTACTGGGCACTGGAAGATTTGGAGTTTCTGGAATGGGAGCTGGAGATCGCCTACAGACGGCTGCTAGACTCTGCTCAGTGCCAGGGCTGGGCTCCCTTTGCCTGGGACTATAAGGAAATACCAGTGGACAACTCTGAAATCCTGGCTGAAGAGTCAACAATGTGGCAGAGTAACAGTGTGCTTTGCCAACCTGCCCCTGCAGCTATGGATGCAGAGGTCTTATGGCGGATGCAGCAAGTGCTGACTCACCTTGATGATCCTGTTTCTGCATGGGATGATCTTGAATGGAGGAATGTGCCTGTCCAGCAGCATGCCAGAGAATCGGCAGTGGAAAATCTGGAGATTGCCATCCCCAAAACTGAAGTGCTGACAACAGGGCAGAGGTCTCCTAACCTATGCTCAGCACCGATAGCATCTTCTGGGTTCCACGGACAGGAGATGGTGAAACTCTATCCCCAGACACCAGTTGCAGTAACATGGGATTTGATAGACTTTTATGCTGAGGAAGAAGAACCCGGTGAGCCTTCAGCAGAAGAGCTGGTATGAGCGACAAACTTCACTGTGCTCTGCCCAACACCAACAGCAGTATCTGTGGAATTACAAGGAACTTCCCCAGCTGAAGCGCTGGTCACCGGACAGAGGGTCCAAGACCTCTGCCCCACACCTGTGGCAGTTCCCTAGGCTCAGGGTGAGAAGGTAGCGATCACTTCCCAGCAGCAGATACAGGGGGAGAAGGGAGAGGAGGTGTTTGTTGTCCCTCCTCAACAATCGCCAGGATGGAGAAAGCGGTCTTTCCTCCCCAGCAAAGATCCGTGCACCTGGTACCACAGATATGTCATCCCAGCAGCCAGATCAGGGAATGGAAAAGTAAGCAGCCGGCTCTACCTTCCCAGTGGCAGCTACACAATTTGGGAGTGGAGGAAGCCATCCTCCTACCCCAGCGGTTGACCGGAGCGGTGGATGTGGAGTCCCCAGCAGAAGTGCTGGCAACAGGGTGGGGTGCTACCCACCTCTGCCCAGCACCAGCAACAACTGTGGAGTTCCAGGAAGCTGGGGTAGTCGGCCTCTCTCTCCAGCAAAAAGCTGAGGTAGTAAAGCCGCTACTCCCAGCCGAATCACTGGCAACAGGGCAGAGCGCCGCTGGCCTCTGCCTAGCACCTACAATATCTCCACAGCTTCAGGAAGCTGGGGCAATCAGTCACACTGTCCAGCAGCAGACTGCACCCCAGAATGAGGACACCAACCCAGCTAAAGTGCTGGCAACCGGACAAAGGGTCCAAGACCTCTGCCCTACACCTGTGGCAGTTCTGGAGGCCCAGGGTGAGGAGGTGGTGGTCACTCCTGAGCAGCAGATCAGGACCCAAGGAGAGAATGCAATCTGCACTTCACAACTGCAGCTTGAGCTGATATTGGTAGATGGGACTTCAGTCTCCACTTGTATACTCCAGGGATGCTGGGCGGTTGGCCCAAATCCCCAACAGCATGATGGAGTGAGCCCAGTCACCCTGTCTTCTCTCCAGCGGCAGAAAAGACTCCAGGGAGAAGGGCCAGTCCGGGCCTCTCCCCAGCGGTGGATATGTTCTATGAGAAAGGCAGAGGTTGGCTGGATGAGGAATACTCTGTTTGGAACAATTTGTTTGGGGTACTGTGTGGATACCAGCATTAGAGGACTGGAACCCTTGACTAACCTTCGGAGTCAACCCGTCTGGGTCTCCTCCTCTGTTAGTCTCCTGCCAAAAGGGGAGAAATGTGACAGACCCAGCCGTGACCAAGGCTGTTGGAGGGGACTGAATGCGAGCCTCTTGGAGACCGATAATGGGCCCTGGATTTTAAGGGGCACAGGGTGAATGAGAACCCCACTATAATCTGTGCTAGTCAGATTCAATGCTGTATATATGTATATATAATGTGTGTTGTCTCATGCTGTTGGGGCACACACATATCTGATATGTATATTCAGGCTGGGAGGAAGTGGTATATGATGAAAGCACTCAAGCGGAGGGTAGGGACGTTCTGTCACAATTAGCTCATGTTAATTAGGTTAGGTTTTAGTCACCACGCTGTATATATTTTGTGTGAGATCTCAAATAAAGGGTATTGCTGATGCACTCCAAGACTGGTGTTGTCTAGTTCTTGGGGGTTCCTATAGCCAGACCCATTTGACTCGTGTTCCAGGACTCAGGAAGTGGTATACTGACGGAAGCACTCAAGCGGAGTATGGGGGACGTTCCGTCACACTAATTACCGTATTTATCGCGTATAACACGCACTTTTTCCCCCTTAAAATCAGGGGAAAATCGTGGGTGCGTGTTATACGCCGATACTCAGCGTTTTCGGCACAATTTTTTGGGCTCTGGGCGGCTTTCAGCCGCCTTCGGCCCTTCTCGTGGCTTTCACCCGCCTTCGGCCCTTCTCGGTGGCTTTCGGCCGCTCTCGGACCTTCTCGACGTTTTTAGCCTGCCTCGGCCCTTCTCGGCAGCTTTCAGCCTCTCTCGGACCTTCTCAGCGAAAGCCGCCGAGAAGGTCCGAGAGCGGCCAAAAGCCCCTGAGAAGGACCGAGAGCGGCCGAAAGGCGCGAAGAACTTCCGGAGATACACAGGATATCTCAGCGGCGCCATTTTCAAAAAAATAAGCAGACATCGCTAATGCACCAAGGCTACAACAACAGACAAGCTGCATGACAAGGCTGCATGACAAGGCTGGAATGAGGACAGGCTGCATGACAAGGCTGCAATGAGGACAGGCTGCACGACAAGGCTGCAATGAGGACAGGCTGCAATGACAAGGCTGCAAATGACGCTGACAAGGCTTCAGATGGACACTGATAAGGCTGCATTGATGGGCATTTAAAGTATTTTTTCCTTAAATTTCGCTCCTAAAAGTTTTTTCCACAAAATTCCCTCCAAAACTTGGGGTGCGTGTTATACGCCAGCGCGTGTTATACGCCGATAAATACGGTATCTAATCAACACTGGACTCCTTCATTCAAGTGCAGATTAATTAGCACAAACAACAAAACAACAATAGGTGAAATACTCTTTAGAATCTGTGTCAATCCAGACTAGGCTCATTTACATTATACAAGACAACAGACAGGTGGCTGGAGTTGATGATATCAGCATCTAAGAGTTTGTGTCCCAATAGTGTGATTTAGTCTCTTGCTAACATGGCATTTACATATCCAGAGTCTGTGTGTCTTGGGGGGGGGGGGGGGCACGGACCTGAATCCAAGTAAAACCACCTCAGGGATCCCCAGGCATACAGCTCACAAAGAACACCATTCCCCTAAATGCCAGGGCCCATAATCACAAGGCAAGAGGCTCTCATTCAGTCCCCTCCAAGAGCCTCGGTCCCGGCTAGGTCTGCCACAGGCTCCATCGGACTGTTTCCGTCGGAATATCCGACCGACAAAGTTTTAGAGCTGGGCTATAAAATTTTCCGACAACATGATCTGATCAGACTTTGTCTGATCATTTATAGAGTGCCACGCATGCTCAGATCAAATTCCTAGACCAAAGCTATTGGCTACTAGTAGTCCCGTCATAACTAAATAACGTCATCACGTTACGAACGATCGGATTTTCTGACAACTTTGTCTGACTGTGTGCATGCAGCACCAGTTTCGAACAAAATCCGTTGGACAAAATCCGACGGATTTTGTTGTCGGAATGTCCGACCGTGTGTACAAGGGCTAACACTAAACTTTTTAACCAGGTATAATTAAAAACATAAAGACAATTTAAAAAAAATTACACACCCACTGACACATCTTATGCGAAGCCTAAGAAATCAGTTTGTACTATTAGAAGGGCAAAAAAATCAAGAACTGCCTTGTACCCAGCAGACTTCAAAATGAAAACCATTACCAAAAAACTCCGTAAGGAATCTTTATAGCAGAACCTCAGTCATTTTTTTCAACTTTCCATCTATTAAATCTTCTGCCCTTGTTGTTTCAAATTTGGATAGTAAAATATTTTTTTCTGTCAGTAAATACCTTATGCAGCCCACTTATTTTTCTTGTCTGGTCATTAGCCTAGGCTTTTGGCATCATGCACACCTCTATCTCTCTCACTCTCATGAGAGTTTGCCAGGAAGAGATGGGGAAATGAATCATAAGAAGGCCAATGAGAGCTGCACGGCTGCAGAGATGGAGGTGTGTCTTTGTAAATCCAGGAAGTGAACAGGCAGCAGCTTCAGCTGCCCACAGTTGAAATGGATGCAGCCAGACTCAGTGGAGGGAGATTTCTGCAGCATATTTGGCAAGTATAGAATCACAGTATAATTAAAATAACATGCAAAGTGGTTGGAGGGAAGCTTCAGAATGGCAAAGATGTTTTTGTTACAAATTATGTGAGCAGACTGCAGTTCCTCTTTAACAGGCTGTTACATCTGTCAACATCCTAGTTGACTATCGGACCCCCCTGATGTGTAATAGCATAAAAACTTTTGCACCAAAGAGACTCATCCTGTAAAAACAATCATCGTGTGGAGAACAGACTGTTCATATGTGGAATTTAGTAGAAGTGGCAAATCACTCAAAACTAAAACTCAGGACAGCATAGAAGGAACATCCAAAAAGGTTTTTTAGGCTATAGTGTATCCCAGCATTTCACACTTTTTGATGTTAAATCAGAGGAGAATCTTAAAGTTACACCGACAGAACACATCCCTAACTCAACAAATACTTTCAGGAAAATAAAAGCATGTAAATATTGCTTGATCTACACTTTAAAAACATTATATCCAGATGGACGCAATGGGGTTGATTTACTAAAAGCAAATAGGCTGTGCACTTTCCAAGGGAATGTTATCTTAGCTTGGTGCATAAGGTGAATCCCTGATGACTTCTTCCCTTATCTTTTTTATTTGCTTGCATATGATTGCAATTCTATTACGATTGACCATTCATTGACCATTTACATTGATCATTATTATTTTCACCGATCCAGTAAACACAACTGTATGGTTACACCATATAACTGTTATGAGTACTCTCATTCAACAAGATTGAATTTGACCAACGCTATTTTACTTTTTGTTCTATTTTATTTTTACAGTTCTATTTTACTTTTTGTTTTCTTCAGGCTGGGTTTACACCTATGCAAATTGGAATGCGGCTTTCCCCGCATTCCAATACACATAGCAGGAGACTGTGACCGGGTCTCCGTGGAGCCAGTTCACACATCTCCACAGTGGCTCCAGAGCAAATTGCACAGGAGTCCTATGCGTCCTTTTGTCCGTTTCAGGTCCGAATTCAGCCCAAAATTCGGTCTGAAATCGGACCTGAAACAGGGAATGGAGACACACCAGACTCCTGCTGTGAGCCGCTGCTTCTCAATTGTGAACCCAGCCTAATACTTCAGCATTCTTTTTATCTTTCATATTATTTTGGTATCACCATTATGTTGTTCTATTAAACTATTCCACAAAAAATCTGAATTTTCTTTGATTCTTCAGCATCATTCAATTGCATTAATGCTCTATTTGTGCTCGTTTAATCACACAGCAATTTGTGTTGATCGAATGTTGCTTCCCACTGCACATGCGCACCTGAGTAGCTGTACAGTGCACCACAACACGGAAGTAGTAGGGTTGCTGGAATCCATAAGCATAAAGCCTACACAAACACATTCTTTAATCCCCTGAGCACTCTGCAGATCATCCTTCCAATAAGCGCTTCACTAATCTATCAGTGTCTGTCCTAATCCATATTTTACAATTGAACGGTCCTTTATGATTTTTAAATCTCCACAATTTCTTGAAGATTTTTCAGGTCTCATACCCCATCCTCTGTCCCTCTGTCAAAGGCTGGCTGTACATGGATCAAAATTCAGCCGGTTTAGCAGGGACCAGCTAGATTTTAATTGATGTATGGGCACTGTGGTTGTACTGATCGACTTCTGTACAATCACCCTGTTGGATTTCCCCAGTTGTTCAGTGCCACAGGCTATAGTCTCCAGCACTGATCAGTGTATTCTGATGGTGGTGAAGTCTTGTCACTGTCAGGATACAATAGTTCAGTGGGCAGGATTCCTCCATCTACCTTGAATGTATAGTGGGGGAATCGGGTTTGTTTTTTTTTTTTTTCAACTCTCAGGTTGAATGAAAAAATTTACTAATGACTTGGGCTGCCTTACTCATGCGAAGCATAGAGAAATATAATGCAATTTAAACACCATTTTCCGTGCCTTGTTCATGCTAACTACTTTTCATGGCAGAAGGAGGACTCTAGAACCCAAGCATCTGTCAGGGCAGGAGACAGGCTCTAGGACCCAATGTCTCTGCCAGCACATCACATGGACCTTTATAAGAAAGCCAGCCCTTTGGCTGAAGTGATGTTTGATCATCAGCTTGTTACCTGTGTTCCTGTGTTCCCTTTCTCCTGTGATCCTTAGTTACAAACCCGGCTTGTTCCTGACCTGTCTCCTGCTTGCTCCAGTCTTTGACCCCGGCTGGTCTTATGGATACCCTCTGCCTGCTTCTGTGTTTGATCTCGGCTATCCACTTGACTTTGCCTGCTCTGTTATTCGCCTGGCTCCTGATCCTGGCTTGTACTGACTATTCTTCTGACGTTGTGATTCTGCTGACCTGCCACACCTCACAGGCGCCATCTTCCTGCAGCCTCTGCTCACTACATCTGCAGTTTCCTGAATCCTTCTGCAAGAAACTCCGCAGGCGCCCTGTGCTATGTTGTGCCCGACACCTCCTGTCTCACCTCCAGGGGAGTCCGGAACATAGCTGCAAGGGAAGCCCTCTCTCCATTGGCCTCCAGAACCCGGTACGTGATACTACTCCTTAGAGAAATGCAGTGCAGCCTGTCTCCATTTACATAAGTGCTCACATTTATGTATTAACCAATGCTGTTGAAATTATTTTTTAATGAACGTACCATAAACTACCCATTAGGAACTATGCATTCTTGTTTATGTTACCCAATTTACTTTACATGTTTTGCAAATATTTAAATTGTGTTGAAGATAATCTTAACAATGTGAATCCCAAATGAGATTTATATGGCCAATCTTTTATACCTCACTTCTTAATCTGTTTATTTGGACACACACTAAGTTAATAATATTTTACTAGCTGCATATTCCCTGTATAATAAAATGTTCCTTTTCTATATTTATATATTGTGTACATTTATATTATATGTATTTTTTTTATACTTTTTAAAATTGTATGCCATTTGATATTTATTATACATTTAATTGCTGGTGTTCTATGTACATTATTTACGTGTATTCCTGAGCTGTCAACAATCTAAATTATCTTCTTATTCAATTTGTATATTGGGCAGGTGCTACATTGATACTATCCAAATCACATTGCATCTACCAGTACATTCATTTAAATTTTCTTGTCAACTTTTTTACTGTAGAGCCTTTCTAAAGAAGTGTTGACTAGCCATTAAATGTGTTATTTGGTGTGTAATAAAATGTAACCTAATAATGTTGATGACCCACAAAGAGATGCCTTTTTCTATGACCTGAGCAACTCTGCTACCTCCAAAGTTTTTTTATTTCTCACCGTTATGTTTCCAGAAATGGTTGTCATCAGCTCTTAACGGAAAACTGTCATGTCTTTTCTGGCCTGGCTAATCCAAGGTAGCTAATCTCTGTTAAAACAGTCATCACCTCACCCAAAGCATTCTGGGACAGGCATGTCACTGTCATTGAAGCTAAATGAATGATTGTAAGCTCTAACAAGCAGGGCCATCTGATTCCTATTGTATTAAATTGTATTGTAATTGTACTATCTGCCTTAATGTTATAAAGTGCTGTGCAAACTGCCAGCACTATATAAATGCTGTATAATAATAATGTACCAGTATTGAAGGTTGCTTATCTAGCAATATGTAGACTTGTCTCAGGAGATAAGTGACACAAAAACAGTCAATTTGAATGCTATACTGGCACAGAAGTTGAGGTTACATACTGTCAGTATGTAGGTAGACTAAAAGAGGAAATTAATTCCCCCATACATCTGCCCATCCCCCTTACCTTTATGGAGAAATTTTAAAATAAACACTCTCCTGTCAAGAGAATTTAGCATTGCCCTGCAGTGCCATTCAGGTGTCTTTGCATGGGTCCCTCGTTGCTATCTTAGTCCTCTTCGGCCAGCTGCCACTTCCATGTTCATGCAGCCCAGCCCCCAAATGACACAGCAGCTCTGTGCCCCAACCATTCTGCGAAGCCTGTAATATGTGATGGGGTTTTCCCAGGGGGCTGTATGAGCAGGATACATTAGTCTGGCCTAGGCTGGAATGGTGGTAGGGGTGAGGCCACCAGAGAAAAAGTTTCCCCCTCCATGGCAAACCTGCTATCTGCAATGCCAGGAGGGAGGGCGCAAGCCATAGAGCAAAAGTTTGTTTGCAGAGTTAAGCTCCATTTTAGGTTTCACTGCATCTCCAGTACTGGGGCCATATGATATAGTGACACAGCACCAAATTCCCAGCCTCACAGCATAATATAGTCATATTATATAGGTTATTTTTCCATAGATGATGTCTGTTTAAAATTTTAGGCTTTGAAAATCAAAACTTGACACATGCTACATACCTCTTACCTAGTATTCCCATACATGTGAGGTCTGATAGATTACACAGAACTGAAAAGGTACCACACTCACTATATTCTCAAACCTTCCAGAGGCCTCTTTCCCCAAAGGCTGACTATACAGCTCAGTCATCTTTTTAGAAGACAAACTACCAGCAGATACATGAGCCCTAAGTAGGCATTTGACTTTGAGGACAGACTGGCTAACTAAACTAAAACATCCACCACATCTAATGATTGGTAAGCTCTAATATAATACATTTTTGGTTTTAGGTTTAATACCACTTTGAGAGACCTTTATTGGCTGAATTGGGTATGTTGATGTTGACTTACAAAATCTGGAGCAAAAAAAAAAGTAAAGATTTAATCTGCAGCAAAAATCCAATTCTTCATGGCTGTAAAGTAAGGGGTGAAGCCAAGATGTGTCAGATGGGGATTTTGTCATTATCAAGACTTTGAGGTGTATTTACTATAGGAAAATAGACTGCAGTTGCTCCAAAACGTAGTAAATGAACAAAAGCTCGGCTGACTCCCCTCATTCAATCATGGGCAAGCAAAAAAAATTTTTTTTTTTTCCTTGCATGCGTTTAGTAATTTCTGGAGCAACTGTACTTTGCAAAATGCACAGTCTAGTTCTCTTTAGTAAATCAACCCCCCAATAACTACATGCTCCTATGAACACACATTTATATTCTATGGGTCAGACAAGTTATAACCATCATTTTATTGTCTCACCCAAACTGGAATACAACTGAGAACCAACTAAAAGAAAATCCAAACCCAGTATCTCTGCATTTGACCACTGTCTGCATTACTGATGCCTTTGTATTACAAACAGAATCTGGTCATCTTCTAAAATGATAGTTATAAAATCAAGGGAATCGTTTATGTATGGGTACCTTGAGAATGAAAATAAAAAATGATATTCACAAACTAAAAATTATTTTATTTTCCAGAGATCATTGTGATATTAATGTAGAATTGGCAAACTTGATGCTTAGTAAGTCAAAGTTTTTCACCTTTGCATATCCTCTAGAAAGGACAATGTGTTGTTCAATTATGATAATGTTTCATTTGTCTCTGTAAAAGGCTTTGAACAATTATTCTTAACTGTTCAAAACATGTGCTAATTGGGCTTTATGCAAACATTACTTCTCAACTTGTATCATTCATTTTGCTTATTTCCTTTCAATCCACTCATTAGAATTCCCTATGTTAATAATTAAGATATAGAAAAAAAATCATGTGAGATTTTATAAAGAACATCTATGAATTAATTTTCAGGATCATACACAAAGGTATCAAAATGACATATTACACTGCATTACAAATTTCAGCTATGAAAATAGCTGCAATAAATAATTATAGATTACTTTAGAGTAGATTAACTGCTTGCTGCTTCTGCCATGAACATAAATGGCATAACAAACTTAATTTCTACATGAGGTACTACTTACTTTTGTGCAAAATTTTGGATAAGGTTGCAATAACATGATTAAAAAGATACCAGTGCTATATTGTGATTTAAAAACAGTGATGCCACTGGAAAATAAGCAAAATTTTTTATATAGTCCTTGTTTTCACAAATTAGTGTTTACAAACAAAGAAAATCATTCACTGCCAATTGGGACAATTAGCCTCAGAGAGGGGGATCCAGGTGCACCTACACCGACGTTCTAGGATGTTCCAGGATGTTCATTTGGGCCTTACTGCAGGATTGGGGGAGAGGGCTTTTTCCTGTTAATTGGACACTGTATACAGACATCATTGCTGGTAATCATCTTTCTGAAACTTGTAGTACCACAGGGTTAAAGGATAAGGTCATCCATTCCCAGTGACACTGTATAAAGACACCATTGTCCTTTCACCTTGCTGAGAAAGATCCTGTTTTCCTCACTTGATAATTCGGGCCAGTTGTGTTGTTTGGCCCTGCTATCCAGGAGTTTAAGTGCACCAACGGGAGTGGCTAGCTGAAGATACAAAGGCTCATCCTTCTTCAAAGGGACTGAAGTTACTAAAGCCATACAGACTCGCACATACATATTCAGGGATCTGTATATGCAGCTGGTGTGCAGGACAGTTTATCTGGAAAGCAAGCCATTACATGTTGATTTGAATACAGTGTTTAAAGTTGAGCCTGTTGTGTCAGCGTACAGAAGAGAGAGGCCTGACCTAAATATGGTCATTCCTCTGCTCTCCTGCCTGTACTCATAGAGCCAACCTGAGTAAAGGTAACCATTCTGGTACGGATTGCCATATTATGATTTATTGTTACTGAAGCCTCTGCTCTTGGGGTTATTCTTAGGGTTTGAATCCCCTGAAAGCAGGCTGAATATAGTATTAAATAAAAAGCAGTAAAGCGCAAAACAATTAAACACAGAAAAACATTACAACATTACATATATATATATATATATATAAATATATATATATATATATATATATATATATATATATAATATGCAGGAAAAGAAAGTCCATAGTCCATAGAAACACCCACAAGTGTCCATACAGGATGATCCTATTAGTAAACAAGCACGGTGAGACATTCTCTTCGACCAAGTGATCTCTTCCACCAATTGAGAGTGATAGCAGCTCACCTCATATGATGGACCCCTGAGCGTAAATAGGGTCAAACAAGCATTCCCTTAATAAAGGGTAAATGTAGTGTTCCACTTTAACATCTGAAACACTAGGGATATACACTACCGTTCAAAAGTTTGGGGTCACCCAAACAATTTTGTGTTTTCCATGAAAAGTCACACTTATTCACCACCATACGTTGTGAAATGAATAGAAAATAGAGTCAAGACATTGACAAGGTTAGAAATAATGATTTGTATTTGAAATAACATTGTTTTTACATCAAACTTTGCTTTCGTCAAAGAATCCTCCTTCTTGCAGCATTACACAATTACAGCATTGCACACCTTTGGCATTCTAGCTGTTAATTTATTGAGGTAAGCTGGAGAAATTGCACCCCACGCTTCTAGAAGCAGCTCCCACAAGTTGGATTGGTTGGATGGGCACTTCTGGCGTACCATACGGTCAAGCTGCTCCCACAACAGCTCAATGGGGTTCAGATCTGGTGACTGTGCTGGCCACTCCATTACCGATAGAATACCAGCTGCCTGCTTCTGCTGTAAATAGTTCTTGCACAATTTGGAGGTGTGTTTAGGGTCATTGTCCTTATTGGCCAGTCTCAGATATGGCTTTTTCTTTGCCACTCTGCCCTGAAGCCCAAAATCCCGCAGCCGCCTCTTCACTGTAGATGTTGACACTGGTGTTTTGCGGGTACTATTTAATGAAGATGCCAGTTGGGGACCTGTGAGGCGTCTGTTTCTCAAACTAGAGACTCTAATGTGCTTATCTTCTAGCTTAGTTGTGCAACGCGGCCTCCCACTTCTTTTTCTACTCTGGTTAGAGCCTGTTTGTGCTGTCCTCTGAAGGGAGTAGTACACACCGTTGTAGGAAATCTTCAATTTCTTTGCAATTTCTCGCATGGAATAGCCTTCATTTCTAAGAACAAGAATAGACTGTCGAGTTTCAGATGAAAGTTCTCTTTTTCTGGCCATTTTGAGCGTTTAATTGACCCCACAAATGTGATGCTCCAGAAACTCAATCTGCTCACAGGAAGGTCAGTTTTGTAGCTTCTGGAAGGAGCTAGACTGTTTTTAGATGTGTGAACATGATTGCACAAGGGTTTGCTAATCATCAATTAGCCTTCTGAGCCAATGAGCAAACACATTGTACCATTAGAACACTGGAGTGATAGTTGCTGGAAATGGGCCTCTATACACCTATGTAGATATTGCACCAAAAACTAGACATTTGCAGTTAGAATAGTCATTTACCACATTAGCAATGTATAGAGTATATTTGTTTAAAGTTAGGACTAGTTTAAAGTTAGCTTCATTGAAAAGTACAGTGCTTTTCCTTCAAAAATAAGGACATTTCAATGTGACCCCAAACTTTTGAACGGTAGTGTATTTCTGAGCAATGTAGATCACATGTATCCAAAAATGGGCTCCACAGAATTCCAACATGTGGACATGCTCACACATGCTGTCACTGTGCACCCCTCCGCTGTCCTCCCTTCTCCACCATAGCTGGAAGTTCCGGCAGCTTCGGTAGCAGCCTGAATATAGTATTGCGCTATATTGCTCATAGCCTCAGTTATTGCTCTGCTAGTGCATTCTTTGAACATATATATTGCTACTGTTTGTTACCTATCCACAGAAATATTGTATAAGAAACCATGAATCAGACTGAGACAGAAGTACAGTTAAATCACACTTGTTTATGTAGCGCTGGCTCCTGAAGAGCACGCGCTATATGTTTTGAAAGTTAATGTTACACCTGAACTGTAGTTAGGTTTGGGTACAATTGTTCTAAATTTGGACCTCAGTATCAGTCTGACTGGACTTCACCCTGGCCACAAGGGGCACTGTCTCTTCTGGCAGGCATGGAACCACAGTCTAGTTGGGTGCTTTAAGTTTACTCTCTCTCGGAGCTCGCCCAGTGGGAGTGTCACTCTTGCTGTGCTTTCTTGGAGAGGGTACTTAAGATGTGGATGTCATGTTGTTCGGGGTTCTGGTCCAGAAGTACGTTCTGACTTCATGGTCCTGGTCCTCCTGACCAGCCCCTAGGAAGGCTATGGCCTGGGGTTGGATCCACCCGACTTGTTGTCTCTCGGCTGGCTAGCCCAATGCAAGGAAACTAAAGAAGGATTTCAAGGTGGTCCGGTGCCATCTCTGGTAGTTGGAGAGGTCCAGTAACTTCGTAGCTATCCAGGGGAGGCTTCTTAGCAAGAGCCTGGAGGGGCTGAAGTACCTAAGTGAATCCTGTCTCATGAGTATCGCCAAGCTGGCTGAAAGATCCAGGTATCACACGAGTGTTCCACAAGTTTTAGTTTCCTGAAGTTCTACAACACCGTCTGTGGCAGAGACGTATTTCTGTAAGTTCTACAACAATGTCTGTGGCAGAGACTTGTTCCTGAGTAAAGCACCTTGTTGGCTGCTAGGCCTTGTGAGAGAGGGACTATCCAACATGAGTGAACATCCAGTGAACATCCAGTTGTGAATGGCTATTCTCTGGATCTAATCAAAGTAAGCAAGGCCTTCATTATTGACTTTGACAATAAGAGTACCTGAACTTCCTTCCAAACCCTCTGATCCTATTTTTGCAATAAAAATCCCTTCATGCGGATCTGTCATCAGTCTCTAGAGTTACTGGGTATCTACCATGGGAAACCCCTAGACACAAATCGAGGAGAAGAAGGTAACGGTAAGCCCAATCAAACCAGCAGCTCCTTCAGGAGTTAGTGCTACATTTAACAATAATAAAAAGGTAAACAGAGTTCAGGTACCGTAGCGTATAGTCAGACAAGCCAAATCGTCAGGGAGCCAGAGATGAGTGCAGTAGAACAGCAAGCAGTATCTGAGCCAGAAGGAATGTCAGCCAAGCAAGTCTTTAACAGGAACACAGGAAAGCGTCTCTAGAGATGTGACCAAGGTGAAGACAGAGATCATCTGGGCTGGACGGCTTAAGTAGGCAGGACTGACGAGCAGGATCACTGTGGAGAGAAAAGGAGCTGGCAATTCACCAACAGTTGAGCAGCCAGCTTTGAGAAGGAAGGACTGAGCCCAGTCCTGGCAGTACCCCCTCCTTAATGACCCCTCATCCTCAGAACCAGGTTGAAGGTCAATTGTGCAATCATATGACCGGTGTGGAGGCAAACATGACCTTTTTCAAAGACATTGCTAAAATTGTGGTACTCCTCCGGCAGAGGGGAGAGTGAAGAGGTGCACAGGACCTTGGCTACCTTCTGGAAGCATGTCTTACTGCATTATGGCAACCATGAGAGAATCTCAGCACAAAGCCAATCAAAACAGGGGTTGTGCCTCTGTAACCAAGGATAACCAATAACCAGTGGAAATGTAGGTGAGGAAATAACATGGAATTGGATTATCTGAAGGTGAAGAGCCCCTATGGGCATGGACAATGGAACAGTCTCATGAGTCACATGGGCAGACTGTAGAGGTCTCCCATCAAGAGTCTCAATGGCAAGTGGAGGGTCACGCAGCTGCAGCGGAATCGAGTGCTTTGATACAAAGGCAGCATCAATTAACAGGCCTGCAGCCCCAGAGTCGATTAGAGCCTGTATCTCGACGGATGACTCAGAAAGAAAGGTTAACCAAAACCAGGGGCTTATCATTCTGGATAACTGGGGACGAAACAACGCCACCTAAGGTCTGTTCATGACAGGACCTCAAGGTTTGGGTGTTCCCTTCATGGGTAGAACAAGACTTCAAAAAGTGGCCTGCCTGGCCACAATAAAGGCACAATCTCTCCCTAATCCTAAGGGAACTCTCATCTACAGAGAAACACGTGAAGCCCGAGTGCATGGGTTCACAGACTGACTTGGTACCAGAAGGCAGGGGAGGTGAGGGAGGCAAGGGTGGGACTGCAAAGTTTGGAGACAACTGTACAGGAGGCTACCACAAGCGCTCCTTAAAAGGAAATCTTTCTCTGAGTCTGGAGTTAATGAGGATGGCAAACGCAATCAACCTCTCCAGCTCAGTGTGTATATCTCGGCTGCTATTGCATCCTTGATGTTATCTGAGAGACCATGAGAAAAAACAGCCAAGAGGGCCTCATTGTTCCAAGCAACCTCTGCTGCCAGAGTAAAAAATTAAATGGCGTAATCGGCAACTGTTCTCGTACTCTGTTTGATGGACATGAGGCACTAGGCAGTAGAAGCGGAGCGTCCAAAAACGTCAAATACCCTTTTAAAAGAAGCCACAAACTCTGGGTAACTCAAGACAACAGATTTTTGCATCTCCCATAGAGGGTTTTCTCAGGCCAAGGCTCTCTCAGAAAGCAAAGATATCACGAAAACTACTTTGCTTCTATCCGTGGGAAATGCCTGGGACAACCTGTTTTTTTCTTTATATGTAGTATTCATTGACTAGAGTGTCACTACTCACATTGAGTACACAATGTTTTGAGGATATATTAGTGTGTCACCACACACATAATAGACTGAATGGACACACAGAGCAGCGGCTCAGCTCGAGCGCCCCCATAGCAAGCTTTTTGCTCTTGGCAGGAGGGAGGGGCTAAGAGTGCTTGCGGGAGACCTAAGAAGAGGTGGATCTGGGCTGCTCTGTGCAAAACCACTGCACAGAGCAGGTAAATATGACGTTTGTTATTTTTAAATAAAAACAAGCAAGACATTAGGATCACTTTAATATACACCAGCTCCAATTACCAGTGACATCAAAAAGTGCAAATAACTCTTCCCATCAAACCACATCACCACTGTGCAATACCCCACATTTGAATGAACTCTTACCTAATACTCAGACAGTGAGAAATCAGTGAGTTCTTTAATGCAAACTATAATTGCTTTGGGTCAGTTGTATTTTAATTGTCTTTATATCTGTTTTTATAACAGTTGTGACTCTGTTATTTTATTTGCTTTTTTCACCATAAATGTATTATATTTTCTTACAAATAAGCATTTTGTACATGGCAAAGGATTCTAAGAGCACAATGGGTTAACTAAGGAGGCAAGCAAGCTGTACTGTAGTCATGAGTCACTGCTGATGAATCATTCTTTTCTGTACCCTATACATCCCTTTTAAAAGTTAATTGATATATTTGTATTGTGCTCTAGAACATCTTTTTAATCTGCCACAGTCTATATTATGTAATATACTGTATATATTTGTGTTTATGAACCCAAAAAGTATCCCAAGGAATGAAAATTGGTATTATTCTTTACTTGCAGACAGACTGCACATTTTTCAGAAATGTACTGTTTTTTTCCCCCCAGACAAACATTGTTAAATAGACACCTGCTAACTCACACAACTCTTTCCTTTATTATCTAAGGTAATTGTAGCCTGTTTTTCAATATCTGTACTAGGCCATTTTTATAAAGAGGTTCTCTTTCACAAAATGATTGAACACTTCCTCGTTTCCCCGATCCCAAATGTCCATTTTTTTTCTAGGGTTTATCTTGCATGACAATTGCTACATTAATAAAATCAAGCATCATACAAGGCCCATTGCTATTATAGTTAATGGAATTGTTTCAATCTTAAGAGGAATTCAGCTCATTCTACATAATGAGATAGCTTCATAAGAAACCGCTTTAGTCATTAAAAGGAAAAAAACAGATAAAGGTAATAATGTAAATGCTTCTAGAGTACATCCTGGAAAAGGTCATTATTATATTCGTAAGCATCTTTAATTAAATGAAATATCCCAAAAGGCTAACAATAAGAGGCAGAATATCACATTCCAAAATGTATTTTTGCCTTTTTTCTTTTATGCTGGTGCCAAAGATATATACATTGGAATATAGTTTTAAGGGCTGGTTTCCAAACATACATATTGGAACTCTATTTTACTGGCATTTTGAAGCTAAGAACTACTATGGCATGGATGAGTCACAAGCTCACTTGATAAGCAACTATAACATGCTTTAAGAAATCTGAAGCTATTGTGGGTCCTTTGGACCCAGTCGACAAGCCTAAATCACTTCCAGTTGTAACAAAACCTTGAGCTTAAAAGAGAAGTATGGGTTTTGTTTTTTTCAGAATCATACCTACTTACAGTAGGTGGATGCAGCATCGTTCTGATGTTGCATCTGTCCTCGCCCATCTCTAAGCCCTTGTACACACGGTCGGAGATTCCGACGGAATGTGTCCTATCGGACCGCTTTGTCGGATAATCCGACTGTGTGTGGTCTCCATCGGACTGTTTCCGTCGGAGTATCCGATGGACCAAGTTTTCCAACTTGTCCGTAAAATTTTCAGACAAAATGCTCCGATCATGTGTAGCCTACTCCAACGGACAAAGTGCCATGCATGCTCAGATCAAATTCCTAGACCAAAGCTATTGGCTACTAGCCTGAACCTAGTCCCGTCCTGTCCCAACAAAATAACGTCATCAAGTTATGTACAATCGGATTTTCTGACAACTTTGTCCGACCTTGTGTATGCAACAGTTTCGGACAAAATCCGTCGGACAAAATCCGTCGGACAAAATCCAACGGATTTGGTTGTCAGAATGTCCGACCGTGTGTACAAGGGCTTAGACTGAGAACCAAGTGAACACTGCCGATCACCCAGTTCTCAGAGCTCCCTGAGCAGAGAGCTGGTGACTGCTCTGCTCCCCCTCCCCCCCCCACTTAGGTCAGGCTCTCAGCAGCTGGGTGCCAGTCCAGGTAGGTAGGTGGATCATTTGTTGGGATCTTGCCTGGGCCTGGACTGGCTCTATGACATCAGCTAACAGTGGGCTTCAGCCCGCTGTCTGCTGAAAAAGGGGTCACAGGAGTGTAGAACAAACTACACTCCCATGATCCACAGAAGATGTACAGCCAAACAAGCTTTGGCTGTACCTCTCCTTTAAATCAGTGAATAACGTGTAGGGCTAGGCTTTAAATTTAAGCTACATATCCATTATCCATGATTCCTATTTTGAAACTTAATCATGGTTATGAAAATGTAGGGACATCTGTGAAAAAAAAAACCCACAGGGACAAGTAATCTGCCCTTGCTGGATGTTTTGAACTGAAAACTTGTAATAGGGTGTTAGAACCGTATTGGGTACATCTGGAAGGATGTCTGTTGTAGTGTCTACAGGCTCCACTGGATATCACAGTTCTCTTTATGGGTTTTGTTCTTGTTCAATTAGGTGAGTTTTTTTATGGTTTGTCCTATTTAGGGTTTTTTTGGTAGCTTTTAGGAACTTATGCTCCCCAGAAGGAGATAAAAGGACCTGGTGGGAGAATTCAAGAGGTTCTTGGGAAGAGAGAAACAGGAAAGAGACATGGTCATGTAGATAACTACATTCTCGTACACTTTTTTACCCCAGGGAGAAAGCATTGGAGAGTGAGACCCTCCAGGATGGGATAGAGTTGAAGCAGCAGTGATGAGACTTTGGTTACCTGTATCTTATGAAAATTGTGATTTAAGAGTGCCATCACTATTCCAAGCTTGCACTGCCAGCAACACAAAGATTATTGTTTCTGAAAATGTTTTAACTGTGTTTTTGCTATTACTATATCTTTGGATTTACTCACCATAAGAAGGTAAGTAAACACCTTGGAAAATGGAAATGAGGTTATGTCTCTTTTTGTTATATGCTACCTATGCAAGATGGTCTATACTTGGGGAAGTTGACAATATTAAAACTGGTTCTTGTCAGGAACAAGTGTGAAGCAGGATCTGCTAGTTTGGTAGGAAAAATACCCCTGGGTACAAACGCCCAGCAAACTTTCCAAAGCAGGAACCACAGTAGACAGAGAGGCCTCTCATAAGTATGGGGATGAGTGTTTGAGTGTGGATGAGTGTTTCCTGACATGGCCCAATAACTGAAATGAGGAAAAAGAACCTGAAAAGCGGTGAACCAGAGGGATGGTTACTGGGGCATCATGCACAACCTGCCATAAGGGGTTGCAGCAAACCCATATCTTATAGGAATAAAAGAAAACAGCCTAGAATCTTCCATTTTTAATTTGATCTCAGTTACCCATGAGTTATATATTATACAAGAACCCCATATTCTTTATCTACTTCAGCTCTGAAACCTTTATGTCCTCTTTTGGACCAGAACAATTTTTATATTTCCACTATGAGCCTGTTTATTCAGATACTTAACCGCTTCAGCCCTGGAAGATTTTACTCCCTTTCTGACCAGACCACTTTTTGTGATTCGGGACAGCGTCGCTTTAACAAAAAATTGCGTGATCGTGCAATGTTGCGCCCAAACAAAATTGACGTACTTTTTTTCCCCACAAATACAGCTTTCTTTTGGTGGTATTTGATCACCTCTGTGTTTTGTTTATTTGTGTTCTAAACAAAAAAAGAGCGACAATTTTGAAAAAAAGGCAATATTTTATACTTTTTGCTATAATAAATATATATATTTTTTTCCCTCAGTTTAGGCCAATATGTATTATTCTACATATTTTTGGTAAGAAAAAAAAATTGCAATAAGCATATATAGATTGGATTAGTAATGGCGGCGATCTGCGATTTTTATCAGGACTGCGACATTATGGAGGACACATTGGACACTTTGACATATTTTTGGGACCATTGGCATTTATACAGCGATCTATGCTAAAAAAAATCTGTGGTTACTTTGCCCAGCAGCTTCATAAGAGCAGTATAAAGAATCTCTATGCTGTTGCTTTTTGGAGCTTTTTTGTTGCTCAGTAAGCCTTACGTTGCCATATTTGTTTACCTACAGGTTTAGCGCAATATCCTGTGTGGGCAGGGCCATTTCTAATACCGCCCTCAAAAGAGGGCTACACAAGTTATGGTGTGTTTGTGTGCACTAATGACATTTTTTGTGTATTTTATACATTTTCACTACTATTGCAGAGTGTGTAAAATCAGCAGCACCATTTTTTTCATTCTACTGGTCCTATACTTTCAGAAAATGTATGGTTTGGGGGCATTTAACAAACATTTTAGGCTGTAGCTAAAAATGGTGAAGCATGATAAAAAATGAAAAAAGGGAAAATGGTCTGGTCACATGTATTTCACACCAGACACAGTTCCGTTCAGTTCCGTGTGTTTTTTTCTGCACTAAAAATGCATGTATAGTTTTTTCCATGTATTCCAATGGCTATAGTTCACACCATGAAGTAAATTTCTGGTCAGTTTCCAGTAAGTTTCTGGTGCAGAAACTGACTGGAAACTGACTGTATTGGTGCAGAAAAAACGGAACTACACGGAACTGCATCTGGTGTGAAGCAGGGCCTTGCAGCAAAAGGGTTAAAATTCACTTAAAATATGTTTCTGGTACAAAGCATGACACTGAAGAAAAAAAACAAATATATATATATTTTTTTAAACCTATTAATGACTGAGGGGGAGAGGAGGTTGGGGATTGATTTGTTGACAGCCAAGGCCGGAAACCACGCCAAAGAATCACCATGCTGGATGTACCGACAAGCTTTCTATGGAGTGCTCATTTTTGGGTTTTTCATTTATCCCTATGTTACCCTTACAATTCCACCCATCTTTGCCATGGGTGGCTAGAAGACGTATTGTTCATTTTGACACCGAAGAAGTGTTTAGTCTAAGCGGGGATACTTAGGACTGGCTCTGCTGGGAGACATACTATTACCATGTGAGTCTTGAGCTATCTTGTGAAGATGCAAGAAAAATGCGTTCTTTCTACGTGTGAAGTGGGAAAATAGAGCTCAAACAGTTTTGGTTTCTAGTTAGTTTAATCTGGTCTGTCACGTTGACAGCCTGGACTGCTGTTTTTTGTTTTTTGTGTTTAACTTTTTCTACACACAGGCTTCACATGAAGGACACCAAGCTTTGGAACTGTCGCTATGCAAACATGGGTAAATTTGAGACCCCTGAACTGGGGCACATCCCCAATAATGTGGGCTGGGGCCGGGTCCGGCTCCTTTTCTAGGGGGGTGAGTGTGTTAGTGCACAATGCCATTGATTTTCAGAAGTTTGACACATGTATAGATTCTGAGGGAAGGTATATTTTCCTACACTGTCGTATTGGGTCGTTATTGTATTTACATTGTTACTGTATTTTGGCATGCATATATATTCCTCCCCCATTTACAGTAGGGGTGCTCCGGACTCTGCTGACCTATTTGGCTGGGTGGCCGGACCTCCCGGTGTTAATAGTTGTCGATTTTAATTGCTGGCAGAGTCCCTCGATGGACAAGCACCCTAGTTTGGGGGGGCCTGCCTCGTTGAGGGAGTTTAACGAGGTGGGGTGGATAGACATGTGGAGGCACAGAAACCCTTTGGAGAGGCAGTTTTCCTGTTTCTCCAAAACGCATGGCACACTATCTAGGATTGACTTAGCAGTGGGTAACACTGCCATGCTCCCCTCCATTTCGGAGATGATATACAAACCACGCAGTGTATCGGACCACTCCCACTTGGTGATTAGCTTGATTGTGGCTCCGCTGTCGGGGTTGCCCAGGGCAATGTGGAAATGTAATGCCTTCTGGCTGAAACTATTTCTTTCTTTTCAAATGTTTTTATTGAGATTTTTAGCAGAGTTAGTTACAACAAGGGTTACAAAACAAAAAAAAAAAATATATAGTAATAAAAGTAACATAACACAGTATAATGTAGTGACAGGGTTTTCTCAGCACAATATAGCATATAAACAAATAATCCACAATAAAGAATAAAGTAGTATTCCCAAGTATCTAATATTCATAGTCATAAAGGGACTCGAACAAGAGTAAGGCCGCGTACACACGCGCGGACTGTTTGCCCAACCTTGTCCGTCAAACAGTTTCGGCAAACAGTCCGCTCAAAATTTGCATGAGCGGACTTGCCCACACACGAGCGGACTGTTTGACGAACAAGGTTGGGCAAACAGTTCGCTCAACTTTTGAAATGAACGGACTCGCCCACGTAAGGAGGCAAATCCGCCCATTTCGAGCGCGTGTACAGGTAGGCGGGGCCCGCGAAGGAGACGTCGCGGGCTCCGCCGCCTGGAATGGGCTTAACGCCGAAAAAAATCGGCGTGGGGGTTCCCCCAAAGTCCACACCAGACCCTTGTCCGAGCACGCTACCCGGCCGGCCAGGAAAGGGGGGCGAGCGAGCGCGCCCCCCCTCCTGAGCCCTACCAGGCCGCGTGCCCTCAACATGGGGGGGTGCCTTGGGGAAGGGGGGGCCGCGCGGCCCCCCCACCCCAAAGCACCTTGTCCCCATGTTGATGAGGACAAGGGCCTCTTCCCGACAACCCTGGCCGTTGGTTGTCGGGGTCTGCGGGCGGGGGGCTTATCGGAATCCGGGAGCCCCCTTTAAGAAGGGGGCCCCCGGATACCGGCCCCCCACCCTATGTGAATGAGTATGGGGTACAATGTACCCCTACCCATTCACCTGTGAAATAAAGTACAAAAAAAAACACAACACAGGGAAAAAATATTTTATTGCACAGCTCCGGGGGTCTTCCGTCTTCGGGGGTCTTCTCGCCGGACTCCTCCGCTATCTGTGTGTAGCTCTTTTACTAGCGGAGGAGTCCGGCTTTCTTCCTCCCCGCCGCCGGCCTCTTCTCCCGACTTCGGGGGTCTTGTCCCCCTCTTCGGTTCTTCTGCCGGGCCACCGCGCCTTCTTGTAGCTCTTTTACAGGCGGTGGCCCGGTCTTCTGTCGCCGCTGTCGCCGCCGCCGCCGCCGCCTTCCGTTCTTGTTCTTCTTCTTGTTCTTCTTCTTCTTCTCCTGGAGATGTTGACTCGACGATCTCTCCGGCCGGAATGCCAGAGCCGCGCTGTGCGGTCACTTATATAGTGACAATGGGGCGGTGTCACATGGTATATGTCACATGGGTTGGTCACATGGTGACCCCGCCCCCTTACGATGTCATAGTCCCCATGTGACATCAACCCATGTGACCAACCCATGTGACATATACCATGTGACACCGCCCCATTGTCACTATATAAGTGGCAGCGGAGCGTGTCCCTGGCATTCCGGCCGGAGAGATCGTCGAGTCAACATCTCCAGGAGAAGAAGAAGAACAACAAGAAGAAGAACAAGAACGGAAGGCGGCGGCGGCGGCGGCGGCGGCGGCGGCGACGACGACAGCGGCGACAGAAGACCGGGCCACCGCCTGTAAAAGAGCTACAAGAAGGCGCGGTGGCCCGGCAGAAGAACCGAAGAGGGGGACAAGACCCCCGAAGTCGGGAGAAGAGGCCGGCGGCGGGGAGGAAGAAAGCCGGACTCCTCCGCTAGTAAAAGAGCTACACACAGATAGCGGAGGAGTCCGGCGAGAAGACCCCCGAAGACGGAAGACCCCCAGAGCTGTGCAATAAAATATTTTTTACCTGTGTTGTGTTTTTTTTTGTACTTTATTTCACAGGTGAATGGGTAGGGGTACATTGTACCCCATACTCATTCACATAGGGTGGGGGGCCGGTATCCGGGGGCCCCCTTCTTAAAGGGGGCTCCCGGATTCCGATAAGCCCCCCGCCCGCAGACCCCGACAACCAACGGCCAGGGTTGTCGGGAAGAGGCCCTTGTCCTCATCAACATGGGGACAAGGTGCTTTGGGGTGGGGGGGCCGCGCGGCCCCCCCTTCCCCAAGGCACCCCCCCATGTTGAGGGCACGCGGCCTGGTAGGGCTCAGGAGGGGGGGCGCGCTCGCTCGCCCCCCTTTCCTGGCCGGCCGGGTAGCGTGCTCGGACAAGGGTCTGGTGTGGACTTTGGGGGAACCCCCACGCCGATTTTTTTCGGCGTTGGGGTTCCCCTTTAAGCCCATTCCAGGCGGCGGAGCCCGCGACGTCTCCTTCGCGGGCCCCGCCTACCTGTACACGCGCTCGAAATGGGCGGACTTTCCGAGCGGGAACAGTCCGCTCATTTCGAAAGTACAGCGGACAAGCCCACACACGGGCGGACTGTTCGCTCAAACACAGTTTCAGCGGACAGTTTTTCGGAATTTCCGAAAGACTTTGTCCGTCCAACTGTCCGCTGAAACTGTCCGCTGAAAGCCCACACACGAGCGGACTGTCCGCCCAAACACTGTTCAGCGGACAAGGTTGGGCGAACAGTCCGCCCGTGTGTACGCGGCCTAAGTCTCTTAGAATTTGTATAATAAAGTCCGTAATATAATTATTGTAAGATTTATAAATAGCGATATGGATAATGGCCACTTCTGGACCCCAAGACACCCCTCACAGGGATCTATCTGTGTCTTGGAGTACCTAGGCCAACATCTAGCCTGATAATAGCTTTAAATTCTACTTCCATGTGAACAATCTGTAGTCTGAAATGACTATGAATGTCCAAAAATTTAGTGACTGAAAAGTTTTGATTCAAATTTTGTAGGTTCACAACATACCTGTCCCTTTGAATGCTATGAGTTGTGTATAGGATACTGTGAAGAAAAAAATAAAAGTAAAAGCACAAACAAAAATATAACCAAACATTAAACTTAACTTGCAGTGGTAAACATTTCAATGTATACTGCAACATTAGAATGGGGAATTAGTTCAAAGGTCAGCTGTTCCAAAGATTTAGTATCGCACGGCACGGCGGGCAAGCTGATAGATCGGTTTCCTATAGATAGGATTGTATTTTGACCGAATCTAGTCAATGAAAGCTAATGCCATTGTGGCGTAAGTTTCTCCGGATTCTTCTTAGCTCCGATAGGTGGAGTTGGTTCGGGGATAATACCCCATGCGTGAAGTAACTTAATGCCTTGTTCCACAGAAGTGATTGTATGGTAGGTGTCGTTCTTCTGTATCAGTAGTTTAGATGGTTGTTTCCAACGGTATTCAATTTTATGATTACGCAGAGCTTTTGTAATTGGGGAAAGTTGTCTTCTCATATCTAGAGTATGTTTAGACAAGTCAGCATAAATCTGGATTGTATTATATGGTTGTGGAAGTTGTCCTAGATGTCGCACTTTATATAGGATTTGTTCTTTAACATGGTAGAAGTGTACTCTAAGTAGTACATCACGTGGTATCTGTGGAGGGAGAAATGACGGTTTCGGAATCCGATGGATACGATCAATTGTGAGCTCTAAGGCTGGTATAGCTGGCAGCAAGTTGGAGAATAAGTCAGTGGCATATTTTTTAAGATCAGACTGCTGTATATTTTCAGGGATACCCCTGATTTTGAGATTGTTCTTCCTTGAGCGGTCTTCTAAATCTGCGATTTTAAATTTAAGCCACTCTTTTTCAGCTTTATTTTCTTCATGAGCATCTATTAAATTATTAATAGTATTGGCCATGTCTCCCATAGAGTTCTCAATAGTGTGTATTCTTTCACCTAAGGAGTTCACTGCTTTGGAGAATTGATTTGTGAGTTGTAAAATATCCGTATGAAGCGAAGTATGTAAAGTTAATAGCATTTCTTTTAATTGGGTGTCCAGAATAGGCTGGTTATTAGTGGGGAATGCGGCTATAGGTGAAGCTATAGGAGTTATGACTGTGTTATCTTGACTAATATGAGGTAATTTATGGCTTACCTCCTGGCCTGTGAAATCCAGTTTGATACGAGTTTTAGCCGGGCTGCGACATGTAGGGCTGAGGTAATCTTCCTCATGAGGAGATTCCAGATGTGTTTTCTGAGGTGATTCTTCTAGAGCAGCATCAGGCCTGTCAGTGTATTGCGCTCTCCCTGAGGAGGCTGTTGCTGGTACAGCAGCTGTGAGAGGATCTGTGCCATCTTTTTTTCTCCCTCCCGCTGACTGAGAGGAGAATGTCGTTAGTTTTTTCATTTTCCGTTCGTCTTTCCGCTTTTTTGACATCACCTTCGGATTCAGGAACTCTTCTGTCGTCTGTTCGTATCTTTTTTACCGATATTCGCTGTGAATTGTCGCTAATATGCCCGTTCGTGTCACAGAGCTCTCTCACAGAGCTTCCATTCAGCTCATGCGCTGGCCACGCCCCCTGGCTGAAACTATTTCTATCTCCTACTGAGCTGGAGCGGAGCATGCAGGAATTATTGGAGAGGCGGGAGTTTGCGGACTCCCCCTTGACTCAATGAGAGGTCTTTAAAGCTTACATAAGGGGGCTATTAATCGCAGAAATCACAAAGGTTAAAAGACAGTCCGCGGGGCAGAGGGATGCTCTGGAGAGGCTAGTGCAGGACCTGGAGGAACGATATGTTCGGGACCCCAATGACACTGCCAAGGAGGCATGGCAGTCGGCTCAGGCCACTTATGAACGTCTACTGTCCTCTACGGCAGAGAGGAAAAGGTTCTTTTCAAAGGTAACATTCTTTGAGGAGGGGGAAATTATGGGTCGCCTGTTAGCTAAGATAGCAAACTCACAGCAAAGGTCCCCTGTTATAGGGGCAATTAGAACACCGGAGGGTTGAATAGTGAGCACCCCTGACCAAATTTTGCAGGAACTGGCAGGGTTTTATGAGAGACTATACCTACCAACCGGGGAGTATACCATGGGGGAACTTATGGGTTACCTACAGGGTATTAACTTCCCGCAACTTACCAAGGAGCACAGACAGGTACTGGATGCCCCACTTACAGTGGAGGAGTTGCAGGCAGCATTAGCGGAGTTCCCTAACTGTAAGGCCCCTGGATCGGACGGACTTCCTATAGAAATATACAAACAATACGCTGGAATCCTTCTTCCTAGGCTGCTAGAGGTATTTGTGGCAGCTAGGGAACAAGGAACCTTGCCCCCCTCGATGTCCATGGCAAATATTGTTCTTATTTTAACCAGGGAAGGATTCCCTTGATCCGGGATCGTACAGGCCCATCTCCTTGTTGCAGAGTGACGTTAAACTGCTGGCTAAAGTCCTTGCACTTAGACTAAATAAGGTCATTGCAACTATAATACACCCGGACCAAGCTGGGTTTATGCTGAATAAATCCACAGCGGTAAACCTCAGGAGATCTGAATATTCAGTCTCAGGCAGATAACATGGGACAGAGGGCCTTGCTCTCATTGGATGCTGTGAAGGCTTTCGATAGCATCGAATGGGAATATTTATGGGGGGTTCTTCAGAGGTTTGGATTTGGGGAAACATATGTTTTCTGGGTCCGCCTGCTCTACTGTCACCCACAGGCAGCAATTAGGGAGGCGGGGAGAGTATCCCATACCTTTGCGTTGGGCCGGGGCACGAGGCAGGGATGCCCGCTGTCTCCCCTGCTCTTCGCTCTAGCTATTGAGTCTTTGGCCATTGCAATTAGAGACCACCCGGGTATTACCGGCTTCTGATATGGGGACGTGCATGAGAAATTGATGCTCTATGTGGATGACACTATGATTCTGTTAGGAGACGTTGTAGGTTCCCTTTGAGTGGCCATGTCGCCCATATCGGAATTCGGGGTGTATTCTGGGCTCCGGATTAACTGGACAAAATCCTCCTTGATGCTTCTGGAGGAAAATGGAGAGCCACCCGCTGATAGCTCCATACCCTTGGTTACATCCTTTAGGTATCTGGGAGTCCAGGTCTCACCCATGGTGTGGGATTATGGGGTGTTGAACATCTCCCCACTGCTGCAGAAATTTGGAGACCGGATTAGGACATGGAACTCACTCTGCCTGTCGGTAGCGGGCAGGGTGAACTTGATTAAGATGATATTATGCCCCAGCTATTATATGTACTCCCCAACTCTCCAGTAGTGGTCCCACTGAAAATGTTTAGAATTGGAAACTTCCTTTTCCGCTTGCTAATCTGGAAAAATCGCCCCCCTGGGAAAACTCGAGCACTTACAGCGCACTTGAGGCTCTAGCTTTTGGGAAACCAAATAAGAAATACCCGACCTACAACCTCATACAGAAAATTTGGAACAAAAGTAGATACCTGCAGGGAGTGACAGGGTACACAGAGTTTAGCCCAATATGGTCCAATGGAACATACCTTGACATAGCACAGATACAACATGGGGCATTGTGGAACAGGTAGGGAGATCTTTCAAAACGGGTCCTACTGTCTTTTTAGGCTCTGCGGGACAGATTTGGCTTGCCGCCCAGTATGAGGTTTTACTATATGCAATTGAGGCACGCAGTGAAGGCGAAGAGTAGAGCCTCTGAGTGGGTTTCTTCGCCAACACCGGTGTTTAATTTAATACTGAGGGCAGCCACTACTAAAGGCTTTATCTCTCAATGCTACAATATGCTCCTGCAGAGTCTCCTGAATAAACACCCCCTGAAAATGAAGAGTGGGTGGGACAGGGATGTAGGACCCAAAGATGGAGAACAGTGGGAGGAAATATTGTAGGCAGTGCCCATGAGTTCCCTGAATGTGTCACAGAGGTTAACCCAGTTGTATCTTATTTTAATGATTTACTATACCCCACATAAAATGCATAAAATGGGTCTTATGCCTACCCCGTTGTGTACCAGGTGCAAGAGGGATCACGGAGACCTGATCCACCTTCTGTGGAGGTGCCCGAAGCTTCACTCCTATTGGGGTGGCGTGGTGGACACCATAAATAGGGTGTTTCGGATCTCTATGCCCACCGACCCCGAACAATGCTTGTTAAATATTTTGGAAGTCTTTGAATGGGAGGAGGGTGTCAGAATAGCTGTTATTAGAATCTTAAGTTAGCACGAAAGATGATAATGCTCCATTGGATATCGGAGGATTGGATTTCCGCAGTTGGGAATATGATTAGAATGGAGAAAATGGTATATCAACACAGGGGTTGCTCCCGGAGGTTTGAGAAGCTTTGGTGCCCGTGGCTGGATGTACCAGGGCTGGTCCCGGTGGATCTGGTAATGGGCAGACTACTAGGAGGGAATGCTGGTTGAGTGAACTCATACGGAATATTGGCCATCTAGAAACATGGGGTCGGGAAATAAAAAGTTAGAGAAGAGTGGGGTGTGTCTCATCTATGATGGTTTTGCAGTGATTATGTAATGCAAATGTACTGACCATGCAATGTAACTGTGAAATGTTGAAGCCTGGTTATGTTTGTTCATGTTGAACTAAATAAACTTTTCTTTGGATAAAAAAAAAAAATCTATTAATGGTAAAAAAAAAAATAGAAATAAAAATATCAGCAGACAAATGACAGCTAAGGGGAAAAGAGGAGAAAGGGGTTTATTGGGGTAGATTAGACAATATTAAAGCTTATTACATTTTAGAGCTTAAAGCTTATTAAATTAAATTTAAGTTCCACCCATTTCTGTGTTTATTAAAAGTCAGCAGCTACAAAAAGTGTAGCTGGTAACTTTTAATAAACACACACTCACCTGTCCCACGGCCCAGCGATGTGGCCGCTCAAAGCTTTGCTTCTCTCCTTCTCTTCTCCGCAGCGTCGGCATTGCAAGTGTGGGCACCCGGCTGTGACTGCTTGCGGCTTCACAGCCATGCTTGAGTTGCGCTGCGCCTCCTGAATGGCCAAGCCATCTTCTGGGACGTGTCCCAGAAGATTGCAGGGAGGTAGGGGAGAGAGGAGAACTTCCGCTTGACCACAGCACCGTACCCCCTCCCCCTAAAAATGACTTGCCAAATGTGGCATGTCAGGGGGTCAGGAGTCCTTAAAGTGGAAGTTCCATTTTTTACTATCTGCAAGTGTCATTTTACAGCAGCTGCGTTTTGACAGCATCTCCTGCTATGTAACAAAAAGCAATTCCAAGCTGTCATTTTCACAGCTGGTAATGACTGGTAATAGTGCTGAACGTGGCACCAGGGGAGAGGAACTGAATGTAGGAGATACAGCCTAGGAACTGTTGACTTTTTTAGGATGCATCTTCTATATTCAAAATGTTTAAGTGGCTAAAGTACAGAATTGGCACTATGATTAACCATTTGCCTTCCGGAAGGTCCTTCATGACCAGGCCATTTTTAGCTCCTCTACTTTAACTGACAATTACGCAGTAATAGAACTTTATTTTGGAGGTATTTGATCACCACTGGGTTTTTTATTTTTTATACGAACGAAAAAATATATATATATCAAATAAAAAATGTAAAAAAAAAAATCTAATTTATCCATGAATTTAGACCAAAATGTATTTTGCTACATGTCTTTGGTAAAAAAAAATCCCAATAAGTTTATATTTTTTGGTTTCTGTGAAAATTATAGATCCTAGTGACTAAATCTTGTCAAAGTAGATGTGGATGGGGGATGCAGAGGTGAGCAGTTGTGGAAGAAGGCTGAACTCTGCACTCGGCACCCCTGAACTCTGCACACCGTATGCAGTACACCCCTGAACTCTACACTATGTGTGTAACCCACCCCTGAACTCTGCACGTAGCATGCCCCTGAACTCTACACTTGTGTGTAATGCTCTCCTGGCATTTAATGCCCCTTTAGGACCCTCCTACTGTTAGAAAAATCTGACCACACACACTATTTGATGTGGTTTGGAAAGTGTGTGTGTGTGTGGGGGGGGGGGGGCGGGGGGATAGGGGTTTTGGGGGGTCGTGGTTGAGTTCCAGCATCTATTTTCTGACAAAAAAGCCCTATACTGGAAATACATATATGTATATATAGTTCCTATGCATCTAATCTTCCTCTTTGCTTGCATACCATACAGTGGTTTATATTGAAAAGTAAGTGAATTAACAGCAGTACTGATATTATCTGACATACAGAAGACATTTCAGTAAGTTTCATTCTAGTAAATTATTCTGTGCCACACAGCAGGGAATTTGCACCTTATAAGGTCAATCCCTTCTATACTTTACTAGCTGTTCTTCTATGGGCTTCTTAAGCCATGAATATTCAGGCACACACCACCTAGCACTTCAGTCACTGTGCATTAATGTGCATTCTAATAGTATTTCAAAGTCAAACAAATAATATTTGTCATGTACATGGATATCAAACATCTTCTCTATTGTATTTAAATGAAACGTCCAAATGATTGAAAATGTTTGCTGTAAAAAGAATGTGATAGGAATGTTGAGCATCCTATTCCTTTGAGAGAATTCTCCTTTGGACGCTCCAGTGTAGAAGCTGCATATATGACAGACAATCTTTCAATCAATGCTGGTACCGTATTGCACTGGGCTGGCTAACAGTTGCCATTGTTCAGAGTAAATTAATTCAGGACAAATAAATATCTAACAATGATAAGGAATTGGGTTCGCGAATAACTGAGATTTGATGTAAGGGATAAAAATCGATGGTGGTATTTTTTTATACATTCTATATAATTTTCGATTTTTCCTATACATTAATCTGGATTTGACTCAACGCATGAATGTTTCAATCAGTTACCTACATGCTGGAATACACAATTTCTTACAGCTACAAATCTGCCTGATGTATTCTTAGGAAACTGATCACGTTCCATCAAATGAACATCATATTCTATGTGGCATTCAAGCTATTCCCTTTTTCTACCTTGGCTACCCCTTCAGCACTTGAATTGCTGAAAACACACTGTAGCCCACAGCAATAGCAATTTGAAAAACAACCATGCACTTTATTATTTATAAATATTTTCATTCAGTTTTAATAGGGCCGAACAAAGTTTTCTTGTTCTTTTCTTTGTAACACTATATATAATTTGGTTAAATAAGAGCTCTACTTTGCTTAAAAAACAATATAACATATACAATTGCTACACAATACATATTATAATTTAATGTTATATATATTGCACTGTAATGTTTTAAAACTTTTGAAAAAATCCAATACAATATGGCAACCTGCTGTGCATTGGTGTATGGAAAGCCAACAGAAATTTTATTTCCTTCTTGTGTGATTGGATTAAAAGTCTCAGAAGTCTGCACTACGATACAAATAATATTTTAGCCATGCCATGCAATAGTAGTTTCTCTTTTGGAGAGAGTACCTAAGTCCTCGGTCACACCGGTTTCAAATCACATGACAAGTCGCACCCTATTGTCTGCAATGGAAGCGGTCACATCAGTGCGACTCCGACTCCATTTCAATGTCGTGTTCAGTATGACCAGGGGCTTAGGCTTGTGTACTCTGACTCTTTATAAAAAAAAACACTAACAGGGGAATTCGGTAAAGCACTACTGACAGTTTTCTGCCGGTATGGCCCTATAAAATGGTCTGCACAAGATTCAAAAATTCCTATTTGGTAACTTTACCAACATGTGCATCAGATTCAGTTAGTTCTTAATTAACGCACCAAATTAAAAAATAATTACCTCCAGTTTTTAGATAAGGAAACTAGTGGTAATTAAGACCAGATTTTACTTGGTGAACAGAGACAGGCAGAGAGCCTGTACCTGTATGCAATGTAGCAGAGAGGCGTGTTTGCTGCCACTACCCTCGCCCTATCATTGGTTATTAAGGACACTGTTAGCTTCACAGCTGACAACCTCCTGGCAACCCATGACGCTGCAGTCGGTTAAAATCCCTGCTATGTACATAGGTCATCAGAGGGAATTTGTTTTTCTCATCAATAGTCTAGCTATACTTTAAATAACTGCAGTTGATCTGTTATCTTTTTCATAATAAAAACGATGATATGTTGTAAATTAAAGTAATATTAAAGTGATTGTAAATGATCACTTTGTAAAACAACCCATTCAGTTTAAAATTGAAATGAAATGCATAACGTGTGTATAGATATAAAAAAAAATGTATAAATACCTTATTTCCCTTTTTTATAAGTGATCACATTCCCTCTGTTCCCTATGTTCTCAGCTGCATAAGAGCTAGGGGAGGAGAAGCAACAGTACATTGAAATTCCAGTTAAAGGCTGTGCGGGGGATGTCAGGACAAGTTTGACCATTGGAAAAGAGCACACTGAGTTCCCAGCACAGCTAAAGAACCAACCACACTGTGTTCTCCTATTTAGTGTGGTCAGTTTCTAATAGGAAAACAGAAGGAATGACAGGAACACCAGGCATTTCACACAAGGGAAGCAACACAAAGATAACAGGATACATTTTCATAAAAGTACAGCAGGCACATATAGGGAATATGAAATGCTGGGGTAACAAATGCTTGATTCAATCACTTACTGAGTATGCAGCTTCTATATTTTTGAATCCTTGCCTTTGTTCCAGTTTAAAGAGGAAGTAAACCCTGATGGGGTTTACTTCCTCTTTGTCTCCCAGCAAAGGTAAAGCATAATGGACTACTATGCATCGCATAGTAGCCCATTATGTGTCACTTAGCTCACACAAGAGCCAGCGATGTCATCGCTGTCCCCTGTAGCACGGAGCGTCCATCTTCTTCCGGGTATCGCAGCTACAGCCACTCACAGTGCTGGAGCAGCAATGACGTCACTCCCGCATATATACCGCCATTAGCAATGGCATGCTCAGTGCGCTTGCGCACCGCTGTCTATGGTGCATGCGCCGGCGACAGCGGTGCCTGTCTTTCTGTAAATATCTCCTAAACCGCGTAGGTTTAGGAGATATTTCTTGGACCTACAGGTAAACCTTAATCTAGGCTTACCTGTAGATCAACGTGGTTTGTAAGGGTTTACAACCACTTTAAGCTGATGCCATGACCACTGCTTCAGGTTTTCTGTTTCAGGGTGGCTGCCTTATCTTAAAATTTCCTATGGAGTCATCCTTACACGCAGGGACCAGATTTGTGTCTCCCTACACTATGTACATCAATATACAAACACGTATCCTAAGATGGAAAGGCACTCCTTCCTTTCTCCAAGCTAAAAAACGGGCTGGAGACATGACTGTCCACTGGTAACTCTTTCATGTGAAGACCGGATGTTCAAGAAAGCAGCAATAAGATAGTCGGAGCCAGCATCAATGAAAGTTGTAAACTGCAAGTGCTAGGGTAAACATTTTTACAAATAGTTTACTGGGGAATGTTTATTTTATTATGCTCAACATTTTAAATTAGAAATAAAAGTAAAACTTTTTTTAAATTTTGAATAGAGTAAGGACGAGTTATGACCCCTGTAAGGTTTATTTTTGTCATCTGTGTCCCATTGAGAATATTTCCCTTCTCTTCCTGTCCCATAACCAAAACAGGAAGTGAGAGAAAACCCCTCTAAAGTAAGGGAATCCCTGGTTGTCCCCAGGGTCATCAGAATTAGTGTTCCAATGTGTAGATATCCCCAATATTCCTGTTCTGAAAACATCCCAAAATTTGAGATTTTCTTTTTCTTTCACTTTTAATGATAACTTCTTAATAGTTTAAGTGGTTATAAAGGCTGAAGTTTTTTTTTTAGATGCATGCTGGTAAAAAACATTCAGTGTTCAGCTCCAACCCCCAGCCCCCCTCTAATACTGACCCAAGCCTGAGCCCGATCCAACGATGTGCACAAGAGCATTGGGTCTTTGCCTCCTCATTCGCTGAGACATAGCAGAAGGAGCCATTGCATCCATAATCTTCTATTTGCCTGAATATCAGTATTCAAGGGAAGGGGCATCTCTGGAAAAAAACTTGAAACCTGACTGAAAGACTCCCAGAGATGCATTATCCCATGCTATCATGTTACAAGGATATTGCTTAGAAACTCCTAGCTGTTACTGTTTACTTTCACCATCACTGATTGTGGTTTGGGAACCATCAGACTACACAGGTGCCTGAGGTAAGTAAGATTGTGCCTACACATCTGATCACCCAAAATGCTGATGGTGTACTTAAAGTATATCTAAAGCCATGATATTTTGTTTACTTTTGGATGGAATGAGGAACTGTTAGAACCTCTGCAATGTTTCTATTGCTACAAAAATATAAATTGAAGTGCCACACCACTGCTAAGAATGGACTAAAAGTAAACTGGATCTTTAATGTTATTTCTTCCATTGTGATTGCAAACACAAGCCTTGTTAGCAGCTGGTTTGGCAGCTCCTGAAACGCATTGGGGGTTATTTACGAAAGGCAAATCCACTTTGCACTGAAAGTGCACTTGGAAGTGCAGTTGCTGTAAATCTGAGGGGTAGATCTGAAATTAGGGGAAGCTCTGCTGATTTTATTATCCAATCATGTGCAAGCTAAAATGCTGTTTTTTATTTTCCTTGTATGTCCCTCTCGGATCTACAGAGACTACACTTCCAAGTTCACTTTCAGTGCAATTTCAAGTACACTTTGCACTTGTAGTTTGCACTTGTAGTGCGAAGTGGATATGTCTTTAGTTAATAACCCACATTGACTTCTCTTTGGATTGCCATCTGACTTTTATTTTAATAAAATTGTATCTGGACCATTTCCATTTTTTTTGTTACATTACTCTACAGACCAAGGAGACTGTGCAGATCCTCCAGGGCATAGAAATAACCTGCCTGGTAACCAGATTACTTAAATCAGCATCAATACTTTAAAGTGTAAGTTCACCTTTACAGAAAATCTGTAAGGTGACCTTACACTGGACCCCATCCCCCCCAGTCACGCTGTACCAGATTTCCGTGATTCCCCGCTGTCAGAGGGCCACATTCACCTACTAATTAATTAAGCTAATAATCTGCACCCCTTTACATTACACAGCCCCCACACTTCTGGACCCCTTTACATTACACAGCCCCACACTTCTGGGCCCCTTTACATTACACAGCCCCCACACTTCTGGACCCCTTTACATTACACAGCCCCCCCACTTCTGGAACCCTTTACATTACACCACCCTGCACCTTTCGACCCCTTTACATTACACAGACCCCCTTCATATTAAACAGCCCCCTTGCACATCACACAGCCCCCCTCCTGCATAATACAAAGCCCCCCCCATGTCATGCTTTGAAATTGCACACACTAGTGGAATGGCGACAAAATTTGGTCCCGGAAGGATTTGCCCCCTTAATGACCAGGCTATTATAACATTACACAACCCGGACTCATTTACATTACACAGGCCCCCGAAAAACAAAAAAAACATTTTTTTTTTAATTTTTTTATTTGTTTAGCAGAAAATAAAAATCCCAGAGGTAATCAAATACCACCAAAAGAAAGCTCTGTTTGTGGGAACAAAATGATAAAAATTTAGTTTGGGTACAGTGTAGCATGACCGCACAATTGTCGTTCAAAGTGCGATAGTGCTGAAAGCTGAAAATTGGTCTGGGTAGGAAGGTGTATAAGTGCCTGGTATTTAAGAGGTTAACCCTTTTTTCCATTTAATCATTTAATCTTTTTATGGGGAAAAAAATGGCAATTTAATTTTTTTCCATAAATTAATATTTAATATACCTGCATTTAGTAAGGTTTTTTGAAAGCTGCATTATTAACAACATTGTATGATCCAAAGCTATATTTTAATTTTAAAAGTGTCAGAAGGGATAAAGAAAGCAGTCACACAAGATACACAAGTCTGTCAGTGTTTTAGCTTTCAAGCTGGTGTGCTGGGATTATCTGGAACCTTATCATTCATATACATATCCAAAAGATATAAAAAAAACAAAATTATTCATCTGTTTAGCCTGATATATTCTTCTATATATTTTTCGGTAAAAAAAAATCACAACAGGCGTATATTTATTGGTTTGCACAAAACGTATCTTGTCTACAAACTATGGTATAGATTTAGGGACTTTTATTTTATTTTTATTGTTTTTACTAGTAATGACGGTGATCTGCGATTACTATAAGGCAGGTGGCTGGTTGGCAAGTGGGTAAAAATCTCCATAGGCAAAACTTTAAACATTTCTACAGGTTACCAGTTTAGAGTTACAGTGGAGGTCTTGTGCTAGAATTATTTCTCTCGCTCTAACAATTGCAGTGATACCTCACATGTGTGGTTTAAACACTGTTTGCATTTGTGGTCGTGACTTACATATGTGTTCGCTTCTTTTTTTTTCTTATTTATTTTATTCCTTTTTTTTTATTTTTACACTGCCTCTTTAAAAAAAAATCAGATCCCTTTTATTACTGTCAGAAGGAATGTAAACATCCCTTGTGACAGTAATAGGCAGTGACAGGAAACCCGCATCAAATTCGCAATAGTGTGAACCCAGCCTGAAGGAGGATTGTTTAAGAATAGAGAGTTTCCATAGTGAAAAACACTTAAAATTCACAAACTTCTTCATACATTGTGTATGCATTCTATATACCGTATTTATCGGCGTATAACACGCATTTTTTCCCCCTTAAAATCGGGGGAAAGTCGTGGGTGCGTGTTATACGCCGATCCCCACTGTCTGTGAGTCAAAAATACTGAGCGCCACCGAAAAAGACCGAGCACTGCAGAAAAAGACTGAGCGCCGCCAAAAAAGACCGAGCCGTCTGCTCGGCTCCGCTCATAGTCCTGCCTCCCTGCTGTTTCTGGAGCGAGCGCTGTCGAAAAAGACCGAGCCGACTGTACTGTGTACTCGGCTCGGCTCGGCTCGCAGTCCCGCCCATACTGGGCGGGACTGCGAGCCGAGCCAAGCCGAATACACAGTAGAGTCGGCTCAGTCTTTTTCAGCAGCGATCGGTCTTTTTCGGCGGCGCTCGCTCGGTCTGTCTCGGCAGCGGGATATTTAAACATGCGCAAGGCTGCAAACGGCACTGGGCAAGCTGGAAATGACACTGGCAAGCTGCAAATGACACTCTGCAAGGCTGCAAACAGCGCTGGGCAAGCTGCAAATGACACTGATCATTCTGCAATGATGGACAAGGCTGCAGATGCACACTGATAAGGCTGCATTGACGGGCATTTAAATGTAAGTTTTTTTTTCCTTAAACTTCCCTCCTAAAACTTTTTTCCTTAAAATGCCCTCCTAAACTTGGGGTGCGTGTTATACGCCGGTGCGTGTTATACCCCGATAAATACGGTATATAATTTTTCTTTTACAAATAAACATTTTTACACGACAAAAGATTTACAGAGCACCAATGGTTAACTAAAAAGACAGCACAGCAGTTGTCATATGAGTGAATTCTCATGGGTCAGAACTCAAATCTGTCAAGGTTGCTCTAAGCGAGAAATCCCCCGTTGGTAGCAATTTGCTTCCCCAATTAACTCAAATGAACTTAGTCTGGCCTCACTTATCTGATTACCCAGCGGATTTAAAGTGAATCCCACATTTACTTTTGCAGAGAGTTATACTATCAGGAAAATCACTTATTTCTAATTTACCTGAATATTTCTAGTTCTGTCGTGCAGTTTGTCATCTGGACAACGTTGAGAAGGTATGAGGTTCAGGTTTGCTGCTACCAAGGTTTATAGGCAAGTCCTGCAGATTTGAGATTCACGGCCCTAGCAAATCTCTGTGCAGATTAGCTCAGAAGAATTATTTTCTCAATCATAATGTTTTGCATGACCTCTAATCTATGGCTAGCAGGTTTAGAGCAACCAAAAGGTTTTTTTTTTTTTTTTTTTGGATAAGCCAGTTCTGTAAGCCATATTAACATATAACATTTTAAAAGTAAAAGTCTTGCCAAAAAGCAGGAATTACAAAGATCCTGTTATTATTTTCACTTGCCAGAAGTATCTCTTCTTTGTCTCTTCTGTGTGCCTCTTTCCTGGTTTTCTTTTGTTACATAGGGCTTCACTTCAATAACTTTGGGTGTAAACCCTGCCTATTGCCATCTATTTGTCCAACTGGCAAGCAACCAGTTAAGGTGTTCCCGTTAGACCAGTGTTTCTCAATTCCAGTCCTCATGGCCCACTAACAGGTCATGTTTTCAGGCTTTCCATTATTTTGCACAGGTGATTTGATCAGTTTCACTGCCTTAGTAATTACCCCAGCTGTTTCATCTGAGGGAAATCCTGAAAACATGACCTGTTAGTGGGCCATGAGGACTGGAATTGAGAAACACTGCGTTAGACAGAGTAGTCAGTAGGTAAGGCCTAGCCTAGAATTCCGGGAAGCTGGGCCCTTTAGGAAGATGAATGAAAGAGGCTTTTCTGGCTAACAAAACAGCAGGCCTCTTATGGCGTTAACTTATAGACAAGATGGTTTCGTTGAAAAAAATCTGCATAATGTACATATTTGCATACATTCATCCTCTCAACAATGTTCAAATACTAAAATGAATTTCATTCAGAAGATAAAAATGTGATAGTTTAACCAATTGCCGCCCGCGGCAAAGTGGTTTCAATATCCTGACTGGATGTCATATGACTTCTTCAAGATATTCAGGGGCGCACATCTTGGCAAAAATTGTTTCGGTGTGTCAGTCTGACGGAGACTCTTTACCACGTGATCAGCCGTGTCCAATCACGGCTGATCACGATGTAAACAGGAAGAGCCGGTGTTCGGCTGTTCCTCCAACAGGGGGGGTCTGTGCTGATCGATTATCAACGCAGCCCCCCAAGGATGCCCGCACTGGACCACCAGGGATGCCTCCAGACCACCAGGGATGCCCAGCACCAGGTATGCCACCCTAGACCACCAGGGATGCCAATCAGTGCCCACAATGGATGCCAATACATCCATTACATTACAGTATATCAGTGTCACCTATCAGTGCCCATCCATGCCCATCCATGTCGCCTATCAGTGGCCATCCGTGCCGCCTATGAGTGCCCGCCCGTGCTGCATATCAGTGCCACCTATCAGTGCCGCCTATCAGTGCCCCATCAGTGCTGCATATTCGTGTCCATCATCAGTGCACATCAATGCCACCTCATCAGTGCCACCTCATTGGTACCACCTCATCGGTGCCCATCAGTGCCGCCTTATCAGTTGCCGTCAGTGCAGCCCCATCAGTGCCCATCAGTGATGGAGAAAACTTACTTATTTACAAAGTTTTGTAACCGAAACAAAAAAACATATTTTTTTCAAAATTTTCGGCCTTTTTTTTATTTGTTTAGCAGAAAATAAAAATCACAGAGGTAATCAAATACCACCAAAAGAAAGCTCTGTTTGTGGGAACAAAATTATAAAAATGATAGGATACAGTGTAGCATGACCGCGCATTTGGCAAAAGGTGTATAAGTGCCCGGTATTTAAGTGGTTAACCCTTTTTTCCATTTAATCTTTTTATGGGGAAAAAAAATGGCAATTTAACTTTTTTCCATAAATTAATATTTAATATACCTGCATTTAGTAAGGTTTTTTGAAAGCTGCATTATTAACATCATTGTATGATCCAAAGCTATATTTTAATTTTAAAAGTGTCAGAAGGGATAAAGAAAGCAGTCACACAAGATACACAAGTCTGTCAGTGTTTTAGCTTTCAAGCTGGTGTGCTGGGATTATCTGGAACCTTATCATTCAAGCAGCAAATTACCAAGAACTACATTAAAAATGTGTATAGTCATTTTCATTTTTGAAAGATTCAAGACCATACATAATTAAAAAGGTAGGACATCTGTTATTTATGAGCTAGGATGACAGATTTAATTTAGACCTTTATTTAGCAATGGCTTATGTATATAGAATTTGGGATAGCAGCACAAATTGTTTGATATGCCAGCTTGGATGGCTCTCAGCATCACAAAGCAAAAACCAAATCAATTTGCATTAATGCTGCACAGATCACTGAGAGGAGTGTTTTCAAGAAATGATTTGTCTTCATCGCTTTCAAAATGACAATAACATTTTGGAAGTTTAGTAAAAGTGGTGACGTTGGTGGGTTTACATGGATATTTCTTTGTATCCTAAATCTGTGTGATAGAGTAGGATTGCTAACGCGTTTCCCCAAAAATAAGCCTGGGTCTTATATTAATTTTGGCAACAAAAGACACAGTAGGGCTTATTTTCAGGGTAGGGCTTATATTGCAGCCCTCCTGGAAAATAACGCTTGGTCTTATTTTCAGGGTAGTTATTATTTTCGGGGAAACACGGTATATGTAGGCAACTGAGTCTTATATTCATTTTGACAACAGTAGGGCTTATTTTTGGGGTAGGTCTTACCATGTAATGTGCTGTCTTCTCTCCCCCTCTCTCTCCCTGCATGAGAGGAATCCCCAGTGTGAACTGAGTTAAAATGCTTGTAAAATCCTATAATCCACTCTATTACAGTAGTATATAATGTACAATGTATTTCTGTAATATAATCGTCCCAAATACCTTCATTTATAGCGCCGATCTGCGCTTCTGTGACCCACCGGAGCTCTCATCCCCGCATTTATATTACAGAAACACACACATTGTACATTATACACTACTGTAAAAGAGTAGATTATAGGATTTTACAAGCATTTTAAACTAGGGCTTATTTTCGGGGTAGGGCTTATATTGCAGCTCTCCTGGAAAATAACGCTAGGTTTTATTTTCAGGGGAAACACGGTATGTGTAGGCAACTGGGACTTGTTATCTAAAAGGCACCTTCCATTAGATTTTTAAGACTATATAGCAGGGATAAGCAATTAGCTGACCTCCAGCTGTTGCAGAACTACCAGTCCCATGAGGCATAGCAAGACAGGCACAAGTATGACACCCAGAGGCAATACGGGCATTAGCCAGTGCATCCCAATGGGAAATAAATTTAAAGAGCTACCGTATTTGAGACTTGTAGTTTTGCAACAGCTGGAGGTCCGCTAATTGCATATCCCTGCTATATAGAATATAATTTAATAACATGATGCAAATAGCAATGTTGTGCAAAAAACTCACGGCAGCCAGACTCATAGTAGCTTTCATTAAAGTGGAACTGCAACCTCCTAGGACATGTCACAGGCTTCAGAAGGCTGTGGAACTTTTCACAAAGCACAATACGACTCGCACATGCTCAGTATGGACTTGGCTGCAAAGCCACAGGGAGTCACAGCCGTCTTCCCGTAATAAGCATCCCCGATGCTGGGGACCCAAATACCAGTGCAGAACTGGCCCAGGTGAGGACAGCACTGAATCCCTGGAGAGGTAAGTGTCCTTTTATTAAAACTATTAAAGCTGGCTTTTAATTTTTGTTTTCAAACTGTCAAAATCACAAGACTTAAAGTGGAAGTCCATGCAAAAACAAAAATTCCTGCATCTATAGCCACCAACATTCTAACACTAACTTCTCTAGCCCCGAAAAGAAAAATGATACATCTTATACATACCTTTTCTAGAGGAGATCTGACCTGATCTCCAGCGGTGGAAGTTCTGATCCCACGTTGAGCTGTCAGCTGCGGCTTCGCTGTGTGGGCGGCTGCAGAGGACATGTCCGCCAACAGAAGCCCCATAGTAATTCTATGGGTGGCGTCACTTCCCATTCATTTTACAGCCGTTGTGGGACACTCAGCAGAGCTTCCGCCACTGGAGATCGGGTCGGATCGGCTTCAGAAAAGGTATGTATAGCGATTTTATCTTTATGCCTTGTACACACGGTCAGAAATTCAGACGGAAAAGGTCCGATCAGATTATATTGTCAGAAAATCCGATCGTGCGTGGGCTCTATCGGACTTTTTCCATTTGAAAAAATTTGAGAGCAGGATCTCAAATTTTCAGACAAAAAAATCCAATCAGACTTTTTCCAATCGTTTGTAGAGAATTCCGATTGGACAAAGTGCCACGCATGCTCAGATCAAATTACAAGACCAAAGCTATTGGCTACTAGCCTCAACGTAACGAACAAACGTTTCAAACGATCAGATTTTCCGGCAACTTTGTCTGACAGTGTGTATGCAATACCAGTTTAAGACAAAATACGTTAGAAAAAATACGACGGATTTTGTGGTCGGAATGTCTGACTGTGTGTACAAGGCATTACAGGGCTAGAGAGGTTACTGTTAGAATGTTGGTGGCTATAGATGCAGGGATTTTACTTTTTGCATGGACTTCCACTTTAAAGGTGATTTAGGATTGGTAGTTGATTATTGTGCCTCTCTGTTCTATGAAACTTATTCAAAATCAGCTTCAGGCAATATGTAAAACCAATAATTCAACTAATAATTGTTCTCTAAAGATATTGCACGTGTGCTAATATCAGAAAGTCCACTCAAGCTGATTTATTAAAGAAGTCGAGAATCGTCACACAATAAATTATGTGAATATTCATGTCAATTATTCAGTCTTATGCAGATGAAGTAAGCTAATGGGATTTTTCTTTTTACATGATTGGATAATAAAAGTGCAATTTATTGTGTGGATATTCTCAACCTTTTTAGTAAATCAGCCTCCAAATATCTAAACGTTCAGTTTAAAGCACAACGAGATTATCGGATGAATGGTTGTCCTTTTTTTGTTTTTGGGCTTTTTTTTGCATACCAGTCTCCATATCGAAAATAAACAGTTACTAAAGTATGAAAATTCTCATACAACAGAATAATGCCCCGTACACACGGTCGGACATTCCGACTACAAAATCCGTCTGATTTTTTCGGACGGATTTTGGTCCAAACTTGTCTTACATACACACAATCACACAAAGTTGTCGGAAAATCCGATCATTCAGAACGCAGTGACATAGAACACGTACAACGGGACTATAAAGAGGGCAGTAGCCAATAGCTTTCGTCTCGTAATTTATTCTGAGCATGCGTGGCACTTTGTCCATCGGCATTGTCTACACATGATCAAAAATTTAAATGATCGGATTTTGTTGTTGGAAAATTTTAGATCCTGCTCTCAAACTTTGTGTGTCAGAAATACCAACGGAAAAAGTCCGATGGAGCCCACACACGATCGGATTTTCTGACAACAAGATCCAATCACACATTTTCCATCGGAAAGTCTGACCACACAGGGCATAAAAATTCAGAAGTGATGTAATGTATTTTTGGATGAAAATTTTACTGATTAACCACTTAGGGAACGGTCTATTTTTCAGACTTTACAAGTCTACAAGTCAAACTTTTTTTTTTTTTGCTAGAAAATTACTTAGAACCCCCAAATATTATATATACTTTATGTCACACTATTTGTTCAGTGGTCTTACAACCGCACTTTTTTTTTGAAAAAATATATTTTTTTAATTAAATAATAAGACAACAGTAAAGATAGCCCAATTTGATTTATATTGTGAAAGATAATGTTACACAGAGTAAACTGATATTCAACATGTCATGCTTCAATTCAATTGCACCCACTCGTGGAATGGCGAAAAATTTTTACCCTTAAAAATCACCACAGGTGATGTTTAAAAAGTTCTATAGTTTACCGGTTTTGAGGTACAGAGGAGGCCTGAGGCTAAAATTATTGCTTTTACTCTAACGATCGCAGTGATACCTCACATGTGTGGTTTAAACACAGTTTTAATATGTGGGCGCGACTTACGTTTGCGTTCGCTTTTTTTTTTTTCTTATTTATTTGACTTTTTTATTTTGACACTGTTCTTTAAAAAAAAATTGGGTAACTTTTATTCTTATTACACGGAATGTAAACATCCCTTGTAATAGAAAAAAAAGCATAACAGGACCTCTTAAATATGAGATCTGGGGTCAAAAAGACCTCAAATCTTATATTTACACTAAAATGCAATGCAAAAAAAAAATGTCTTTTGAAAAAATAAATAAAAAATGTCCCCCTTAAGAGTGACATTTGACATTGCTTCCACCCTCAAAAGATATGAAGCCGAACGGGGGCCCATCTTTCCCTGACCCGTCATCCTGGCAGTGAGGGGAGAAGCATACAAGAACATTTTCTAGTTTGTACCTTCGGAAAATTTTGGATGAGAGCTGTGTACTGACAATCAGCTTGTCGTACAATTGCTTTGAAAGCAGTATTTTTTGTACAATTTTCTAAAGGTGTGTACATGCCTTTAGTCTGCTAAATACATTCCAGAATCGTGTGAAATATCTCGCAGTTCACTTTTTGTAGAAAACAGCTACAGTGTGAGTAGAAGAGCCTGTCCCCTGCCAGTATCTGCCAGCTGCGGGCCCTTGCTCTGTGGAACCTATGCTCTTTCTGAGGAAGTCTGATGTGCTGACTACACTGTCACATCTATAGGTCTGCTATCAGCAAAGCTCATGCTCATACAGTAAGTGGAACAAATTAGACCATGGCAAAGAGTTCAAAGCATCCCAATAGACAGTAAGGATGCCATTCTGCCACTGATGGCAGGCACAGGCTTTTCTACTCAAGCTGTAGCTGTTGTAGAGAGACACAAATAACCGTAAGAACATTTTTTGTTTTTAAGCACTTGGAATGTACTGACCTTATTTAAACAGAAGGTTCAGCTGGGCTTTTACATAAACATAGAAAAGTTTTCTGTTAACTTTTTTGTCTGAGTATACAGTATCTCACAAAGGTGAGTACACTCCTTCAGTTTTTTTAAATATTTTATTATATCTTTTCATGTGATAACACTGAAGAAATTACACTTTGCTACAAAGTAAAGTAGTGAGTGTACAGCTTGTATAACAGTGTCAATTTGCTGTCCCCTCAAAATAACTCAACACAGCCATTAATGTCTAAACTGCTGGCAACAAAAGTGAGTACACCCCTAAGTGATTTCCAAATTGGTCCAAAAGTGTCAATATTTTGTGTTGCCACCATTAATTTCCAGCATTACTTTAACCCTCCTGGGCATGGTGTTCACTGGAGCTTCATAGGTTGCTAATGGAGTCCTCTTCCACTCCTCCATAACGACATCATGGAGCTGGTGGATGTTAAAGACTTTGTGTTCCTCCACCTTCTGTTTAAGGATGCCACACAGATGCTCAATAGGGTTTAGGTCTGAAGACATGCTTGGCCAGTCCATCACCTTTTCCCTCAGCTTCTTTAGCAAGGCAGTGGTCCTCTTGGAGGTGTGTTTGGGGTAGTTATGTTGGAATACTGCCCACCGGCCCAGTCTCTGAAGGGAGGGGATCATGCTCTGCTTCAGTATGTCACAGTACATGTTGGCATCCATGGTTCCCTCAATGAACTGTAGATCCCCAGTGCCAGCAGCACTCATGCAGCCCCAGACCATGACACTCTCACCACCATGCTTGACTGAAGGCAAGACACACTTGTCTTTGTACTCCTCACCTGGTTGCCACTTGGCACTATCTGAACCAAATAAGTTTATCTTGGTATCATCAGACCACAGAATATAGTTACAGAAATCCATGTTCTTAGTCTGCCTTTCATCAGCAAACTGCGGCCTTTTTTGTGCATTATCTTTAGAAGAGGCTTCCTTCTGGGACAACAGCCATGTAGACCAATTTGATGCAGTGTGCAGCCTATGGTCTGAAAACTGACAGGCTGACCCCCCACCCCTTCAACCTCTGCAGCAACTCTGGCAGCAGTAATAGAATATGTATTCATTCCTGTGCTACCATGTAAAGGTGGAAGATAAATATGGAACTGCTGAAAACATCGAATAGGGGTCAATCCATACCCATACAGTGATTAAAACAAGTGGGGATTGGCACTGCACTGTTCAAAGGAAAATGGATAAAGAAGAAATGTGTTGCTAAAGGTAGCAGTACATATGCAAATATATAGACGTAAATAAATAAATAAAAACAATATCCACGGTAAATAATAAAGTGACTGTTTTCAAAGTGAAAAGTGCATAATTAATACTAATGATATATATTAAAACACTGTAATAATTCTTCTATGTATAGGATATGTGCAAAAAATATATAAATGAACTGTGCAAAAAATTGCAAAATAAACTGTGCAAAACCAGCAAAAGTCTTCCTGTACAAAGTGCAAATAGGTTGTACAAAAGAGCAATACAGTCCTTTCTTCTTTGTGCAAAGAACATCAAATGTGCAAACAGAAGGTGCTGAGGAAAAAGTAATAATTTCCTCTTCGTGCAGAGACACTCACTAGTGAAAGTGGCCTCTTACCTTGCGGATAACTTGTGTATACAAATCTGTAATGACTGTTTCTTTCTTATAATCCTGGAGCAGTATGGATATGGACTTGTCTTTGTCTCTCAGTGGATGCAAGGAGAATATTAGAAAAGAAAAGGGGTTTCGGATTGTGTAGTAAATTTCGAATCAAGTTGCTTTTATTAATATAAAACAGTGAGGGAACTCACATTACATAACAAATCATGGACAATACTCCATGAGCGGCAAGCTTGTTTGCCAGGATCATTCTGAGTGCCTTTCTGTCCCTACGTGTGGCATCACTGGATTTCATCAGGGGATGGGAAGGCACAGAAGTTTTTTTAAATAGTCTATACCATTGGTATACCAATGGGCGGCCATTTTCTTGTGGCTCAATGCATAAATGACATAGTGGCCATTTTCTGAGGGATCGTTTCTACAATGGAAGTGCGGCCATTTTGTTGGTTTCCTAATGCTATGATGCACAGCCATTTGATTGGTGGTAACCTGCTATCAACAAGAAAGTGTATGCACAAGCTGTGTATTGAAAAACGATGCATACACTGTATGGATAGCTTGAATAAATAGAAGGATTGTAAATTGTAAATGGTAAATTATCAAGCTATAACACCCCTTTCACACCAGGGCGTTTTGCAGGCGCTATAGCGTTAGAAATAGCCCCTGCAATCCACCCTAAAGAAGCTGCAGCATTGTTTGTAGTGTGAAAGCCCCGAGGGCTTTCACACTACAGCGGTGCGCTGGCAGGATGTCAGAAAAAAGTCCTGCCAGCAGCTTCTTTGGAGCGGTGAAGGAGCGGTGTGTTTACCGCTCCTCCACCGCTGCTCCCCATTGAAATCAATGGGGCAGCGCTGTAATGCCGCCAGCAAAACGCCGCTATTGTGGCGTATTGCCGGCAGTTTTAACCCTTTTGCGGCTGCTAGCGGGGGGTAAAAGCCGCAAATCCGCCAAAAATAGTGGCGTTTTACCGCCGACGCAAAGGGCGGTGTGGTGTGAAAGGGGTCTTAATAAACATAGGTAAGAAATATAAAAATGAATTAAACGGAGGACTGATATTTATAAAAGAAAATCGGGTAAAATAGACACCAGCAATGGCGTGTGCAATAATGAGTATTAAAATAATGTCCTATAATATTAAATCTAAAAATCCATATATAAAGCAATAGCATCAGTAATATAATATAAAAACACATCATCAATTTAAAATATATTAAGAAAAATATATATAAAAAGATGCAATAATATTAAAATGTCAACAATAAAATTCTATTTTATGTAGCATCTAAATGTGCTCTTTACATTTGGTGTAGACCAGGCATGTCCAAAGCCCGGCCCGCGGGCCAATCGCGGCCCGCGGCCCGGTTTTGAACGGCCCGCCTGGTTATTTAAACATATACATCTTTTGTGGCCCCCGGCGATCTCCCAGCGCCGGGGTCACAAAAGATATATAGTCCAGCTGCCTTGGAGGGAGGAGGCAGGACGAGTGCCGTGCACACAGGCTGAGAATTTCCTGTGTACATGGCAGCTGTAATAGGAAGTCCCATCTCTGCCATTGGACGACTGTTCTGTCCATCAGAGGAGGCGGGACTTTCTCTTAAAGGGGCCGTTGTGTAAACAGGAAATTCTCCTGTAGGATGTCTTTGGCGCTCGTCCTGCCCTCCATGGCTGCACTGATGGTAATGGTGGCTGCATTCCTGGCAACTGCAATTGTGGGGCTGCATTCCTGGCAATGGTGAGTGAATTCCTGGCAATGGTGGCTGCATTCCTGGCAATGGTGAGTGAATTCCTGGCAATGGTGGCTGCATTCCTGGCAATGGTGGGTGAATTCCTGGCAATGGTGGGTGAATTCCTGGCAATGGTGGCTGCATTCCTAGCAATTGGGGGTGAATTCCTGGCAATGGTGGCTGCATTCCTGGCAATGGTGGCTGCATTCCTGGCAATGGTGGCTGCAATGGTGGCTGCATTCCCGGCAATAGTGGGTGCATTCCCGGCAATGGTGGGGCTGCATTCCTGGCAATAGTGGGTGCATTCCCGGCAATGGTGGGGCTGCATTCCTGGCAATAGTGGGTGCATTCCTGGCAATGGTGGGGCTGCATTCCCGGCAATGGTGGGTGCATTCCCGGCAATGGTGGGGCTGCATTCCTGGCAATAGTGGGTGCATTCCCGGCAATGGTGGGGCTGCATTCCCGGCAATGGTGGGGCTGCATTCCCGGCAATGGTGGGGCTGCATTCCCGGCAATGGTGGGGCTGCATTCCCGGCAATGGTGGGGCTGCATTCCGGGCAATGGTGGGGCTGCATTCCGGGCAATGGTGGGGCTGCATTCCGTGCAATGGTGGGGCTGCATTCCGTGCAATGGTGGGGCTGCATTCCGTGCAATGGTGGGGCTGCATTCCGTGCAATGGTGGGGCTGCATTCCATGCAATGGTGGGGCTGCATTCCTGGCAATGGTGGGGCTGCATTCCTGGCAATGGTGGGGCTGCATTCCTGGCAATGGTGAGTGAATTTCTAGCAGTGGTGGGTGCATTCCTGGCAATGGTGGTGCTGCATTCCTGGCAATGGTGGGGCTGCATTCCTGGCAATGGTGGGTACATTCCTGGCAATGGTGGGCACTGCATTCCTAGCAATGGTGGGCACTGCATTCCTAGCAATGGTGGGCGCTGCATTCCTAGCAATGGTGGGCGCTGCATTCCTAGCAATGGTGGGCACTGCATTCCTAGCAATGGTGGGGCTGCATTCCTGGCAATGGTGAGTGAATTTCTAGCAATGGTGGGGCTGCATTCGTGGCAATGGTGGGTACATTCCTGGCAATGGTGGGCACTGCAATTCTAGCAATGGTGGGCGCTGCATTTCTAGCAATGGTGGGCGCTGCATTCCTGGCAATGGTGGGCGCTGCGTTCCTAGCAATGGTGGGCGCTGCGTTCCTGGCAATTGTGGGTCTGCAGATGGGCACTGACCCTTATTTTGCTTCAGTTCTTTATTTAAAATTTAATTTTTTTTTTCCTGAAGCTTCCCTCTAAGGCTCCATGCACACTGAAGCTCAAAAAAGCTATTTCTGGACGCCAGATTTCTGGCAGAAAACGCTGGTTGAAAAACCTGCTTTTAACAGCGTTTTATACTAGCGTTAATGAGCGTTAATGAGCGTTTTACAGCGTTAGCGTTAATGGGCGTTTTTTATAAAAATACACAGAGGACACTCCAAAAATCCCACAATGCATTGAAAAATAGAATGCTGAACACTAATGAACGAGCGTTAATGAGCGTTAATGAGCGTTAATGAGCGTTTGTCGTTTTTTGCCGCTGAAAAACGGCACTTTGAACGCGAATTTCTGGCGTTCAGAAAAAAGCCCATAAACTCCACTGCTCATTAAAGCTGAAAAACGTCCATGTGTGCATGGACACATAGGCTAACATAGAGTGGAGTTTATGGGCTTTTACAAAAAACGCCCAAACGCCAATAAACTGCAGTTTATCAGCTTCAGTGTGCATGGAGCCTTAAAGTGAAAGTGCGTGTTATACCCCAAAAAATACGGTGTATCCAAATAATACACTTGAGTTCATGTCTTCACCACACACAGCCACAAAGGCATGAGAATTCTTGTTGGGTAGTGTATTAGTGCTCGGCCGAACACACTTAGACCGAATTTTAATGGTTCAAAGAATGTCAGGCAAAATGGTCGGCCCTCGAGCATGTTCAGTTCATCAAATCTGGCCCTCTTTGAAAAAAGTTTGGACACCCCTGGTGTAGACAAATACAACCATTTGTTTATTTGATGGCTTCACATCATATGTTAGAAATATGATGTGTACTTGTTAGTATGGAAATCCACTAGAGAATAGAAAAAGGTTGGGAGGTATGAACCATTCCTATTGGCAAAGCCCCCCTGGATACAGAAGATAGTCTTATGCCGCGTACACACGACCAGACTTTCCGCCAACAAAACCATGGATTTTTGTTTGAAGGTTGTTGGCTCAAACTTGTCTTGCCTACACACGGTTACAAAAACGTTGGTCAACGATTACGAAGGTGGGAACGCGGTGACGTACAACATGTACAACGAGCCAGGAAAAAGGAAGTTCAATAGCCAGTGCGGCTCCTTCTGCTTGATTCCGAGCATGTGTAAACTTTTGTGCGACGGACTTGTGTACACACGATCAGACTTTCTGACAACAAAGTTTAGCTGGCGTAAAATTTGAGAACCTGCTATTAAACATTTGTTGGCGGAAAGTCCGACAGCAAATGCTCAATGGAGCATACAAACTGTCAGGCTTTCTGACAACAAGCTCATATCCAACATTTCCTGTCGGAAAATCCGACCGTGTGTACGCGTCATTAGTCTTATGACACCTGTTTGTAGAAAGTCAGGCACCTGTATTTCATGTAAATGACTAACAGACATACTGAAAAACAAGATATATCAGAATAATCAAACATTTATGATAAAACATAGATATTTACTATAACTGCGTGTCGCACCCTCTAGTGTGCTACTAGTGTCACTGTAGGTAAATTTATTGTTTGACCTATGATCTGGATCGATAATTATATTGGGCTATTGTAGGTAGGGCTGGATGGATCTACAGTGCAGGTTTCTGGTACCTCCCCTTGGGTCTAGAAGCTTGGGGAAGCTTCTGGAAGTAAGTTGGTGGAGGGCAGGAGGTCCTGGTCTGCATACTTGAGGGAATCTGGCCAATCCCCAGACATAGATCTTGGCAGAGTGGCTGGGTTACCCCTTAAATATGGAACCTAGCCAGCAGGGGACTTGGGTGGAAGACGGAGTGCTGAGGAGGCTGTCGGTGACCTAGGAAGGCACCCCCAGGTCTAGGGGGGCTCTGCCTCAAGGTTGGGGGCCTGGCTGGTTTAGGAGGATTTTTCAGCAGAATGGTTTGAGAAGGAATCTTGCCTAAAAGCAACAGTGAGCACGGAAGACATGAGTACACTAGCACACCCAGGGATTTATAAGAGGAAAGATTGCCACATGTAGCAAGCTTTCAAAGGACAGTGTTGTGCTTAACCCTCTATCCCTTGACCTGGGAGATGTTCTGCGCAACCAGATGGGCTGGTAGATAAGCAGCCAGGAGGGCTGGTAGTACTTGCAAGTGGTGGAGCAGTGAACAGTTCTACAAGAGGAGAGGAGATACTCCTGTATGCAGTTTTGCAACATTTTGTGCTATTTTCCAAAGGGGGCTGAGAGCTCATGGTCTGTAAGGGACTTGATCTTGCCACTGATGTAAGAGACTGAGTGTTTCTGGCAAGGAGAGCAGTCCAGAAACGTTTCTCTGTATGGTACATTGGAAGGAAGTTGTCCTCATCTGTTGTTTTTTAAGTTAAATAGGGGCAGCCAATAATCCCGATACCCTATCGATGTTGTTTCCCCAAATGAAACAACAAAAACAAGCCCATGGCAAGTAGATAATGTTGCCTGGTGCAGGAATAGGGGAGCCAGTTACCAGCAGCCCCTGCGGGGATAGTGCTACGTGTGTATCCTGTATTTATTCAGCTGTAAATATATACTGCAGGACAGCAAAATCATTAGAAATTTAAATGCATCATAAGCATGTATTTCCATTTTTACCTGGGCATGTAAACAAAAAACCATATCAAACCACAAGGCCATAACTATACATGGTTAATAAAATGCTAGTAAGAAAGTTTCCCTGGAAATGTATAGATGTTTATAGGTGTCTAGAGTTGTGTTGCTTTTTGGGTTAAGCAGTAAAGCACATACAGCTGTTTGTGACTGACACTTAGAAAAGCAGATGAGAGGAAACTAGATGCAAATTCGACAATTAAAGAAAAATCTTATTTCTTGGCAAATTAGCCAGCTCTGCACGAAACCTTCACTATTTCAGTTATCTGTGATGAATATGATGCTTACTTCCTTTCAGAGAGCAATGTAACTATACAAAACTTAGCTTCAGTGATTATGTATTTAAAAGAGCTTGTACCTCTTGCTGTAATGTACTAATCGGTAACACCTGCACAGGCAAAAAAAAAAGTTCTGTATCTGAGCCAAAGGATTCCATATCATTTTGGCGCTCAGTAAAAAGTGAACAAAAAGAAGAAAGAGTAAAACAGGCAAAATGGCGAGCTTCATTTAAGAAAGAGGTTTGAGTGAGGTTAATACAGTCAGTGGAATAAATTAAACAAGACAGTCAGTAACAGCAGTAATTGCATATCACACCTAATACAATTAATCAGATCAAAACTGTAAAAAAAAAAAAAAAATGTTCTATTGTGCACTACAATGTTTGGCAAAAGCTGACAGAGGCAGGCAAAATGTACGCTTACATTGAGGAGGGCACCAGTAGGCTTCATTGCTGTCCTCAAGCTCTTGGCTGTGAACAGTACCTCTGTGTCATCACACATAGTGCAGGGCTATTAAAGCAGAGCTCCACCCAAAAGGGGAAGCTCCACTGGTTTTCACCCTCCAATGCCACATTTGATACTTTTTTGGGAGGAGCAGGTACCTGGTTTTGACAGGTACCTGCTCCCACTTCCTGCTCAGATCGCCGCAGCAATCTGAGCCGGAAGTTTGGCCCCCTTTTTCATCACATCACAGGTCCCAGAAGATTACGGGACCATTCACGAGGCACAAAAGCTGATCAGTGGGAGCTGGCCAATGGATGTCCACTGGCACCTACCGATCGTTTGGAAGGCAACAAACTAGGCAGCGCCACATTCTGACTGGGGGGGAAGTGATGGGGGGAAGTGATGGATTTTCTTTCCCTGCAAAGCAGGGAAAGAAAACCCATTACATCCCTTAGTAAAAGCCCCTCACACAGTACACAAAAACACTGGCTAGGCACACATGTAACCCTTTGATCTCATTTAACCCTTGAATCACATTTAATCTGTGATGTATAACCCCTTCCTAGTCAGTGTCATTAATACAGTGATAGAGCATATTTTTAGCACTGATCACTGTATCAGTGTCACTGGTTCCCACAAAGCATCAAAAGTGTCAGTTAATGTCCAATTGTCCACAGCAATATCGTAATCCCACTATAAATTCCTCATCCCCACCATTACTAGTATAAAAAATTTTAAAAAATTAAAAAATTCCAATATGTATCGCTTAGTTTGTAGACACTATAACTTTTGCACAAACCAATCAATATACGCTTATTGGGGTTTATTTTACAAAATATGTATATATATATATATGTTTTTTTCAAAATTGTCTGTCTTTTTTTGTTTATAGCGCACAAAATATATAATGCAGTGGTGATCAAATACCACCAAAAGAAAGCTTTATTTGTGGGAAAAAATTGCATAAATTGTATTTGGGTACAGCGTTGCACAACCACGCAATTGTAAGTTAAAATAACGCAGTGCCGTATCGCAAAAAGTGTCCTGGTCAGCAAGTGGGGTAAATCATCCAGAGGGCAAGTGGATATGGTCGGCTAGTTTGTTTACATAGAGCAGCCAGCAGGGAATCCATTGTTTTGAGTGGGGTGCTACAAGAGAACATCATCCTATGTCAGAGGGTCAACATCTCTGGACAGTGTTTTGTTGTGATCTGCAAGGGTCTGCAAACATGATTAACCTTACCTTTACATCATGGGCATTGTTTACTTATTTTTCTAATATGGCATGTGACCTGGTATGGTTCAGGAGGGATGGGAAGTATCCTCGCTATCCTCCCTTTCCTGGCCACTCAGGCTGCATGCCTGTTAAATGTTTTGTTTGAATTTTAGGAGGAACCCCATGTTTTTTTCCTTTGTTTTTTTTTTTTACCGCTTCAGCCCTGGAAGATTTTACCCCCTTCGTGACCAGAGCAGCACTGCTTCGCTTTAACTGACAATTGCGTGGTCATGCAACGGTGCACCCAAACAAAATTGGTATCCTTCTCCGATCTCTCCAACCTCTTCTCCCAGTCTCCGGCCTCTTCTCCCAGTCTCCGGTTCTCCTCCCGCTCTCCAGTGTCATTTGCTGGGCTCCTCCGATGTCTTCTGCTCTTTTGCCCGCTCTTTTGCTAGCGTTGGCCCGGTCTTCTCTGTCGCCTTCTTCCCTCCGGTCTTCTTCCGACGTTGACACAAAGCTCTCTCCTGCTGTAATGCCGTGTGCGCAGTGCGCAAAGACTTATATAGGCATGGGACGTGGTCACTGGGTGATGTCATCTGGTGACCCCTCCCCTTATGACATCACCACCCCATCATGCCCTGGGTGGTGATGCCATAAGAGGCGACATGACATTACCCGGTGACCACGCCCCATGCCTATATAAGTCGGTGCGCACTGCGCACACGGCATTACAGCAGGAGAGAGTGTTGTGTCAACATCTGAAGAAGACTGTAGGGAAGAAGACGAAGGAGAAGACCGGGCCAATGCTAGCAAAAGAGTGGGCACAAGAGCAGAAGATAGCGGAGGAGCCCAGCAGAAGACACTGGAGAGCGGGAGAAGAACTGGAGACCGGGAGAAGAGGCGGGAGAAGAGGCCAGAGAAAGCAGAAAAGTCGGAAGAGACCCCCCGGAGCTGCCTAATAAATTACTTTAAAAACCTGTCTAGTGTGGTTTTTTTATTGACACTTCCCCCCAGGTGAATGGGTAACCCATACTCATTCTCTGGATCTGGGGGGCCCCTTATTAAAGGGGTTCCCGGATTCCAATAAGCCCGCAGACCACGACAACCAACGGCCAGGGTTGTCAGGATGAGGCCCTTGTCCTCATCAAGATGGGGACAAGGTGCTTTGGGGTGGGGGGCCTCAGGGCACCCCCCTGCCCCAAAGCACCCACCCCCCATGTTGAGGGCATGCGGCCTGGTATGGTTCAGGAGGTGGGGATGCTCGCTCATCCCCACCCCCTTTCCCGACCAGCCGGGCTGCGTGCTCGGATAAGGGTCTGGTATGGATTTTGGGGGGACCCCCATGCCGTTTTTTCAGCGCAGGGGTCCCCCTTAAAATCCATATGTATGCTCTTGGAGGGGGAATCCATGCCAGTTTTTTATTAAAAATTTGGTGTGGAGTTCCCCCTCAAGATTCATACCAAGCACAGTGCCTGGTATTGGCAAGGATCCAAGTTGGATCCCCATTCACTGACGTTGGATACATCTCTGACTTCAAGTTGCAGGGCAAAGTCGGATCCAATGTAGGATGAGTGTCATGTCGCACCAGTGTAAACCCGGCCTAAAATTTAACAAGCTTAAGTTAGAAGGTGATTGGCTATTATGCACAGCTGTACCAGATTCTGAGTGCTCCAGTTTTAGTAAATCTCCCCCATTGTCTAGCAAAGTTGAACTTCATCAATAAGTGTGCTTTCACACTGAGGCATTGGGAACGTCGATGGTAAAGTGCTGCTATTTTTAGCGGCACTTTACCGCCATTTTAGCTGCGCTATTCGACTGCTAGCAGGGTGCTTTTAACCCCCGCTAGCAGACGAAAAAGGGTTAAAACTATAGCGGCACTTTGCTTGCAGTTCGGCGGCGCTGCCCAGTGATTTCAATGGGCAGGGGTGCTTTGGGAGCGGTGTATACACAGCGCTGCAAAGATGCTGCTTGCGGGACTTTTTATACCGTCCTGCAACTGCACTGCTCCAGTGTGAAAGCCAGAGTGCTATTTTTAGCGCTATAGCGCCTTTAAAGCACCTCAGTCTGAAAGCAGCCTAACAACAACCTATCTCTACCTGAATTTTTCAATCCAGCCAGTATTGCTACCACCACTATATGACAGATTCCTGGCTGATTTAATCCCAAACAGAAGTTGGTCGGGGATTGGTTATTTTGCAGTGGTAGTGTTATCACTGCTAAATTACATATATATACATATGTGAAATGACACCCCAAAATAAATTCTGCTGCTTCTCCTGAGTATGGGGATACCACATATGTGGGACTTTTTGGGAGCCTAGCCGCGTACGGGGCCCCGAAAACTAAGCACCGCCTTCAGGCTTTCTAAGGGCGTAAATTTTTGAGTTCACTTCTCACTACCTATTACAGTTTTGAAGGCCATAAAATGCCAAGATGGCACAAAACCCCCACAAATGACCCCATTTTAGAAAGTAGACACCCCAAGCTATTTGCTGAGAGGCATGTTGAGTTCATGGAATATTTTATATTTTGCCACAAGTTGCGGGAAAATTACAAACTTTTTTTTTTTTTTTTTTTTTTTTTAACAAAGTTGTCACTAAATGATATATTGCTCATGCATGCCATGGGCATATGTGAAATGACACCCCAAAATAAATTCTGCTGCTTCTCCTGAGTACGGGGATACCACATATGTGGGACTTTTTGGGAGCCTAGCCGCGTACGGGGCCGCGAAAACCAAGCACCGCCTTCAGGCTTTCTAAGGGCGTAAATTTTTGAGTTCACTTCTCACTACCTATTACAGTTTTGAAGGCCATAAAATGCCAAGATGGCACAAAACCCCCACAAATGACCCCATTTTAGAAAGTAGACACCCCAAGCTATTTGCTGAGAGGCATGTTGAGTCCATGGAATATTTTATATTTTGCCACAAGTTGCGGGAAAATTACAAACTTTTTTTTTTTTTTTTTAACAAAGTTGTCACTAAATGATATATTGCTCACGCATGCCATGGGCATATGTGAAATGACACCCCAAAATAAATTCTGCTGCTTCTCCTGAGTACGGAGATACCACATATGTGGGACTTTTTGGGAGCCTAGCCGCGTACGGGGCCACGAAAACCAAGCACCGCCTTCAGGCTTTCTAAGGGCGTTACAGTTTTGAAGGCCATAAAATGCCAAGATGGCACAAACCCCCCCCAAATGACCCCATTTTGGAAAGTAGACACCCCTAAATTTAGGGGTACACTAGTGAGACTAGGTAATAAATGGCGGGTGCCCTGAAACTATAAAAAAATAACTAACCAACCAGCGTCACCTGTAACAGTTATATGGTGATCACTGGTGAAAGGGTTAACTAGGGGGCAATTAGGGGGCTTTATGCGGTAGTATATGGGGGTCCCTGGCGCTATAAAAAGCTGCAGCGAACCTAAATACCTACCTGCCTAACTAGCGTCACCTGTGACACTAATACAGCGATCAGAAAAACGATCGCTTATTAGGCTGGGTTCACACTGGAGCGATGCGGGAACGCCACGAATGCGCGGCGGGTTCCCGCATCGCATGCCTCCCGGCGGCAGTTCACACTGCCCTATGCGAACTGCTGGGAGTGTCAGTGAAATGTTACTGACACCCCCAGATCAGTTCGCATATCGCAGTGCGATCTGCAAACTCGGATCGCATGGTGTGAACACCCATGCGATCCGATTCTGCTGCGGGCCAAAAAAAGGGTCCCGTGCGAATTTGCGGCGGGTGCGGCGAATGGCTGAACTCGAATCGCACAGAGATCGGATGTGATTTGCACTGCAGTGCGGTGCGAATCACATCCGTTCTCATAAACCGCTGCAATGTGAACCCAGCCTTAGTGACACTGGCGACGGGGGGTGATCACGGGGTTAAACCTTTATTGGGGGGGTTAGGGGGGTACCTTAGAACTAAAGGGGGCTAACCCTAACTGCCCTAACAGTTATTAGTCACAAATGACACCCACCGGGTGATCAGGGGGTTAAACCTTTATTAGGTAATAAATGGCGGGTGCCCTGAAACTATAAAAAAATAACTAACCAACCAGCGTCACCTGTAACAGTTATATGGTGATCACTGGTGAAAGGGTTAACTAGGGGGCAATCAGGGGGCTTTATGCGGTAGTATATGGGGGTCCCTGGCGCTATAAAAAGCTGCGGCGAACCTAAATACCTACCTGCCTAACTAGCGTCACCTGTGACACTAATACGGCGATCAGAAAAATGATCGCTTATTAGGCTGGGTTCACACTGGAGCGATGCGGAAACGCCGCGAATCCGCGGCGGGTTCCCGCATCGCATGCCTCCCGGCGGCAGTTCACACTGCCCTATGCGAACTGCTGGGAGTGTCAGTGAAATGTTACTGACACCCCCAGATCAGTTCGCATATCGCAGTGCGATCTGCAAACTCGGATCGCATGGTGTGAACACCCATGCGATCCGATTCTGCTGCGGGCCAAAAAAAGGATCCCGTGCGAATTTGCGGCGGGTGCGGCGGGTGCGGCGAATGGCTGAACTCGAATCGCACAGAGATCGGATGTGATTTGCACTGCAGTGCGGTGCGAATCACATTCGTTCTCATAAACCGCTGCAATGTGAACCCAGCCTTAGTGACACTGGCGACGGGGGGTGATCACGGGGTTAAACCTTTATTGGGGGGGTTAGGGGGGTACATTAGAACTAAAGGGGGCTAACTCTAACTGCCCTAACAGTTATTACAGTCACAAATGACACCAATGCAAAAAAAAAAAAAAAAATGACATTGGTGTCACTGTGACTGGGGGGCAGGGGTAATTGGGGGGGTGATCGGGGGGTAAAGGGGGGGTGTGAGTGTGCCTGGCATGTTCTACTGTGTGTGTAGAGTGTTGGTGCAACTCACCGATCCGCTCTCCTCCGTGTCGGAACGAAAAATACCGACACGGAGGAGAGAATACATCACTTCCTCTCCTGTGTTTACATTACAGGAGAGGAAGTGATGTCACCGGGGATTTCTATTCGTCGGGAGCGATCGCGAGGGGGTGGCCATGAATGAATGGCCGCCCCCTCGTCCCGGATCGCTCCCGGACGAAAACCGACCGCCGCAGGCACCGGGCGGGGGCCCGATCGGGCCCCCGACCCGCGGGAGGCAAGGGACGTACATGTATGTCCTTATGCCTGCCCGTGCCATTCTACCGACGTACATCGGCGTGCGGCGGTCGGCAACTGGTTAAATTGTACTGCTCTGTAACTTCACGTGCAGCCAGCTTCATGGCATGTCCACTATACAAATGACACTGGCAGGGAAGGGGTTAACATCAGGGGCGATCAAAGGGTTAAATGTGTTCCCCAGGAGTGCTTGTTAACTGTGTGGTGGGGGGGTGCTTTGACTGGGGGAAGGTAAAGATCTGTGTTCCTGCTTAGCAGAAACGCAGCATCAGGACATTCCCCTCTTACAGAACGACAATCTGCATTGTTTACATAAAGATACAGATAGTCGTTCTGCCTGTCTCCCAAACAATGGGCGGGTCCCAGCAGATATCGTGTCTGCCGGACCCACTGATTGGCTCCTTCTGTGTCCAATCACAGCAGGAGCAGGTCACCAGAGGCGCACACACTCCCCGGAAGTGTAAGATTACCTACGAAGCAATATATCTATGATGGGCAGTCTGCAAGCGGTTAAAGGATTTGTGTAAAATGCCCATTTATGGGCCAGAACAGGTGATAAGGAGGGAGGGTACAGGGGAGAGATGAGTGTGACTATAAGGATGGGGTTGGCATAGTAGAACAAGATGGAGTTGAACAGAGAGAGGGATGAAAGTTATTCTCCTTTTTATCTTTCCCAATATCACTATTGTATTCATTTTGTTTTCCTTTGTTCCACATTATACACTTGAAGTAAGGGGTGGTTAGGAGGCAATGGAGGGGGAAGAAGGAAAGGGGGGGGGGGTGAAGGAAAAAGGAAGGAGAAAAAGAGAAAAAGAGGGCAAAAGGAAAGAGGAAAAGTTTTTTCTTTTGATGGATTATTTATTATTATTATAAAGGGTTTATGTAGTGCCAACCAACAGTTAGCACAGCGCTTTACAACATTAGGGCAGACAGTACAGTTACAAGATTTAGATTTTGGAAGACCATACCTCTTCTTCTGTCCCTTCTCTCCCTTTTAGGGAATAAACACGGTTGCTATGGTAATTGAATAGGGTCCTACAATACATGCGTATATGTTTGGTTTAGTCTTATATGTCTTTTTCTTAAATGTTTTTGTAATGTATTTATATGTTAACTATTCAAAATGAATACAAAGAATTTAAAACAATAAAGCATTTGTGTATTTTTTGGCTTTGGAAGACGTCATACTGTATGTGACGAAACATGTCGGATGGAGCTACAGTACATGCTGATGTCATTGCATCCTCCCTCATCCTGAAAGTGCAGATGTTTTACTTGTTTGCCAGAAAATGACCAGTTTTAAACCAAGGCTTTTATTTTACTTGTGGAATGTGCATTTTAATGCTATTTTAATAAAGTAGCTCATACGGTATCACACTATTGGAGTTTCTTCTTCTTTATACCAATCTTCATGGCTGTTGTCACGGTTGTCCTGGACATGATTAGCACGAGTTTAGAACCATAAGAAGACCCCCCTATCATTAGTGGAAACTTGAAACTGCAGGAGGACCCCTCCATCCATACCACCCCTTAGAGCAGTGGTCATCAACCCTGTCCTCAGGGCCCACTAACAGGCCAGGTTTGCAAGATAACTGAAATACATCACAGGTGATATCATTTGCTGCTCAGTGATTGCAGTATTCTAGTGTGCAAATAAGCATTCAAATGTACAAAAAGCGTGCTGGAAAGGTACACATCTCCTCTTCATGCAAAGATACACACCAATAAAAGTGGCCTCTTACCTTGCGGCAATGAGGCCGCACAAAGGAAGAAAAATATTAATTGTATTACTGGATTTTAATTTTCTGCACATTTGGAACTTGGTTGGACTTTATGATAGACGTGCAGCTTACACAATTGATAAAATTTGTACATATAGAACTTTCTTCTATGGAATTTTTTATGATATTTTGCAGATTTTTCACATTAGAATATAAGGAATTTTGAACACAGCTCCTACTGCACTTTGGTTTTGCACAGGTTTATGTTTTCATTCATTCTTTATTTTTATTTTTATGCACATATATACACTTTTTTCTTTTTTTTTTTGCATTTTTGCACACTTTGGATCTTTTTGCAATTTTGCACATTTGTTGTGGACTCTATTCAGTATCCAATCACTTCAATGGATTTGATTAAGACACCAGTTACACTTTTTTGGAGATTCCTAATGCGGATTGAATGAACCACACTTAATGCGGACTGAATGAACTATATAGAGACATTAAAGTGTGAAGTTACACTGATTTACATAGGATAATACTGTCCCTTTAAAGCGGAGGTCCACCCTAAAGTGGGCCTTTCACTCATTGGAATCCTCCCCCCCTCCGGCGCCACAATTGGCACCTTTCAGGGGGGAGGGGGTGCAGGTACCTGTACAGTACAGGTATCTGCACCCACTTCCGGCGTAGATTCTGCAGAAGGTACGCCCCTTTCCGCAGAATCTACGCCCCTTTCTGAAAGTCCCCCGCTGCCTGCTGGGAAACACATGGATCCCAGAGACAGCGGGGACCATCCTTATTGTGCAGCGCGCCTCGCGCATGCGCAGTAGAGAACCGGGAAATGAAGCCGAAAGGCTCCACTTCCTGATTCCCATACCCAAGATGGCAGCGGCAGCACCCGAGAGACGATCGAGAGATCGGCTTCGGGTGCCGACATCGCGGGCGCGCTGGGCGGGTAAGTGTCACTATTTTAAAAGTCAGCAGCTGCAGTATTTGTAGCTGCTGGCTTTTAAAAATAAAAAGGCAGACTCCCGGCGGACTCCCGCTTTAACCTTATTGCTTCTTTTTAATTTTTCAAAATGTTCTCTATGTTTTAATTATGCAGTAATGATGTAATATACCTCACCAGCCTAAATTATCCCTATTACACAATACTATCATATATTTAGTAGGTGCATATAGAAAATAGGGGGTCTCTCGGATTACTCCCTGTGGTAATCACCATACACCTAAGTTACAGAAAAGTACATAGAATTTCCTATGTCTCTTTTGGCCTATATAGTCCTGTTCTAGATATCAATGTACTTCTGATAATGTGGAGGACTCTGTAACTTCTTCCTGTCTTAGGTGGGCCATCGGCTCAACATAGCAGAGAGACCTAAGAACACCTCTATATGATAAGGGTGCACCCTATAACACATATTTCTGAGGTAGCACCTGGGTCCCTATTTATATTTATATATAATTGAAGATTTGCGCCTATGTGCTTGTTGCTTGCACCTTTGCACAGGCTATTTTCACATATTGCTTTATTGCACATTTGCTATTTTGCAAAATTGTAATTTTTGCACATTGTTTTTCACTACTGCGTATTGTATATTTTACAGTGGTATTAACAATTTATCTATGCTTTTTGCACTGCCCTGACTACTGTTTTGAATTCTTCTTTAAATTTATTTTATATAACGATTTTGTATTCACATTGTTGATTTATCAATAATATCTATATACTGCTACCTTTAGCAGTGATATTTTTTTTGTTTGTTTTCACCTTTCTTTGATTCTATTTACTACGGGTAGGGTTTGACCCTTATTCGGTGCCTGTAGCAGTTCCATTACCCTCCTTATATGGTAGCGCAGGAATAACGATACGCTTCATCGTAAATAGGAGTCAGGTCAAGGTCAGTATCACATGGGCAGGAGATGAGCCAAAGAGAGAAGCAAGGTGTGGAGTCAAGAAGCAAGCCAAAGGTCAGGTACAAGAGAGATCGAGATCTGATATAGTCAGAAAGGAAAGTGGCATTAAACTCTGGTTCAAAAACAGAAAATTGTATTTAAATATATATTCTTAACTCAGAAAAGTACCTCCAAAACCCCAAATGTCTTCTTTTTTTATGCTGTAATCTGACTTCCTGGTAGAGGGTGGCTATGTTTCTTTTTCCATGGTCCCACTGTATGTAGATTGTAGAAATGTAGCCACCCTCTCTTGCTTTCTCCCAAGAAGGACTAGAGACTATGGAGTATGAGATTTCTAGTGTGCTTGGAGCAGTATAGATGACTGCAATCAATGTGCACTGCCCATTCCAAAGAGAAGTGAAAAGGAAAAGGAGGGGTTTGGGAGCTCATGGAGAAGGCATAAAAACAGTAAGAAATTATTTAATTAAAAATAGATTACAAGGCCATTGAAGTGGTTGTAAGCCCTTTTGTCTTACTTTTATGTATAGGTAAGCCTAGAATAAGGCTTACCTATAGGTAGTGGAAATATCTCCTAAATGTGCACAGTTTAGAAGATACTTCATTTGTAGTGCGCCAATGTCATCATCGGCACATGCGCTGTGGAGAAACGATCCACCGTGACGTTTCTTCCCCCAGCGTGTGCCGTGACTTAGGGCTTCCGCACGAATGCGTGGGAGTGACGTCACGCGGCTCCGGCCAATCACAGAGTCCGTGGCCCCAGAAGGAAGAGGGTGGAAGATGGTCGCGGCCTGCACAGGGGACGCGTGGGCTTCGTTTGCAGTTAAGTGTCATATAATTGGCTAGTATGCAATGCATACTAGTCCATTATGCTTTTAATTTGCAGGCCTTGCAGAGAGCAAAAGAGGAAGTAAAACCCATCGGGGTTTATTTCCTCTTTAAGTAGTGGATGTGTATGATTTATTTTTGGAAAAATTAGGATATTGTTTAGTACCACTTTAAACTATACTTATGAGATGTACTTTTTTTACATCCCTGTTTTCTCTTAACCCTTCTGTATAGTAACATGAAGAAGTCCTATCTCTTTCATCAGCATCGTTTTTCTGAGGGCTGGGTCTGCTTTTGTGAATTCTACCACCTGCAGATGAAATCCAGTATTGTGGTCCCTGCAGTCTGAAAGAATGATAATCTGATGTAATGATAATCTGATATAATGACTTTCTACAAAGATATTATTTTACCACACTGAGAAGTTAATAACAGTTGAGGATTTAAGTTAAAACTGGAAATCCCCTTTAAATGATAAAATGTGAAATGTTACTTCATTGTGTTGTAAGCTGTCATTTAGTCTTATTGTGTCATTATATTTACTCTTTGGAAAAAGCTCTTGTTCATACCTATTTTTTTTAAATAATGTATGTTGTTGGCAGATTTCTTAAGCATAACCAATTATTAGAACAAAGCTAAGTCTTCTCCACATGGTTTTAGCCTGTTTAATGTAACCTGTTTTGGGATACACATCTTCACCGCCATTTTATTAAAAACACAATAATTATTAAACATAGTGAGCATTGTTTTTTTAAAGATTTGCCAACTTCCCCATGGAGATATGCTGCTGTATGGGGGCCTCTCTGTGCTGGATCACGTGTCTGATACATGATCAGTGCTTTGAGATAATGGGGGTGCACACGTGCCTGCCACCACCGCTGTGCTGTGATTTGTTAAAGAACATGACGATCGGCAGGTGTCGGTCAATCATTAACCACCAGCACCCATTGATCAGCTTCATCATTCAGGGAAAGGAACTCTTTGTTGCAAACAACACAGAGCTTAGAACACTGACAGTCAATCTTTTCTATCTTTCTATTTCCTGCAAACCAAGGAAAAAAACAGCAAGATCAATGGGTTGTAGACTTCCTATTTCCAGATTATATTAAAGGCAGAATGGGCAGTTGCCTGGAGCCCCAGATTCCGGGGGGGGGGGGGGGGGGTCCATCAGGATGCTAAGGTTTAGGTTTGAGTAGGCGCTGACCCTAGCACAAAACACGTTACCTTTTTTGTGCCTGTCATACCTGTGATGTGATTTTTATGCTTCCATAAAGATACCAAGGAGTGCAGCAATATTCCGGATTTTTACATGCTACAGGATGCTAAAAAGGTTTTGCACTTCAGTGCTCTTCATAAACCAACCAGAACCTTATCCAGGCATGTAGCATTGGTAGCCAGGAAATGGAGAGCAGAGTGTGTGCCCCCCCTTCTTTTAGCAGACTAAGCCACATTTCTTTTAACTTTGGGGGATAGCTGTGCCTCCCCCTGCTAAACACTCTTGCCCCAATCTCCCATGTCCCCTTCTCTAGTGTCCTAACAAGGAGGTGGGGGTAACATGACTGAATTACTATGCAATCTGGGAGCTCCCTGCATAATTAAGTATGCCCAGATATCTGTCCCCCCCAGGGAATGTGTATTGGCATGGCTTTCTTTCAGCAGGAACCAGTGGGAACTCAGTTCCACCACCTCTGGCTCAGGTCTTCTGCTCCCTGCTCACCACTATCACTTGGTAACACAGTCCAGCTTCTGCATTTACAAGTGATAGCTTATCTCCCAGCAGCTCCCACTGAGTGCCTGACAGGCACAAGGAGAATACAGAACAAGTGCCCTGGGTTCAATGCAGTCATGGGCGGGAGAGGGCGCATGGTAGGCTGCACTTTCTGTGGTCTTCATTTTTCCCTAGTGACCAGTTGTTGACTGTAGTATAGTATAGTATAGTATAGTATAGTATAGTATGCTGGGAGGTACTAAAGCTGGATGGGTGCTTCAACTTAATATTGCAACAAAGGTAAGACATGTGGAAGATGGTGGAGCTTTTAAGGAGGGTGGGGAAGATAAGGGCAGTGGAGGGAGGGGATTGTACGAAGAGGGAAAAGCTACTATTTGATGCCATTTGGCAGGTATGTGTATGTGGCGGGCCTGGTTGAGTTCCTGCACCTATTCTCTGAGAAAAAAAGCCCTGAGTATAGGGGTACATTAGTACCCCTTACCCATTTGTACAAAACTTAAAAGTAAATAAACACACTCTTTAAAAAAGTATTTTCATTACAAAAAAACTATGACCCGTCACCTGCCGCTAATTACGTGTCACACTCAGGGGTCAAGTCCTGGGGAAAAAAGTGTGGGAACTTACCCAAGATTCCCCGTCCCCACCTCAAAAAACAAATGTATCCCCATCCCCGCTCAGAATTGTCTGCATCCCTTTCCACAATATATCCCCATCACCGCCCAGCATCATCCATCCCTCTCCACAATGTATCCCCACCCCCACCCAGAATTATCCCCATCCCCAGGGACAACCATCCATCCCTCTCCACAATGTATCCCCACCCAGCATCATCCATCCATCTCCACAATGTATTCCCCACTCTCACCCAGAATTATCTCCATCCCTCTCCACAATGTATCCCCATCCCCAGGATGGATGATTGACATTGTAGAGAGGGATGGATGATTGTCCCTGGGGATGGGGAAACATTGTGGAGAGCAGGGCAGGACTTAGGGTGGTGGGGTGGCAATACCTTCTATACATTACCGTATTTATCGGTGTATAACACACACCCCAAGTTTAGGAGGGAATTTTAAGGATTAAAAACTTTTAGGAGGGAAGTTTAAGGAAAAAACTTACATTTAAATGCCCATCAATACAGCCTTCTTAGTGTCCATCTGCAGCCTTGCCCATCCATCTGCAGCCTTGTCCAGTGTCATTGCAGCCTTGTCAGTGTCATTTGCAGCCTTGTCAGTGTAGCCTTGTCATTTGCAGCCTTACCCGAGTGTCATTGCAGTCTTGAAGTTTAAAAATGGCACTGCCGAGATACAGAGTCCTGTGTATCTTGGCGGCTCTAGGGTCCTCTCGGCGGCTCTCGGGTCCTCTCGGCAGCTCTCGTGGCTCTTGGGTCCTCTTGGCGGCTCTCGGGTCCTCTCTGCGGCTCTCGGGTTATCTCGCAGTCCCGAGCAGAGGCGAGAGTACTCGGGTCGGCTTACAGTCCCTGTGTTATGTCCATCATAAGGCAGGACTGGGCGTGACTGTGAGCAGAGCCAAGCCGAGTACACTCGGCTATGTATCTCAGGGAGGCCCCCGGGCCCTCTATTGGGCAGGGCCCCTGGGCTTGAGCCCAGTCAAGCCCAATAGTAAGTCCGGCCCTGGTGGAGAGGGATGGATGATTGTCCCTGGGGAGGGGGATATATTATGGAGAGGGATGGATGATTGTCCCTGGAGAGGGGGATACATTGTGGAGAGGGATGGAGATAATTCTGGGTGGAGGTGGGGATACACTGTGGAGAGGGATGGATGATGCTGGGTGGGGATACATTGTGGAGAGGGATGGGTGATTGTCCCTGGGGAAGGGGATACATTGTGGAGAGGGATGAAGATAATTCTGGGTGGGGGTGGGGATACACTGTGGAGAGGGATGGATGATGCTGGGGGGGAATACATTGTGGAGAGGGATGGATGATTGTCCCTGGGGATGGGGATACATTGTGAAGAGGGATGGAGATAATTCTGGGTAGGGATACATTGTGGAGAGGGATGGATGATTCTGGGTGGGGATGAGGATGATAAAGTTGGATTGTGAAAATGGACGTGGATGACTCTGGGTAGGGATGAGAGTTACATAGTGAAGAGGCTCTCCACAATGTAACTATCTTCCCCACCTGAAGTCCTCCTCATCCATTTTCACAATTCAGATATGATACAGGAGATGGTCAGAGACTGATAACATAGCACAGGATATGGTCGTAGACTGAGGACATAGTACAGGAGATGGTCAGAGACTGAGGACACAGTACAGGAGATGGTCAGAGACTGAGGACATAGTACAGGCGATGGTCAGAGACTGAGAACATGATGCAAGAGATGGTCAGAGACTGCAGACATACTAGAAGATAGAAGAGCACTAGGGGGCCAGAGCACTGAAGGGGGGGGGGGGGGTGGAGAGCACTGAAGGGGGGGGGGTGGAGAGCACTGGGTATCGGACAGCTTGGGGGGTGGAGAGCACTTGAGGAGCCGAATGGCACTGGTGGAGCTGGAGAGCATGGGGGGATCTGGAGAGCACTACTGGGGCTCGAGAGCACCGGGGATTGGAGAGCGTGGGGGGTAGAGAGCACCGGGGGAGGGGGGCTGAGAGCACTGGGAGGCGGAAGGAGAAAACTGGGGGAACTGAATAGCACTAGGGGGAACTGGATAGAACTGGGGGGAGCACATGGTGGCAGTGAGAACTCGCAGGGGTGCCGAAGATCACTGGGGAGTTGGAGAGCACTGGGGAGGAAAGGGAGAACAGGGGTGAACTGGAAAACACCAGAGGGAACTGGAAAGCACTGGGAGGGGGGACTGTAAAGCACAGGGGAGGCTAGATAGCACTGCGGGGGTGTACGGGGGCGGAGAGCACTGGGGGGAACTGGAAAGGACTGGGTGAGCACAGGGGGCAGAGAACACTGGGGGAGAGCATGGGGGCAGCAACGGAAGCTGTATAGGAGGAGTGGTGGGAGCAGCGGCATATAGAAGAATTAATCTTTCCATAGTCCTCCTCCAGCCGCTAAATGCCTGCAAGAGGGAGAGAAGGAGAAGCAGGCATTCAGCAGTTGCAGGAGGAATATGGAAAGATCAATTCTTCTATATGCCGCTGCTCCCGACACTCCTCCTATTCAGGCATACAGGGAGGCTGCTGCACAGTGAGCACCTACTTTTTCCCTGTCTGGCAGGTGACAACAGGTGATGGGATCGGGATCCATCGCAGCTCCTTCCCCCTTCACACCATCACAGGGCAGCTGGGTAGTTTCAGCACCCTGCCACGCCTGCTGAACCGATTAGGCGGGATGAGCAGCGTGGGCTGAAGGAGCAGCCCAGCTGCTTTCCCCACATGGACATGCGGCAGTGGGGGCACCTCTGAGCAGTGCCAGCCAAACACCCCCCATTCTGTGGCACCCCACTGATAGCAGCTGCGTTCTGCAGGAGGGATGCAAATGGGAACGGCGTTCCTGCTGCGGAAAAAGTGCAGGAACTCCGTTCCCATGCGTTCCTGCAGCACTCGACCTTTGGTCACATTCCTAACCAGGAGTCGCTCTAAATCTAAGAGGTAGATCTGACATGAGTGAAAGCTCTGCTGATTTTTTCGTCCAATCATGTGCAAGCTAAAATACTGCTTTTTATTTTCCTTGCATGTCCCCCTCGGATCTACAGTGACTTTCCAAGGTCACTTTCAAGTGCACTTGTAGTGCAAAGTGGATTTGCCTTTAGTAAATAACCCCCATTGTCACCCAATAAACTAGGCAAGCATAAAATGGATTAACAATGATAATAACACAATTTACCATACAAAGTGATTAACAGTAAGAACTTGGAAAAAGGTGTAATTTGGCATCAGATCAGCATATCGTAGCATTTCAGCTGGTATGGTCTCCCACTGGCAGGCGAATATCCAGACAGAGTGGCTCCCCTTGCTTTCAAGAGGAAGAACTTTCATTTTAATTTAAAAAAACATCGCTCCATTCCTCCTACTGCATCCTACTGGGATCTGTAGTGTAAGGAATCTATGTATCCCATTACATGGCTTACATTTCAAACTACAACTCCCAGGATTCTCAGCGCTCTGCATAGAAGTCTATAGGATTGCTTGGCTTTTGCCCCCACCCGCTCTGCTGGCTGGAAGAGAATGGTGCACCATAACATCAGTATCTCAGTAGAGGTGGAGGAGAATAAAAGGCAATGTCTTCTTCTCCATATTGCTGTAGCCCAGAACCTATCTACACAGCAAAGACCAATTACTGCATTAAAAGACCCTCTCCATGCTGTACAGTGTTTATAAAAAAAAATGTTTTCATTTGTCCTTGTCTCCTATGGTAGTGCCCAGATCGCCATGTCTTTTTATCACCAACAGCTTGCCTTGCCAGCTTTGAAAATGGCCAGAACTAACAAGATTAACGTATAATTGACTTCAGTGGGGTTTGATGCTAAAATTGGGTTTCACAGATTTTAAGCTGGATTTGAAAAACCCTGCTTGAACCAATTATGGGCAGATTTGCTCATCCCTACCGACCCTCATGCATGATCCAATGAACCTGGAACTGTAAAATAAAAATAATCCAGGGCCCACAGTACAATAGATTCAGGGCTATGTGACCTCCATAAATAGTTTTCACATTATAAAAAAAAAAAAATCCTTTCAGTTAGTACTGTATTTTTTTTTTCCTTCATTTAAAAAAAAAGTAAAAAGCACAGCCTTGTGTTTTACAAATATACATTGTGCTCCGCTTGCTTCAGGGAGTGCAATTAAATTAATAAAAAAAGAAAAAGAAAACAAGAAAGCAGGATGGTGAACCTGGCCATGTGAACTCCCCTCCAATCATGGAGTTCTCTCTGCTGTATTAAACAGAGAAAATTGTGTGACACATTACAGGCTCCACGCCGTGGCCTGCTTTTTTATGAATGGGCAGTAAATTTCAGGCAGCACTTACCATTATAAGTGTCTCTTGCTAAGGTTTTACAGCTTAGCAGCTAATGGGAGAGGCACAATTACTAACCCCAACTGAATGACTCTTAGCCCCTGTACACACGGTCGGAGATTTCGACAACCGAATCCGTCGGATTTTGTCCGTCGGATCTTGTACGAAACTGTTGCATACACACGGTCGGACAAAGTTGTTGAAAAATCTGATCTTTCAGAACGTGATGACGTAATTTCGTTACGATGGGACTATATTCAGGCTAGTAGCTAATAGCTTTGATGTAGGAATTTGATCTGAGCATGCGTGACACTTTGTCCGATCAAAATTCTCTACACATGATCGGAGTATGTCCTATCGGACCAGTTTGTCGGAAAATATTTCCAACAAGTTGGAAAATTGGGTCCGACGGATATTCCGACGGAATCAGTCCGATGCATACCACACACAGTCGGATTATCCGACGACACGGTCCGATAGGACACATTCCCGACAGATTCTCCGACCGTGTGTACAAGGGCTTATACTTTTTAGCTGAACGTGGATAATTATTCATTGCTGTATTTACTATGCTGGATCAACTGCAGGTATAGAATTGCATATATGGGACTATATGATATTTTTTATTTTATTTTATTTTAGTTTTTTTTATGGTTGAACTAGATGGACTTTTGTCTTTTTTTTCAACCTGATTACCTATGTAACTATGTAAGTATAAAGAAATAGAAAAACGTATTACCTCTAAAAGTAAAAGAATAAATTAAAAAAATGTCACAGGACCAATAAATGGTTTCATCATTGGAAATGGAAATGGTCTTCAAGAATATCAAGAATAGGAACTCAACGATAACAAAATTGCTTTTAAAGGGTTTATCCATAAATGTTTTCACACAAGATTCCCACAAATTTCACCTAAGATTAAATTTTTTTTTTAATTAAATCCAATTAGAAAAATGTGTGAATCTTAGGTAAAAGTTGTGCAAATTTTTCCATAAAGACTCTTTTGTTTGTCTCAACAAAATAAAAAGAAATAACTTATGCTTTTTAAATACAGAAAAAAATACCAGAAAGACAATGAGCTCCTAACTTCCTGTAGTGAGTTGACCACGCTGCTTCTGGTGAATTGAAATCACAAGCAGAGTTGTCATCCCCGCTTAAAGTGGTGTTCCCATTATAAACCAAAAAATTAAAAGTCAGCAGATACAAATACTGCAGCTGCTGACTTTTAATAATTGGACACTTACCTGTCCCAAGGTCCAGCGATGTGGAGGATCGAAGCCCCGCTCCTCTCCCACTCCATTCGGCGCTGCCAGCACTGTAACTGTGGGCGCCCCAGCTGTGGCTTCACAGCCGGGCACCCACTGTGCATGCGCCGTGATTGGCCGTGCAATCATCTGGGACCTGGCACGTGTCCCAGATGATTGACAAGAGGGAGCGGGCAGAGCTGAGCCCTTCCTCCACCGAGGGGAAGTGACGTCAAGAGTCCAGGCACTGAAGGAGGCAGACTACGAGGGACCCCCTAGCAACAGCCATTTAGAGATGAGTAAAAAAAATATATATTTTACAAATGTTGTTTTTTTATTTTTTTTATGCACATTCATGATTTTTTTTTTTTTTTTTGGGTGGAACACCGCTTTAAATTATTAACTGCTGGACTAAAAGACATATCCAATTTATGTTTTAGAGATGGGAGGGGGGAGGTTCTGTAGTTCAGCAGGAGAGAATTTAGGCAGAGCTGACAACACTGCTACTGCTTTGGATTAGAGTGCAGTGAAGACAGTGTTGTCACTTGAAACAGGAAGTTAGAAGATCACAGAATTTCTGGCAAATCCACAGGATTTTTTCTGTACTGAATCTTAAAAAGACAAAACATTGGGAAAGGTATATTTATTGCTGAGATTCCCTAAGCATGTTTTTTTTTTTTTCGCCCAGCCATACACTTTGAACAGTTAGCGGTAGCAAGCACAACTAATAACTATCCATGTTATAGTAGACAGATTTGCTTGAAGGCAAAGAAGTTAAGGGCACAAAAAGGATTGTGAAGTTAAAAAAAAAAAAAAAACAGACAGCCAAGCAAAAGCTAAATTATGGATCCAACGGGATTTATGTCACCTTTTTCTATATTTATGCCAAATGTCACTGAAAATATTTATTATAGAACTTAAAAGCTTTTTTTTCCATATCGGAAAAAAAAAAATCTTAAATTAAAGCAATACAATTCAGCAGATGTGAAAAATATTGAATCTGTGACCTGGTACTATATGATTGGGCTTGAAAGAACAATGCTGGAATTGATTTATTAAAGTACAAAATAAACGTATTCTTTTATTCTTGGGAGATCATTTTGTCTACAGTCACTTCCTTGGAATATCCACACTTTCCGTTCCGTGTCACTCTGCTGCCATCTACAGGAAGGATAAATGTGTACAGTGTCACTTCGTAGGCTTCCATTTTCCTACATCTATTTTATTTTATTTTTTTTATTTTTTTTTATTTTGAGATTTAAGGCTCCAGACTATTTTGTTTGCGGGGGGGGGGGGGGGGGTCTTTTTAAATTATAGCTGATTTGATGATTGTAAATAAATAAAAAAAACATTCTTTAATCCAGTTAAATACTTTTTAAAACTGTAATTTTATTTGCAAGCATTAATTACTCTATATGTGAGCGCTCATATTCCTCTACATTCTACACACTAAGGCTCAGGCTAACAAAGGAAATGTTAGCAAGCAAAAAGAAAAAAAAAAAACTTTCCCTACCCTGACCAAAACTAAAAAAAATAGAGTTTACTTACGCAGATGACAAGACTGAAGACTGAATGGAGAGTACAACATGCCCTATTTTCTTCTCTGCTTGGCAATTTAGCCATAGCACATTATACACAGTGTTCCTAAGATTTGCACAGCCTGCTAAGTACAGTCATCGGCTCCCACACACAAGGGTATTTACGCACAAATGTTTTTAGGAAAACTATTAGGATTTTTTTTTTAAAGTGATATTAAAGTCTTGTTTTTTTTTTTTGTTTAAAAACAACAAACATGTTATACTCACCTGCCCTGTGCAGTTGGTTTTGCACAGAGCAGCCCAGATCCTCCTCTTCTTGGGTCCCTCTTCATTGCTCCTGGCCCCTCCCTCCTGCTGAGTGCCTCCCACAGCAAGCAGCTTGCTATGGGGGAACCCGAGCCGAGCTGCTGCTGTGTGTGTCCATTCACACATGGAGCTGTGTATTGGCCCCTCCTCCTCTCTCTTTTGATTGGCTTACTGGCTTTGATTGACAGCATAGGGGGCCAATTGTGCCGGCTGCTGTGTCTCAGCCAATCAGGAGAGAGAGTCCTGAACAGCTGTTCCTCTCGTGCAACATTGCTGGATTGAGAAGGGGCTCAGGTAAGTATTAGGGGGGTGAGGGGGGCTGCTGTACACAGAAGAGATGCATTGTCTAAGCTAAAAATCCTTCTGCATTTAGAACCACTTAACATTTTGGTTATGAAAGAATTTCTCCATTACTTTTTGTGCTTCTTCTGGTTCTCACCCAGTACAATGAAATCCCTAATATTTCTCTTTAGCATGCCTGATCTAAACTGCTGCAAGCTGCCTGGTCGGCATCAATGGCTTATAAAATGTGTTTTGATCATCTTTAAAGTGTAAACAACCCATTCCGTTTAAAATAGAGATGTAATGCAAAACATTTTTGTATAGATATAAAAAAAAAAACCATTATAGATACCTTTATTTACCTTTTTTGTAAGTAATCACCTTCCCTCTGTTCTCAGCTGCATAAGAGCTGGGGGGAGGAAAAGCAGAAGCACACCGAGCTTCCCAGTGATTGGCTGTGCAGGGGGTGTGTGTCAGGAAAAGTCTGATCATTGGAGGAGAGCATACTGAATTCCCAGCATAGCTAGAGAACTGACCACAATGTGCTCTCCTGCTTAGTGTGCTCAGTTTTTAATAGAAAAGTAAGGGAACTAGCAGGAACACCAGGGATTTCACATAAAGGAAGCAATACAAAGAGAACAGGATACTTTCTCATACAAGTACATGGTACATGGTACATATCAGGAATACCAGGAATATGAAATGTTGGGGTAACAAACGCATTAACTCAGTGGTGTTCAACTTAAAAGGGCCCATAGTCCACATTTGTATTCACATATCCAGTGGATTAAATGATACCCTATGCATGCAGTACCCAGTGCCACAAAAACTGAAAAATACAATATTTTAAAGTTTACATACAGACAAGATAAACAAAAGGGGAAGGGATGAAGTAGTTAAAAAAGATTAATTAGGGGAAAGTACATATTTTATTCCACAATTTAAAAAGCATTGACAGGCTGACCCCCCACCCCTTCAACCTCTGCAGCAATGCAGGCAGCACTCATATGTCTATTTCCTAAAGACAACCTCTGGATATGGCGCTGAGCATGTGCACTCAGCCTCTTTGGTCAACCATGGCGAGTCCTGTTCTGAGTGGAACCTGTCCTGTTAAACTGCTGTATGGTCTTGACCACCATGCTGCAGCTCAGTTTCAGGGTCTTGGCAATCTTCTTATAGCCTAGGCGATCTTTGCCATGAGGTGCCATGTTGAACTTCCAGTAACCAGTATGAGACCAATATGAGAGAGTGAGCGCGATAACATCTAATTTAATAAACCTGCTTCCCATTCACACCTGAGACCTTTTAACACTAACGAGTCACATGACAATGAAAATGGCTAATTGGGCCCAATTTGGAAATTTTCACTTAGGGGTGTACTCACTTTTGCTGCCAGCGGTTTAGACATTACTGGCTGTGTGTTGACTTATTTTGAGGGGACAGCAAATCTACACTTTTATGCAAGCCGTACACTCACTACTTTACTTTGCAGCAGTGTAATTTCTTCAGTGTTGTCACATGAAAAGATAGAATAAAATATTTACAAAAATGTGAGGGGTGTACTCACTTTTGTGAGATACTGTATATATATATATATATATATATATATATATATATATATATATATATATATATATATATATATATATAAATAGACCCCTAGGGGGCAGAAATGGTGTTTAAATAAAACAATCACACAGGGAAAGTGGCTCTCCCTGTATTAAAAGTGACAGCATGAGCTTATTATGATGCAGAGCAGGCAACTGTTAGTGACAGCAGAGATCCAATGGTTACACAGGGAGAGCATCCCTATGTAATCCACAAGGACTGAACAGTCAGTAGGACAGTAGGATAGCTACTGAATGTCCTACACAGTGTGAGGACACAGCTGCCTTGCAGGCTGCAAAAATAGGATTTTTAAAACAGCTTACCTATAAAATACTTTTATTGGAGTACATCATAGGACACGGAGTCTCAAGTAATTACTTGGCGGGTTATGGGCCTACCTTCAGGTGTTGACACTGGTATAACCAATACAGGAAGTTGACTCCCCTATTGTCACGTACCTTCTAGTAGCGAGCCCTTACAACTCCCACTACCGGTTTCCTGGCAATGTAACAGGGAACACAGGAGTAAGGAGGGGTACAGGTGCCTGGCAGGATCAACAGATGAGAAAGATGGATAGGTGAAGTTCAGTGGAGCAGGTAATCACAGCGAATGGATCAGCAGGTAATTTATAGCAGATAACACGGTTCAATGGAGCAGGTAACTTGCAGCAGATGAAAAGCAGTGCAAGGAAGTAGGCAACTTGTAACAGATGAACAGTGCAATATACACAGGTACTTGCAGCAGATGAACAGTTCAATATGAGCAGGTACTTGCAGCAGATGACACAGTTCAATATAAGCAGGTACTTGCAGCAGGTGAACAGTTCAATAAGACAAGTAACTTGTAGCAGACGAACAGTGCAATATAAGCAGGTACTTGCAGCAGGTGAATAGTTCAATACAAGCAGGTTACTTGCAGCAGATGACACAGTTCAATGTAAGCAGGTTCACCTTTAGCAGACGGATGGTCAAAGCAAGCCGGGTCAGATATCAGACTGGAAGCGAAGTACAAGGGAACAGGCAGATAGCAGATGGGTCACAGGCAGGCCGGAACGAATGCTACGGATCAGGTCTCACAGGTATAACGCTGTAGAGCAGACAGCAGAGACCATTAGCAAGAGGCTAGTTTGAATAGGCCGTTTGGCGCCAACACAGACGCACGCACGCGACCGCGCACGTGCCCGCGTACGTACGATCGTGCACACCCGCGACGAAGCCCGCGATCGTAAACCAGAAGACCTGGAGGTCAGTCTCTTCATGCGATTTTCATGACACCTATATAACCCCTCCTCCTTCCAGGAATACCTCAGTTTTTGTAGCCAAGCAATATAAGTAATATACTCTCACTCCAAAAAACAGAGGGGCGGGAGCTCTGTGTCCTATGATGTACTCCAAGAAAAGGATTTTACAGGTAAGCTGTTTTAAAAATCCTATTTTCTTTATCGTACATCATAGGACACAGAGTCTCAAGTAATTACTTGGTGGAATGTCCCATAGCAATGCTAAATATAAAGTGTAAGCGCTAAATATATAATACCACGATAATTAAATCCAAAGTGGTGCAAACAGAAAAAAACACATAAATGAAGAAGAATGTACATATATAAATATTGAAGGGGGTGTGAGAAACCCTATACGGTGTTTCATGTATCCATGAATAATTTGTAAAATATGACCATAGATAATAATTAAGTAAGGTCCATATCCTAAGACAATGGTGCAAAATTGAAAGTTCCAAAAAAGGTATGGTGAAAAAAGCTATCCAAATCGGATGTGATCACAAAATTCACCGCTGTGTGAGTCCCGCCACCATAAGAATCGCAGGCTTACCAGATGAAAATGACCCGATTAGACGTATATCTAAGGGGTCACAAATCGCTTAAGATTCCAAATTCAGGGGCACTGGTTCAGCGTTCTATGGTTGTGTGGATCCCAAAAGATGGCTCTTTCTCGTATTAGACTGTATGTAGTAACAGCATTTGAAGAGACAGCTCCGACATCAACCTGCTTGTCCGGTGCCCGCCCCTCGCCCTCCACCTTGTCTCCTCCCATAGCAATGCTACTTGAGGGGAGGGAGACACAACCCGTAGGGTAACCCCCAGACCTGAGGATTTATACTGCTGCCTTCAGCACACTGCGCCCAAAGGCGATATCCGCATTCCATCTTACATCCACTTCCAAATGTATGTACTGAAGACCAAGTCGCGGCCTTGCAAATCTGAGACATGGAGGTCTAGTGACGCACTGCCCAAGAAGCATTAACCGCTCTGGTAGAGTGCGCCTTAACTTGAAAAGGGGGAATCTTTCCCTTTAAATCATAAGTTTGAATTATAACTTGCCGAATCCACTTAGAGACAGTGGATTTTGACGCTGCCTGTCCCTTCTTAGGACCCTCTGGCAGAATAAAGGCCGTCGCCCCTGCCTAGAGGAGGATGCCCTTGGCGCTGGGGAAAAAGTCTGTTTAAACGAAGGACGTTTATATTTTCTTTTGACTGGCAAAAGAGTACTCTTTCTGCTGGAAATAGTTTGAATGTATTTATCCAAACTATCTCCAAAAAGGTGTTCTCCAATGCAATTAAAGTCGCTAATCTTCCTTCTAAGCCCTGCAGGGCAGAGGAAAGTGCTTCTTCAGTCACATATACAGGGGCTGAAGTGTGTGAAGCAGTTGCACCACCGCTAGCTTCCAATGACTCACCCTGGCTCGCCATGTCTGATCTCTCTGAAGAGGAAGACAGTATGGAGGCATGACTGGGGTTCCCAGCACCTGAGGGTCACACCTTAGGTACCTTTACGGTAGGTCTGGAAGACATAATGCTAAGTACAAAATCAGAGGTACACACAATATTATCTGCTAAAGATAGTTCTAGCCAAACAATGCATGCTAACAACAGTTCTTTTCCTGTACAGGAAATGCCTGTTTTACACCCTTACGTGCCCCGCTCTAGATGTCTCTTAGTATAACAGACTCCTCTCCTCAGTGGACTATGGCTGAGTTTCCTTGTAACAGAGAGTGCTTCAATGTGTAAGCCACAGGTGGACCGGATTGGCATCCACAGCGCTTCCCCTCAGTAATCCAATGCTGTGTGGATAGACGTTGTGTCTCATATATAGCATCACATGACCTACAGCCATGCCCCTCTGCGTCCTATGGCAACCCCTATTCAGTTTCAATATGCCTAGATCGTGCGCGCAAGCGGCATACGGGTCTGCATTATGCAGACCTGAAGGGAGAGAGAAGCTAGCTGCTGAAAAAACTGCCGGTATGCCTCTCCACAGCAGGCTGGGATACCTACTATCAACTGTAAGTAAAAATACGCCAAAATAACTCTAAGGAGGAGAGGGGAAGAGGGGGAGGAAAGGGGGTTCTGTCAGCATGCTGCTAAACTCTGCAGAGCCTTCATGATATGGGATAACTTTTCCCCTCAGCTGGCCTTGTATAGCACCCCTCAGGACAGCTTTAGGTAATGTAGCAAGACCAAAAAGCATCCTGGTTCCTAGGGTCCAGCACTCAAAGAGAAGCGTTACAGGCAAAACCTTGTTCTTGCATCAAGGCCCAGGTACCATCCTATGGCATCAGTGGTGAGGATAGATCTGATTGTGGAGGTTCTTTAAATCCAGCATGGATCCCTCCTGGAGCTCCTCAGAGCACATCTTCACTCCTGACCAACACCTTAGACACTGACAAAAAAACTGAGAAGGAGGAGAGGTTATATAGGGAAGCCAACTTCCTGTATTGGTTATACCAGTGTCAACACCTGAAGGTAGGCCCATAACCCACCAAGTAATTACTTGAGACCCTGTGTCCTATGATGTACGATAAAGAAACAAAGTCTTGCAGGTGGCTTGAGACCCACGGGCTCCCAGGTGGACAGCACTAATCTAGTGCATAATTAAAAAAATATATTTTTTAACAATACAGAAATATGTCATTAGGGTTCTTCAAGAGATGAATTGGTCTATGCATACATGGTGTTGTTTGAAGGTGTTCTGCCTTTTAAGAAAGTAATAAGTGCTTGGTTATATGGTCATTTTTTCTAAAAATAGACCCATTCATGTCCAAAGAAAAAGAAATTCCATCAAGTAGAAGAATTGTAGAGTTGTATGAGGTTGGAAAGGGCATAATAATATGCCTAAATGCCTACCTAGGATAATGTTCTGTAGGGAACAAAAAACAAAACTTGAAATATATGACAAAAATGAAAAACTGTGTGGAAAGGAAAAGGTACTGCACACCAGTACAAAACTACATCCCAATTGTCAAGTGTTGTAGAGGGAATATAATCATTTGGGACTGCCTTGCTGGCTCAATGCTTGGAAAGCTGCATGCTCTCATACAAAGAACAATGAATTCAAAGCTTTATCAAGAGATTTGTATTCCTGAATAGCCAAATCAGAGTCCAAAAGAACAATCCATGCTGTGAAGAGAGCTGTTCATGCAAAGTAGCCCAGAAATATCAACGGACAAAAACTGTTTCATAAGCAGTACTGATATGAAATTCTTCCCAAACATTGTACAATGCTGATCATAACCTATGAAAAAAGTTTGATGGAGGTTATTGCTGGTAAAGGAGAACTTATCAGTTGGTGAACACAAGGTGGCCTGGCATAACAATAGCATGGCATGACTAAGACTGTGTAAGGTTCTAATATGATGCATTTAATCACTTCAATACCGGGCACTTAAACACTTTCCTGCCCAGACCATTTTTGAGCTTTCAGCGCTGTCGCACTTTGAATGACAATTGCGCGGTCATGCTACACTGTACCCAAATGAAATTTTTATCATTTTATTCCCACAAATAGAGCTTTTTTTGGTGGTATTTTATCACATCTACGGTTTTTATTTTTTGCGCTACAAATAAAAAAATACGGACAATTTTGAAAAAAAACTTTGTAAATAAGTAAGTTTTCTCCTTCACTGATGGGCACTGATGGGGCTACACTGATGGGCACTGATAAGGCGGCACTGATGGGCACTGATGGGCACCGATGATGTGGCACCAATGAAGTGGCACTGATGAGGTGGCATTGATGGACACTGATATGTGGCACTGATGGGTGGCACTGATGGGCGACACGGATGGGCACTGATAGGTGGCACAAATTGGCACTGATAGCTGGCACGGATTGGCATGGGTGGGCGGCACAGATGGGCATGGATAGGCGGCACAGATGGTCATGGATAGGCGGCACAGATGGGCATGGGTGGGCACTGATAGGCGGCACGGATGGGCACTGATAGGCGGCACAGGTGGGCACTGATAGGCGGCACAGGTGGACACTCATAGGCGGCATTGTATTATGTTATACTGTACTAATGGATGCCAATCAGTGCCAAACAATAATGCATGCCAATCAGTGATGCCCATTGTGGGCACTGATTGGCATCCATTATGGGCAAAGATTGGCATCCATTGTGGCACTGACTGGCATCCCTGGTGGTCTAGGGAGGATTACCTTTTGCTGGGCATCCCTGGTGGTCTGGTGGCGTCCCTGGTGGTCCAGTGTGGGCATCCTCGGGGGGGCTGTGCTGATAATCGATCAGCACAGACCCCCCTGTCAGAGGAGCAGCCGATCGGCTCCCCTCTACTCACGTCTGACAGACGCGAGTGAGGAAAAGCCGATCACCGGCTCTTCCTATTTACACTGTGATCAGCTGTGATTGGACACGGCTGATCACGTGGTAAATAGTCTCCGTCGGAGACTCTTTACCGAGATCGTAGTTGCCGGGTGTCAGACTGACACCCTGCAACAAAGATCGCCGCGATGCGCGCCCCCGGTCAGGATTATGCAACCACTTTGCCACCGTCAATTGCCTATAGGGCGGGCGGCAAGTGGTTAAAGACCTATGGTCGCACACTTTTATAGGTGGGATCTGACTTGAGAAAGGGGTCCTCATACTGATACATTCTTAGATACTTCCACTTACACCTACCTTGGAGTGTCTCCTTGGGCTTTTCCCCAGAGTTCAGCTTTAAAGGTCTACTATAGTAACACATATTGTTTACATTGTGGTGTCACTGCCTGTAATGATAGTATTTGGAATATGAATTCAATTTTTATTTTTAGTTTACATGCCTTTATTTATTTAAGAAGAAGGGGAAATTGAGAAAAGGGACTGGAGGGTAACCAACCCCCGGGACTTTTTTAACGGCACCAAATATGTTTAAACAATAAGTAAAATCAATGAAATTTTTATTTAGTGTACAAAAAACATTTTTCAGACAAAATAGACAATTACATCCATTTACATACAAAGTAAAAGGTACGAGTATACAAAAGTTGGTATATGAGCCTACAAGACTCCATGAGTTACCACATTCATATAGGATTTAAACTGCATTGTTTCTTTCCTACATGTTTCGCTCTTCAAAGCTTCCTCAGGACAATAGCAGCATACAGCAATCAATAGAAAACTGAAATTATACAAAAAAAATTGTTTGAAAATGCAAATACACAGATTATTCTGTACACACAGAACCCCGAAGGGGCACAAGAGGTGTCTACCCACATAGGTTGGCACATCCAATTAAGTAAATCTGGTGGTGGATTCACTCATGTCCAACATATTGGTTGGAGAGGAGCGAAACCATCACCCTTAAAGTATTAGAACACAAGGGCATAATTTACATATCGATATTGAGTAACATATTGATTCTTAAAAAGGGAACAACCAAACCATTCCTATGAATGGCATCCCAAGATTAAGTACACAGAATATGAAATATAATTCTCCTTCATGGAGATTGCGGATAGAATTGTGAAAAATCAAAACCAAAAAACAAGAAAAATATATATATAATAAAAAATAAAATATAAAAAAATAAAACAGACAAAAACAGGAAAAACACCTTACCCCCATATATCTGGTAAGTTAATATAATTATCTATCATTGTTTTCACATATTATATGCATCAATTAGTGCTTAAGTGAGGACAAATTGTCTTCTCCTCCTTTATCATCAAGCAGGCGGATCGCGGCGAGAGCACCATTAGGGATCCCCCATTCCTCCCCCCAAGGATCTGCAGAGGCACGAGAAACATATATATAATATATCTAGGCCATTTAAATATAATTTCAAAATGGCACAATCAATGTTACAGACATACCTGGTGATACCAAGACGGTGACTGAACTAGAACCAGTTAAACATGCCCGGTACCAGCGAATACCATGTATTGTCAGATGGAAATTGAAAAAAATATGTTTCTGAACACGAGAGATTTCTCTGTGCTGGTCTATGAAACAAAAGAGTAAAAAGAAAAGCCATATCTCCATCAATATTATATATCCATCCCAAAAGTATAGAATGCATAGCTCTGAACTTGGACTACAGGAACATCCGTCTAGTCCCATCAGATCCATTCAATTCCTACCTGTTAAATAGAGCAATGTAATATGGTCAGGAAGATTTAAGTGCTTCTCCGTCCATTTAGCAGCTCCATGTGTCAGCTTCCATCGCTTGTTTAGATGACACTGACCGGGACCCACGTTATAACTCGTGCCTCCAGCCCGGCGGCGTCTGACGTCACCGCCGGGCTGCGGGCACACCTATAGGGAGGATCCCCTTCGTGTGCGTACAGATGTCGAATGCGCATGCGCGGAGGACGTGAATCACGTCCATACAGCGCGTCGGCCATTTTGGAATCTGGCCAAAGTCAGGAAATTTGCCAGTAATGATCCATCGATGCCTGTACTCTGACAATTGCCTGACATTTAGTCAGAGACAGGCGACCATGATGGTTAAGGGCAATATGCCCTGGTCTTCCTCTCAGATAGATCAAAGTGCAAATAAACAGGGATGAAAATGGGCCGACAAAAATGTCAATCACCATGCATCCCTGGTTTCAAAAGATGGAAAAAAAGAAAAATTATTTGCAACAGATCGGCAAAAAAGGAAGGGGAACCTCACATTTAGAAACGGGGCGGGCTGATCAAACCCCTAACTGGTTAGAAAGGGTTATAGGTCGGACCCGCCCCCGGGGTGCCCGTACAGACCCAAGGGGCCCAAGGATATTTGGAGGGTCCCTTTCAAACATGGAGCTCTCACCACAGTCCGCCAGTTATCAAACATCCACAATAATGTGTTACCTGTTTGGTACGAAGTGTTTTATTTGCATTTTCAAACAATTTTTTTGTATAATTTCAGTTTTCTATTGATTGCTGTATGCTGCTATTGTCCTGAGGAAGCTCTGAAGAGCGAAACATGTAGGAAAGAAACAATGCAGTTTAAATCCTATATGAATGTGGTAACTCATGGAGTCTTGTAGGCTCATATACCAACTTTTGTATACTCGTACCTTTTACTTTGTATGTAAATGGATGTAATTGTCTATTTTGTCTGAAAAATGTTTTTTGTACACTAAATAAAAATAAAATAAAAATTTCATTGATTTTACTTATTGTTTAAACATATTTGGTGCCGTTAAAAAAGTCCCGGGGGTTGGTTACCCTCCAGTCCCTTTTCTCAATTTCCCCTTTTTCTTAAATAATCTTTAACTGGGATGTGGCACCCCTCTATTATTTATATGAATATGACCATTAGCCTTTTTCTATACATATCTTTTGTCCATGCCTTTATTTATTTTATCTACATTTACATTTAGTAAGTTTCAGAGGTTGGAACAAACCAGCAGAGGTGCATACAACAAGCATATTTTTTCAACACAACCTGTCACTCTTTAAATTTACTGGATGTGTAATGTATTTGATCCGTCTGATCATTAGTGTTTGTTTTTTTCCTTTGACTGTTGTGTAGCACTGACTCCCAAAAGAGCGGCTGATTTTATTGGGATTACCGTTACCTTCTTCACCTTGTGTGCATCTAGGGGTTTCCCGAGGTAGATGGCCCAAGAACTGTAGAGACTGACGCCAGATCCACTTGAAGGGATTTTTATTTGCGAAAATTTGTTAAGAACACAGTCTCTCAACATAGGGTTAGAGGGTTAGGTAAAGGAAATACAGGTACTCTTAGTGCTAGTGTAAAAAAAGTTTCTCATATCAGCAAATCCAGAGAATAACCATTCACAGCTGGATTTTCACCCTTATGGATAGTCCTCCTCTCACTAGGCCTGGCAACCAACAGGGTGCTCACATCAAGAACAAGTCTCTGCCACAGACTTTATGTAGGTCACCTTGGTAAACTGAAAATTTGTAGAGCCCTCGTATGGTACCAGTATCTTGCAGCCGGTATGGTGATACCACATGAGATCGGATTCACTTGGGTCTTTCAACTTGTCCAGGCTCTTGTTGAGAAGCCAACCTTTGCATGGCGTTCTCCCAAAGAGTCCTCCCCTGGATACCTTCACAGTTGCTAGGCCTCTCCAATAACCGAGACAGCGCCGGACCACCTCCAAATCCTTCCTTCTGTTTCCTCGCCTCGGGCCAGCAAGCCCCGAGACATAAAATCAGGCAGATCCTCACCCCAGGCCATGGAAGTCCTGGGGGCTGGTCAGGAGGACCAGGACCATCAGCCAGAAACACTTTTTGACCGGAACCCCGATACGTCAGGAAGCACAGCAAGAGTGACACTTCCACTGGGCTGGTTTCCGAGAGAGAATAATCTCAATACACCCAACTAGACTGTGTTTCAATACCTGCCAAAAGTGACAACACCACCTATGGCCAGGCAGAACATCCTGCAGTCCAGTCAGACTGGTGCTGAGGTCAAAATTTAGAATAATTAAACCCAAAACCAAACTGCGGTTTAAAGGTAAATGTAAATGACAAAACACATAGTGCGTGCTCTTCAGAAGCCGGTGATACATACTCACCTGCCAATTTAGACAATGTCCCCATCATCTGGCAAAGACAGAAAAAAAAAAACAGAAACAAAAATCTAACTCTATCAAAATGGAATACCTGAACTTTAGGGTAGGAATGGGGAAAAGGGGGAAAACAGTAAAACTTTAAACATTATAAAACATTTTTTAGCAACATAGGATCATTCTTACACACAATGCATCCCAAAACCTGTCTACCTAAACCACCCACTCTCCGGTAGCTTGATAGGAGATCTCCCTGCAGAGGAAAAAACACATAAAACACAATAAACCATTATTGTAGGAAGATAAGTCCTCATCAGAAATGAATGAGTCCCTCTCTTCCTTCTTGACTGTACCAAACGCTTAAAAGATTAGAATACTAGAACGTGCTCTTGCAAACCTACACCACCTAGTGGTGAAAGGCATAAGTGCTACTCCACAAAATTAACTCTCCTTTCCTTGCTTGCTGTGCTGTATCAAGCTTGACCCGTAGTCTTTCCAGAACCTACTGTCTAGCTATCTACCCACAGTCTTTTGATCTCACGCAAAAAAAAATTAGGGGGAGCAAAAGTTTTTTTTTAGCAACACAGTTCCGGCAGTTGTCCTCACCAGTAAAATCTGGGATCCGGCAAAGTTACAGACTTTCCTTGGGCGTCTATTGTCGTTCATAAAATAAACAACATTGTCTCTCCCTGGTCTGCAGATCACCACTTTGTCCGAGTACACATGCCTTCCATAGCTCCACTGCTGGAGGCATCCTGTGAATCTCTCATACATGTCAAGAGAGAAAATCTTTTTCAGGACTTTTAAGTAGTTCCAAACATCCTCCGCATACCATTCCTCACTGTGTTTTTCAATAATGTCCATCACATCTCTAGGCACATAAGGGAACTCAAACCCATACTCCGATGTCACCCGCTTGTTTAACTACCTCAATACAGTGCAATTACACCCCCTTCCTGACCAGACCAATTTTCACGTTTTCAGCGCTCTCACAGTTTGAATGACAATTACTCAGTCATGCAACACTGTACCCATATGAAACTTGCGTCCTTTTTTCCACATAAATAGAGCTTTCTTTTAGTGGTATTTAATCACTAGTGAGTTTTTTATTTTTTTGTGCTATGAATTTAAAAAAAAATTAATTTTGTGAAAAAATTGCCTTTTTCTTTGTTTCTGTCATAAAATTTTGCTAATTAGTAGCCAAAACTTATACTGCTACATATCTTTGGTAAAAAAAAAAAAAAAATTAGTGTATATTATTTGGTCTTTGTGAAAGTTATAGAGTCTACAATCTATGGTGCCAATCACTGAAAATGTATCACATCTAATCAGGCCTTCAGTACATCAGGTGTATCTCATTTCTTGAGACACTAACAAGTCAGGAAAATACAAATACCCCCCAAATGACCCCTTTTTAGAAAGTAGGCATTCCAAGGTATTAAATAAGTAGCACGTGAGTTTTAATTTAGTGCTAGTGTAAAAAAAGTCTCTCGTATCAGCAAATCCAGAGAATGGCCATTCGCAGCTGGAATTTCACCCTTGTGGATAGTCCTTCTCTCACCAGTCCTAGAAACCAACAGGGTGCTCACATCAAGAACAAGTCTCTGCCACAGACTTTATGTAGGTCGCCTTGGTAAACTGAAAATTTGTAGAGCCCTCATATGGTACCAGTATCTTGCAGCTGGTCCGATGATACCACACAAGATCAGATTCACTTGGGTCTTTCAACTTGTCCAGGCTCTTGTTGAGAAGCCAACCTTTGCATGGCCTTCTCCCAAAGAGTTCTCCCCTGGATACCTTTACAGTTGCTGGGCCTCTCCAATAACCGAGACGGTACCGGACGACCTCTGAATCCTTCCTTCTGTTTCCTCGCTTCAGGCCAGCCAGCCCCAAGACATAAAATCAGGCGGATCCGCACCTAAGGCCATGGAAGTCCTGGGGGCTGGTCGGGAGTGCCAGGACCATCAGCCAGAAACACTTCTGGACCGGAAACCCTGATACACGTGACATCCACACCTTAAGTACCCTCTCCCAGGAAACACAGCAAGATTGACACTCCCACTGGGCTGGTCCCGAGAGAGAATAATCTCAATACACCCAACTAGACTGTGTTTCAATACCTGCCAAAAGTGACAGCACCACCTATGGCTGGGCAGAACATCCTGCAGTCCAGTCAGACTGGTGCTGAAGTCAAAATTTAGAACAATTAAACCCAAAACCAAACTGCGATTTAAGGGTTAATTTAAATGAGAAAACATATAGCGCGTGTTCTTCAGGAGCCGGTGTTACAGTTGTTTAGTTTATGCCTTTTTCTATTTGGCCACTAGATGTCCCCTTTCCTGATTTCCTATTTGGAAATGCCTATTTTAAAACTTATCATTTTGTTTGATATTCAAACAGCAAAATACAAAAATGAAGTATGATATTAAGTATATTGATTATATTTAGGTTTTATTTAGAATAGGTTAATGTTAGATGAAGAATGGTTAAGATCTTGATTAGATTGGGTGGTGCAATATGTCGGCAGTGTATAAAAGGATGAAACCTGTCTGGGCATGTGACCCCAGATGGTGTCAGATATACCTGCCGAAATGTGTTGTGTAGGACTTTCCAAGACTGTTCAGTATTTGGAAGGCAGAAGGAACGCAAACTGGCGTTTTCAGTTTCATTTTCAATGTCTGGGTCTTGAATCTTAGTGCAATTTTAACCTTTTATTTAATAAACTGAAAGTACTTCACTATGAGAAGCCTTTTTTTACCTTCTTCTGCATGTTACTGAACTACTTATAGAGTCTTTTAAAGGTGCAAGAGTGCCAATAAATGTATGCTGGTACCCATTTATCCATATGTACTGGATTCTCTACTAGATGGAACAGAGAGATGAACTGCTTGGTATGAGAGACCGCCAGTTGGGGATCTGTTAAGAGTTGTGTGACTTGTGAAAAAAGGGGTCATGGATCTCTGGTGAGTGCACTGTGTACCTATTGGTTGGAGAGGAAGATCACAATTTCATTCTATCTTGGTGCCACCTTTTTATTTTTGGAATTTCTTTGCACTGAGCACTTTAATTGAACTTTACTTATGGACTCTTTAGTTGTATGTTTATTTATGTTTTGATGACACTTGTGGGGGTTATAAGAGCATGGCTAATCTCCACTAGACATGTGTGATTCGTTTCGCACAAATCAAAAATTTGTAAGAATTTCCGTAAATTCGTACATTCAGAAGGATCTGAAATACGAATTGCTATGCTTCCGAATTTTGTACGAAATACGAAATTTCGTTTACGAATTTTGGATCCAAATTCTATTATAAGGGAAACGTGACTGGTGTTTTGTTGATCAATCAGAGGTTTTCTTCCGCTGCTAAGTGAGGGTTGGGAAAATTACCCTTTTTAATGAGTGGGAGACTGGTACTGGTAGTCAATGGGAGATTCAGAATTGGACAAAATAAGAATGTTTGTTAATTATGATTATTCGTTATGATGAAGTTAAAACCCCAGGAAGTCAGCACAGCACAGGGATGGTGGGATCCCCTCATAATGAGCACAGTGCAGGGATGCTGGGAGCCCCTCATAATGATAAATTCATCATAACAAATGCTTGTAATCGTTATGAAAAGTTAACAAACCTAACAAAAATTCGTATTTCATACGAATCCAAATTGAATTTCAGACACGAATTAACGGCTAATACGAAATGGAACAGAACGAAACAAAACTAATTTATTGAAGGCACACATGTCTAATCTCCACTGGTTGCATATAGCATTAAGCTTTCATTAGTAATGTTTAAAGTTGATCTCCAGCCAAAAAAAGTAAAAAATTACAGAAACGTTGTATAAATTATTAATTAATCCATCATTATTTTTAATTTCTTTTTTAACTGGAAGCACTTAGAATTTGACTTATTATCAGCCTCTTGTGGTCAATTGTACAGCACAGATCAGTCTGGGGGAAGGAGAATCAGCACAAGGATCATTTGTAGTATTCACAAGCGAATAAAGAGAATAAATGTTAGTATAGGAGAACAGAGTGGCATAGGGATGAACTTATTCGTTTCCAGCTTTTCTTCTCACTGTCCAGTCACATGCTTGGAGACAGACAAGACCTATGAGTGGCAACAGAGAAAATCCAGGACTTCTGCCCTGATAGGCAGGGTTGTGCTGTGTAGCAGGGCTGTTTAAACATTTTAATTAACAATTAATTGTACTACTATACCATGGAGATTCCTTTATGTTACATGTGAACTGTATATGGAGGGAATTGAGGACCTGTCTAAAGATATCGTTGGTATCCGTGGAAATCTTTTCCTGTCTGATTGGAGATCCCAGGAGTAGAAATTCAGTGTTTGAATCCTGGAGACACATATTACATAGAAGCCCAACTATAATAATAATAATAATAATAATAAATTTTATTTATAATGCACTTTCCATCAAAAGACCTCAAAGTGCTACATAATTACAATAAAAACAAACAAACCGCTTAATTTACAAAACATTTGCTAAAAAGAAAAGTCTTCAACCCCTTTTTAAAATTTTCAGTAGACTGAGAAACTCTCAGACTATCAGGCAAAGCATTCCACAGACGTGGGGCAGCAGCACAAAAAGCCCTATCTCCCATGGTTTTCAACCTAGTTTTTGGAACCTCTAAACAATTCAAATTAGTTGAGCGAAGGGAACGCGGTAGATTTTGCAATCTAAGAAGTTCCTTAAGATAAGGTGGAGCTTGTCCATGTATGCATTGATGCACAAGAAGAGAGACCTTATACTCAATCCTTGTAGAGACCGGCAGCCAATGAAGAGATTTTAAAATTGGAGTGATATGCTCATGCTTCCGCACTCTCATTAGGATCCTCGCTGCAGAGTTTTGAACGTATTGCAACCTCTGCATGCTCTTTCTCGGAATCCCAATGAGAAGTGCGTTGCAATAATCCAGCCTGGAGGAGACAAAGGCATGAATCAATCTTTCAGCATCGGAAAAAGAAAGGATAGGACGAAGTTTAGAGATATTACGAAGGTGGTAGAAAGAAGTCTTGCATACTTGATTTATATGAGCTTCAAAAGTGAGTTGGGAATCCATTTTTACACCAAGATTAGTGACAACAGACGAAACTGGAATTTTAGAGCCTGAAAAGGCAATACTTGTTATCAGCGATGATTTAATCTGGTGAGATGTTCCAATCATAATAAACTCAGTTTTGGAGCTATTTAGTTGCAAGAAATGTTGTTCCATCCACTCCTTTATCTCCTCCAGACAGGCGGTAAGGACTGATAGGGGTGACTGCACTGAAGGAGTTTCAGCTGCAGCTTTTACATAAAGCTGTGTATCATCAGCATAACAATGGAAAGAAATATTATAACGATTTATAATATGGCCCAAGGGAGTAAGATATAGAATAAATAAAATCGGGCCAAGCACTGACCCTTGGGGAACTCCGCAGGTAACCATATGCGGTTTAGATTTAAAATGACCCAATGTAGTTTGTTCAATCCTATCTGTAAGATATGACTCGAACCAACTAAAGGCAAAATTTTTTAGTCCAACATTATCACGAAGACTATCTAAAAGAATGCCATGATCGACAGTGTCGAACGCAGCTGACAAATCCAACATAATAAGTAAAGACGGAGAACCGGCATCAGATGACATAAGAAGATCATTTGTAACCCGAACAAGAGCGGTCTCCGTACTATGAGCAAAACGAAAGCCTGATTGAAATTTTTCAAAAAGGCTGTTATGCTTGAGATGATCCTGGAGATGACTTGCAACTGCTTTCTCAAGTACCTTAGATAAAAAGGGAAGATTAGAAATAGGCCTATAATTAGAAAGGACTTCCAGATCAAAAGTGGATTTTTTAAGCAGTGGTCTAATAACAGCACTTTTTAAAATGGAAGGAACATGGCCAGTTCGAAAAGAGTAATTAACAACAGCAGTAATCAATGGACTTAAAACTAAAACATACGTTTTTACCAGTGGAGTTGGAAAAGGATCCAAGGAACAGGTTGTGGGCTTCATTCGCTTAACAATACCCTGTACCTCTTCCAATGACACCTCTGGTAAATGATCCATTTGTCGTGGCACAAAACAGTTTAAATGGACAGTTTGAGCCAAAGGACCAGACAGAGAGGAACGGATATGATCAATCTTGGATCTAAAAAAATCCATAAATTCATTACACCGCTCTTCCGAAATAGCAGTAGTCGATGGCGAATTTGGCTTAAGCAATTGATTTATAGTTGAAAAGAGCTGCTTAGAATTTCCTGAACTATTTTGTATAACTTTAGAATAGAACTGCGACCTAGCCTCCTTAAGGGACTGTGCATATAGATGTTGATGCTCCCGGTAAATTTGTTTATGGACAGTGAGGCCAGAGGCTCGAAAACGCCGTTCAAGAACCCGTCCCACTGCCTTCATCTTACGAAGCTCATCTGTATACCACGGGGTTGAGTGAGTAAAAGTAACAGCTCTCGTTTTAAGTGGGGCATAAAAGTCCAACAGACTGCTAAGCTGGCTATTATAATAAGCCTGACCTGGCTATTATAATATAAACTAGACCTGTAGGTCTTGACCTGAGGTAAGAGGCTGGGGCAAACCACTGGTGCACTAAAGATGGTGGAAGTTGTATATGATCTGGATATATTGGATTCTATTTTTCTTCACACAATCACTTTTATGTATGAACTTTTTTTCTGATTGAAGCACCTTTAATATATTGCATTGCCACTTTAAACACTGTAGCATCTTATGGTGCATGAAGATTACGTTAGTGGACATTTGTTGCGCTGTCACTTTTGCATTTTGTATTTTGCACTTTATGATCAATTGAAAATTATTTAGATGTCATTGCCCATTAAGTGAGCGCCACATATACCTTTATTCAATTATCACTGTGTGGGAACACCTTTTCATGTTGGCAGCTAGTCAGCTTTATTTATATTTATTAGTTATTTGGTTTGTGCATTAGTATATTCACTTGTAACCCCAATACACCACCCATGCCCACCCACCTACCCAATACCTTGGAGCATTGAAAAGGAGAAATAAAGAAAGACTTTAGTGCTTACTAAAATTAAAATGGGCTAGACATGGCCACAGAATAAAGATCTCACTGAAAAGAAGTATATATATTTACATAGAAATACATATAGTCACATGGTCACATGCAGCCCAATATTTAATATAGCAATACTTATGTAGCACTGACCCCTGAAGGAGCTGCTAGTATTTGATTGGGCCTGCACTCTGCTACTGTACCCCTAGTGACTTGGCTCAATCCCCTTGACACAGCTGTGGTGCAATGTTGGTGTGAAGCTAACAATAAAGGATAACCCCACAATATACAATATAACCATAGTATACCTTTGTTATTACCTGGGTATTCGATGCTCCACCTGCTGGAAAAGGAACAACGCTTCACACCAATTGTACTTAACCAGAAACGTGTTTTTACTGGAACTGATATAAAACAGTAATTACAGTATTAGCACTGTCGCACAAACGTAATGCATCAGCACAATAGGTATTCACAACAGTTTGTACATTTGAAGTTTTCTTAGATGATCCCTGAGAATGCGTCCCCAATTGGGACTAGGGCTCAGAGTGACAACGCCTTAACTCTGGCCACCTTCCCACATCCAGCACTCTCTGGTGACCAAAGAAATGCAAAGTTATTCAATGAAGTACAACACAATTACTAGGGATCTCCCCCTACTTTATAATGCAATCCCTCTTAGCATTAATAAAATGCAAGGAGTTGCAATGAAAGATGAAGTCTTTGGTCTTCTGTCTTCTGCTAGCTATTTGTGTTGTAGAAATTGTAATCCAAACAGTTGAACAAACAAGGATTATTGTAGGGTGAGTGTTAGAACTGTTCTTGTAGTGCAGAACACTTATAACTGCCTCCAGTGCATTTCGTTCTGAACCACACAGTGTCAGTAATCAATGGATTGTAGGCTTGAGGCCTGCTTAAACTCAGTCCTTTAGATATGATCTCCTCTATGGGACTACAGGTCCCAGCAACACCATGCTTAGGGTCTAAGTGTAAAAAAGTGTGTTAATAACTATGGGCGGCAGCCCTCTCACCAAACTGGGTCCAAACAGATGGATGTCTCCGCTCCACAAGATCTCAGTCTATTTACTGCGACCACACTTTCACGCTGTTCTGTTTCACAAGGTCACTAGGAGCTTTCAGGAGCTCTAGGCCACAGTGCTGTGGGACACACACACCCACAGCTCCTTGCAGGCAGGCCATGCATCCAGAAGAGAAATAAAATGGGCGCGTGGGCCCTTTTATATCCTACCCAGCATGCAATTCAGTACTGAGTGTTCATGGGTAGGTCGCTTGGCATTCTGAGTAGGTAGGTCACTTGTATAATGTAAACAACAGTCACTTCCTGTAACATTTCTTCATGTTCTTGAAAAGGAAAATATAAATGAAGTCCATTTAACGCTTAGGCCACTAGATGGTGCCAAATTATTGCCAATTTATAACACTTGTCCATAGATTAGCATTATATAAAATTAACAGGCAAAAATAGCAGCGCTACATACTCCCCCTGCTTTGACTCTTTGGCCCCCAAAGATATTCAAAATCTTAGCTCTATTCTGTATTTTGCCTTTAGGCGATTGCACAATACAAACACCAATTCTCATGTGATGGGGAGCTGTTCTGTGAACTCACAGCAGACACCGTGGTGTCTGGTACAGATGTGTCAAGGGTGAGATGGGGTTGCTCCTTCCTGTGTCAACAGTAGAAGGACCAGGCACTTCAGAGTTTCTCTCTGCGGCAACTCTGACTTTTTTTAGGACATTCACCCAGCACATCACAAGTCGGTCTCTTGAATCTGGAAATGACTCTTTGTTTCCTCTGATTCACTGACTCGATAAGCTGACCAGTCTTCTCTTTCTTTTCAACCACTTCTGCCTCCTGCAGATCGGTTTCTCTTGCTTCTATTTTGGATACTTCTCCATCCATTGTGGGAAAAGTAGATGCTTCTTCTGGCAGTGAGGGTAGAGGGTCACATCTGGGTACAACAGAGGCTTACAGCCGCTTCACCAGATCTGTATTGGTCCCAATGATCAACAAACTTCTGGAGGACCCTGGTAGTCAAGGACAGACAATGGCCAGTGTCTCAAAGTTCTGAGGCTTCCCAGCCCTCAATGGATCACACGACAACTTGATCCACAAACATCCTTTACAAGAATACTCTTCTGCTTGGATACCCTGAATCCTGGTGCCTCACAACTTTTTCAGGGGCAGGTTTGACATTTTCTTCTTGTAAAAGTCTCTGGTCATCAGGGTAACCTGAGTACCTGTATCAAGGATGGCTCTGGTACAGATTCCTTCAACCAGAACAGGCACTACAGGCAGAGGGCTTACCAACTGGGTAGGAGTCTTGTCAGAAACATCTGTAACAGCAGATTGACATATTTGGACTCGTGGTCTCTTCAGCTTCTGGCGCCGGGCACACCGATTCCGTCGTCGGTTAGAGACTGATAGGCATTTCCCACAAAACAGTATAAACAGCAGGTGTTCTCCATGATTCCCGTTTGGACTCAGGGAAAATTCTTTTTGAGGGCCCGGATCTTCTCTCCATCCTTGGGTCACTTCTCTGGGGTCTCCGCCAGTCTTCAGTTCTTCTTCGTGGACTAGGACAAACTCGCTGGTGGTGACCTAAACCTCCACAATTTTGACAGATGTCTTGACTCGTGGACTTCTGGGTGGACAACCCAGTATGTTCTGCCATCAATCTGTTCACCATCTCGGCCATCTGGGACATCTTTCTTTGCAGCTGGAGCGTCAACTCTTCCAGCTCAGGGTTGCTCCTCCTGCTTTGTTGGATGGGTGGAGACCAAGATATTGTGTCAGCGGTTGCTCTCAGGACACTGGACTGACATCCTTTCTCCCAGACCTCTCCAGGGAGCTCAATGGTCACAACTCGCCTTTCTACGGGTGATTTCTTCTTTGCACCACTGAAGTATGGCGGCGGGGTCCATGCTGGTGCCAAGAGGGTGGGTTTTCTTGCAGAGTGACAGGATCCTGGATGAGCCCCCACATGTAACACTGACCCCTCGAAGGAGCTGCTAGTATTTGATGGGGCCTGCACTCTGCTACTATACCCCCAATGACTTGGCTCAATCCCCTTGACACAGCTGTTGTGCAATGTTGGTGTGAAGCTAACAATAAAGGATAACCCCACAATATACAATATAACAATAGTTATAACAATTTATTATTACCTGGGTATCCGATGCTCCACCTGCTGGAAAAGGAACAACGCTTCACACCAATTGTTCTTAACCCCAAAGCTCCTTGTCCCCATGTTGATGGGGACAAGGGCCTCATCCCCACAACCCTTGCCCAGTGGTTGTGGGGGTATGCGGACAGGGGTTATCTAAATCTGGAAGCCCCCTTTAACAAGGAGACCCCCAGATTTCAGCCTCCCCCCTGTGTGAATTGCTAATGGGGTACATCGTACCCCTATCATTTGACAAAAAAAGTGTAAAAAAAATTAGAAAAGAGACAGTTTAAGACAAGTCATTTATTAAATAATAAACATAAATGTTCCGCGATGTAAGTTCACACCACCCGATGGACCGAAAAAGAAAAAAAAAAAGCTGCAACCGATCCACATCCATGGGAGGCTCCCGCTGACTGACGCATCTTCTCTGTGACAGTTCTTATCTAACGGAGGGCTTCCCCGTGGCTTCCCTGAAGGAATCAGAGGGGGGCGGGGTGTCAGGGCTGGGCTCAGGACCCAGGTCCCCTAACACTTTTTATGACAATAACTTGCATTTTTTGCCTTTAAAATTAACACTTTTGAGTTTTCATGTAAGTGTCCCATAGACTTTAACGGTGTTCCGGCAGCTTTTGAATTTGCCTCGAACACCGCATATTGTTTGCTGTTCCACGAACACCCAATGTTCGAGTCGAACTTACTTTCAACTTGAACATCAGGCTCATCCCTAGTTACAAAGGCCAAAAAGCAAGGTACTCATAATGGCCCGTTCTGGTATTAAACACAGTTTTCCACTTGCCGCCCTCCTTAATCCTTACGAGATTGTATGCCCCTCTCAAATCAAGCTTTGTGAAAACCATTGCTCCCCTGAGGCGGTTGAATAACTCCCTAATCAATGCAATCGGATAGGCATTCTTAATAGTGAAACGATTGAAACCCTATAATCAATACAAGTATCAGTTCACCACTCTTCTCACAAAGAAGAAGCCAGCACCAACAGGAGATGAGGATTTGCGGATAAAATCTCAAGAATGTGTGTCTGCAACATACTCCTCCATGGCCTTATCCTCCAAGACCGACAAAGTGTAAATGCAGCAAGGAGGGAGTATGGCACCAGGTTGAAGATCAATTGCGCAATCATACAGCAGTGTGGGAACTACTGGCTTGACCTTTGTCACAGACATCGTTAAAATCACGGTACTCTTCTGGCAGGGAGGAGAGTGAAGAGGTATACAGGACCTTGGCTACCTTCTGGAAGCATATCTTATTGCATTGTGGCGACCAGGAGAGAACCTCAGCATGGAGCCAATCAAAAGAAGATGTGCTTCTGTAACCAATGATAACAATAACCAGCGGAAACTTAGGTGAGGAAATAACTTGGAATTGGATTATCTCATGGTAAAGAGCCCCTACGGCCATGGACAATGGAACCGTCTCATGAGTCACATGGGCTGGCTGTAGGGGTCTCCTGTCAAGAGCCTTAATGGCGAGTGGAGTGTCATGCAACTGCAGCAGAATCAAGTGCTTCGATACAAAGGCAGCATCACTGAACAGGCCCGCAGCCCCAGAGTCAATTAGAGCCTGTAATTCGACGGATGACTCAGCCCAAGAAAGGGACTTGGTACCAGGAGGCATAGGAGTTGAGGGAGGCATGGGTGGGACTGCAAAGCTCAGAGGCAAACGTACAGAAGTCTTCAGCAAGCGTTTCTTAAAAGAGAATCTGTCGTGGAGTCTGGAGTCAATGAGGATGGCAAATGTGATCAACTTCTCCAGCTCAGTGGGTATATCTCGGGCTGCTATCTTATCCTTGATGTTATCCGAGAGACCATGAGAAAAAGCAGCCATGAGGGCCTCATTGTTCCACGCAATCTCTGCTGCCAGAGTACGTAATTCAATGGCGTAATCAGCAACAGTTCTCGTACTCTGTTTGATGGACATGAGGCACTTGGTAGCAGAAACAGAGCATGCAGGAATGTCAAATACCATTTTAAAAGAAGCTACAAACTCAGGGTATCTCAAGACAACAGGTTTTTGCTTCTCCCATAGAGGGTTTACCCAGACCAAGGCTCTCTCAGAAAGCAAAGATATCACAAAACCTACTTTGCTTCTGTCTGTGGGAAATGCCTGGGGCAGCATCTCAAAGTTTATCTCAACCTGGTTGAGAAACCCTCTGCATTGGACTGGATAACCCCCAAATTGCTGGGGAAGTGGAATGGAACCAGACATACCTCTTATAGAGGTAATTCTCGAGGTGGGTGCCTGCACAGAGACTGGAGCAGCAGCAGGGACGCCTGCATTATAGGTTGTACCAGAGCAGCCACAGTGGGAGTTCCCAGATGAGCCATGCCACTCAGGAGCATTGGTAACGCCATGGAAAACTGATCCATGGGGTGATCCTGTTCATCCAATCTGGAAAAAAATATTACCAGCAAGTGGATTGACTGAATCTTCTGAATTCATGGCCTTCACCTAATGTCAGAAACCATGAATCAGACTGAGACAAAAGTACAGTTAAATCACACTTGTTTAATAGTAATAAAAAAAGATAAACAGAGTAAATGTAGTCAAAACATAGCCAGAGTTCAGGAACCAGAACAGATAGTCAGACAGGCCAAAATGTTTGAGCTTGCAGATCTGTCAATTTCAACACTTGTTTGTTTTCTTAGGCTGCGGTGTCATTGAGAAACTGTTAACCATTTACAAAGCAGTTGCTAAGTTTTAAGATATTGGCATTTTAAAACTAGAGAGTTTATGGTTGTTGTCTCGTCACCTGTAATACCCATAGTTTTGATATTTGAAATTCAATTTTGTGTTTATCACCAGTTATATTGTGATATTATTTTGCACTGATTTTAGCAATAAATATATATCTTTTTGCACAATATTGTATTCCTTCCTGTTCAACTTAGCGCAGATAAACAAATTTGAGTCATTGGGTTGATTTGTGGAAATACATGGAAATCTCCAAATAATAAATTTTGCATATTTCCATAATATTGTTTAATATTTCAGTATAAATACCCTGACATATTTGGAGGTCCCACCGAGATATGACAGAGTTTGAAACAAGGAATATAATTATTGAAATTATATAATTTTGTTGTCTTTTTTTTTAATTATATAAAAAAAACTTTTTTGGTTATTGCTATTATTGGTTGCAATATTGGAAATGGTTGAAGGTGTTTCTAATGTAGCTGGTCCTGATGTTAATACAGAAAATGAAACTGGTCTGCATAACAGAAATATCAGAGAATTGGTAAAATACCAAGTGATGTCTTATGTCAAGGAAAAATTGGAAATTAAAAAGAAGATCAATGAATGGGAAATTGAAATACAGAGTAGGGTTGAAAATTATGTAAATGATATCTGGTCTGAGGAATCATGGGTAACAAATTATTTCCTTCTTATGGGCCGAGCCACTACAATGAGGGATAAAGAATTACTAATATGGACATCTTGGCCGGAGTTCCTTTAAGTAATTTGTGAATTGACAGATCAATTAAACAAAGCAAAAGTTGAAATCAGGCAAGAGGATGAAAATTTACAGAAGAAATGTTGTGGGTTTGACAGTTACTCTATAGAAATGTCTGTTGAAATGAAAACATTATCTGCATAGGTTTTGGCATAGCGTGAGAAATATAACCAGGACCGCTGATAAGCCAGTACAACTGACCCTGTTGTACCGGGCCCGGCCAGCGGGGGGGGGGGGGGGGCGAGCAATCTTAACAGAATTTAGAATAATAAAAAAAAAAAAGTCTGACTGCACAGGGCTGACTGAGGAAGGCGGAGAGCATCACCCCAGGAGCCTGGATATCACCAACTCTCAGATAACAGGGGTCTATGGATAAGAGAAGAGCGGACATGTATTCCTATCAGCACCCAAGCCTCCCTCCCCCCTCCTCGGGAAGGACAGAACACCAGAGCTCTCCTCAAGGCAAGATAACAGGTGACAGATTGCATTCTTCTCCTGTGATCACCGTTGTTCTGCCTCTGTACAAATCTGTGCTGTAAACTTGCCCCGTACCTCAGCAGGACAGGTCTGGTGGAAGTGAAAGCTAAATTCATGAATATGTTAGTAAAATAATGGGATTTTTCAGGTACTACACACAGATGCATTTCACAAAATCATTATTTTAATATATGTGTATGTTGAATATATTTATATAGCACCTGAAAAGTCCCAGTATATTCCTAACATATTCATAAAGTTGAGTATTAACAGCAAAGAAAGTGTATACATATATATATAATACAGCCCATCTCCAGGAAATGAAATAAAGTCCAACCTTGCAGTGTGTGGGTGTGTGTGTGGGGGGGGGGGGGAATACACTCTTTCACTTACCTGTTTCCATGCTCCAGCCAGCTACAGAGCCCTCTTCCTCCACCAAACCTCAGCCTCATCACATTGCAGGAGGGCTGAAGTGTGAGCAACTGGGTTTAGATGTCCGTTTATGAAGCAGTGATCAGCAGTGATCCAGAGGAGCACCGCTGATCACTCCCATAAACAGTTTATGAACCAGAGATAATCGGGGGAGAAGTGTTTGAACTTGTTCTCCCGCCGATTATCTCCACACACTGAGAATACTCATTGAATGACACAGTAACGGCCAGTTTATGAAGCTGCGATCTGAGCGCTTCACTGACGATCTGTGTCAGAATTCACACTCCCCGATTCACCATCTCAGTGGTGGAGAATCGGGGAGTGAAGAGGGAATGTGGGGGGATCTGAGGAAGAGAGAGGAAGATAATTAACTTCCTTATGCCTCGTTCAGACCCCCCAACACTGTGACCATGTCCCCCTGTCATATTTATGTGTATACATTATATATATATATATATATATATATATATATATATATATATATATATATATATATATATAATGTGTATATGTATATATATGTAATGTGTGTGTGTATACATGTATATATTATGTAGGGGGACTCTTTATTTTACTAACATTAATCACACCATGTGTCAGTGTATTGAGCTGTGATAATTTATCACTGCTTAATAAATTGACATCTTTGTGTATTGGTGAATTTCTAGTACTGTAATCTCGTAAAGTCTCACGAGATTGCAGTATTAGGGGCCGTTCTCCAGTGTTAGAAGCGTTTGTAGATGGCTTCACTCCTCCAAGGGTGAAGCGATCTACTCCGCTTTATAAACTGGCATACAGAGGAGAAAGATCTCCTCTGTGAATTCCGGAGAATGAAGCAGTGAATAGATTTCACTGCTTCATAAAAGCACACCATAGTCAGTAAAACATACACAAGCTCTGTAGGGAACCATTCAGCGCTGGAAGAAGCCAGCTAAAGCAAGAGATTGGGTAAAGCTGGGTACACACACATCAAAATTCAGTTTAGCAGTAATCTGACAAATTTTGATCTATGTGTAGCCCTCCGTGTTAGAAGCCAATCATTATACCACCTTAGTATATTCATATGCTATCCTACATATTGACTCCTACCACCTTTGATCACTTCAAATCACTGAAGTGGTCATTGTGGTTAGAGTGTTCCTTTAATATCTCTCAGAAAAAGTTAACCTCTGTATACTGATTCCATTTCATTTGATCATCCTCTAGTTGTGTTAAATTGGTGGGGGGGGGTGCTGTCTGTATATTCTAGCCTCTCGGTATAGGGGCGGGGCCAGGGATGGGGCTAAAGGGGGCACCGTCAGGTAGGCTGTACGGGGCCCCATGATTTCTATCAGCAGCCCTGAATATAACTCTCATATAGAATTGATCAATTCTCTTAAGAAGGATCTAGATCAACTCTCTAGTGAATTGTTTGTAAAAAGTCAAAAGAGATTATAGCGGGAGCTAATGGAAGGCTGTACCAGGATAATATTAGACTTCAGCAGGAGTTGAATGAGCAAATTTCAGCACCTCTGCAGTCTATGCAGGACAAGCGTACCAGTAGTGAAAAAAGTTAAACCTTCTATTTGGGATAGAACAGATGTTAATAAAGCTGTTAAAAGCTAACAACCCGACTCTTGGTCTGATGAACCCAATACTGTAAAACAAAAGGTTTCAGAGGTTGTAAGTGATTACAGCATTCACTCAGACCTCAAATGGAGAGGAGCATATGTTCAGTAAGATATACTCTCTCCCTAAATATAAGCTAACCTCTCTAGAAGAAAATGTCCCAACCTGTGATAGATATCCCAAAAGCAATAAGGTTTTTAAAAGATGCTGTGGGTATATTTTCTAAGAAAGGTTTGCCTTGTATAATTAATCCTATAGAAGCTTATGAGGAGGCGATCAACCTTCAATTAAAACATAACAACCATAAAATTTATTTTATTTCATGGGTATTTGAACCAAGGTACAAGTATTTCTTTAACACCTTACGAGACATGGGTAAAGATACTTGTTCTGAAGTTATTAAAAGCCCCAGTCCTCTCAATCAGAGCAAAAGCTAGACCCAATCCAGATGATAAAAAAAGGTACCAGGAGATTTGAATAACTTAAATCAAAAGAAACAGTTTGTAAAAAGGCAGTTTACTCAGTATGGGAGAAATCAGAAAAATTATTACAGGAGTGACCAATTTGAAAAGAAAAAGGGTCTGAAAAGCATCAAGCTTCTAATTTCCAAAAGCCACCCAGAGCGGTTCCTTGGAAAAGTATAAGTAATTTACATGATCGAATGGATAAAATGCAAGATCAATTCGGGGTGTTGGCTGAACAGATGGAAAAAAGTTCCAATCTCCTCACGGTTAAATCTAAAAATCCTTTTTTAGGAGAGGCCATTCCGGTACAGAGCCCAGCTCTATAATAGTGATGAGCAGACTAAAGTGTCAGATTATGCAAATGCATGTAATTTATCAGTAAACAAAAGTGAGCAAAGCAACCCAAATGTTTTTATGTCTGAAATGAATTTAACCGCTCTTACGCCAAATGGCAAGAAGGGGGTAGACCTGTTTGTGATCTTACCTTGCAGCCAAAACCTTCAACTGTGCAGAATCTGACAAGCAGTCTTAGGAATTTTACCTGCGTAAAAAAAGGAAAGGGGCCATCCATTCCGGTGGGTGAGTCATACAACCAGTCAAAAGTTTTTAAATAAGTGGAATTGCATAATGATTTAGCACACATTATGGCATTTTTGGACACAGGTAGCCAAGAAACTATTTTGTCTCAGAAATATTTTCAACAAATCAAGTATTTATCCTCTGAAAAGTACAAGCTGAAAAGTTTTACATCTGGCCTTGTAAGTGTTTCAGGCACCGCCCTGAAAGTCATAGGAAAGGCCTGGTTGAACTTCAACTTAAAGAACAAACTAATTTGCCATCCCACACTTATAGCTGATTTGCCCTATGATCGCCATTGGCATTAATCTTCTTAAAAAATGAAATCCCATTGTTGATTTTTTTTTACTAAGATTATCTGGTCACTAGTTAAGATGCCCATTCCTCATCATTCACGTCCATCCAGAAAATAATGACTCTGCTCTCCTGAAGGATTGTTTGCCTTTAATTCAGTATATCTTTTCAATCCTGAAGAAGGTACTTGCAAGGTGGAGGAATCAACCCTCACCTTTGATCATACATACATTTCATGAGCAGGGAGCAGAGGAATAGCGGATATCAAGTATCAAGTATACAGAGAAGGCTAGTAAGTCAAATCATGACCTCACTGACAGGCTTGAAGAAACCTATGAAATAGGTCAACCTGAGATTTTTCCAGGATTTTTGGAAATAGTCCAAGAGCAAATATTGTTAGCTGATCTATGCTCTAATGACATAAAGCGCCAACAGTTAAAGGAAGTTTTCATGGATTTCAAGGATATGTTTGCTAAAGATTCCTATGATTGTGGTCTATCAGACATACACATTGCCAGGATTCAGACTGATCCATATGCACCTCCTGTTTATATCAAGCAATACCTTCTTCCCCTAGCCTGTTACAATTAGCTAGTGAAAATCATTAATAATCTCCAGGCAAGGAACGTTATAAGATTGGTGCACAGTTCTTATATCAATCCTATACATGGGATCTTAAAACCGAATGGTCAATGGCATTTATGTGCTGATCTCAGACAGCTAAATAAATGAGTATATATGTCCGGTTGGCCCATGCCATATATTGACCAATGCTTGGTTCAAATGCAAGGTGCTAAGTACTTTACTACAATGGATTGTGCTGAAGGATATTGCACCATTATGGTAAGTACTGAATAGTAGGGATGAGCCGAACACCCCCCGGTTCGGTTCGCACCAGAACTTGCGAACGACCCCCGCGTTCGGTACGAACGTTAGAACCCCATTGAAGTCTATGGGACTCGAACGTTAGAAATGGAAAGTGCTAATTTTAACGGCTAATATGCAAGATAGTGTCCTAAAAAGGGTTTGGGGACCTGCCTCCTGCCTCAGGGGTCACAGCAAAAAAAAGTTTTAAAAACGGCCGTTTTGGCAGGAGCACTGATTTTAACCACTTGCCGACCGCCGCACGACGATGTACGTCCATTTTTTGAAGAGGGATATCTCGGTAACGGCAGCAGCTGCTGCCACAACCGAGATATCCATCTCTTTAGGCGGCGGTCGGCTGTACGATAACGGTGGTCTCCGCGGCGGATTCGCCGCGAGATCACCGCTATCGGCGGCGGGAGAGGTGCCACCCCCCTCCCGCCGCCCTCCCGCACCTTCCGCCGCTTACCGGAGCCGTCGGTAGCGGCGGAGGAGATCGGGTCCTTCTGTCGGCTGGGCATAGAGACAAGTGAGGCTAAGATGGCCCCCACTCGTCTCTATACCATAGGAGGGCGGAAGCGACGTCAAAACGTCACTTCCGCCCATACCTCTTAAAGGTATATATTTTTTTTAAATGTCAGATTTTTTTATTTTTTTTTTTTTTTTGCATTTTAGCCCAAATATGAGATCTGAGGACCTTTTGACCCCAGATCTCATATTTAAGAGGACCTGTCATGCTTTTTTCTATTACAAGGGATGTTTACATTCCTTGTAATAGGAATAAAAGTGATCCATTTTATTTTATTTTTTTTAAAAAGTGTAAAAATAAATAAAATAAATTAAAATAAATAAGAAGAAAAAAAAAAAATTTAAAAACACCCCGTTACGACGAGCTTGCGCAGAGAAGCGAGCGCATACGTGAGTAGCGCCCGCATATGAAAACGGTGGTCAAACCACATATGTGAGGTATCGCCGCGATCGGTAGAGCGAGAGCAATAATTCTAGCCCTAGACCTCCTCTGTAACGCAAAAAATGCAACCTGTAGAATTTTTTAAATGTTGCTTATGGAGATTTTTGAGGCTAAAAGTTTGACGCCATTCCACGAGCGGGTGCAATTTTGAAGCGTGACATGTTGGGTATCAATTTACTCGGCATACCATTATCTTTCACAGTATAAAAAAAAATTGGGCTAATTTTACTGTTGTCTTATTTTTTTATTCAAAAAAGTGAATTTTTTCCAAAAAAAGTGCGCTTCTAAGACCGCTGCGCAAATACGGTGTGAAAAAAAGTATTTCAATGACCGCCATTTTATTCTCTAGGGTGTTAGAAAAAAAACAATATAAAATGTTTGGGGGTTCTAAGTAATTTTCTAGCAAAAAAAACGTTTTAAACATGGAAACACCAAGTCCGAAAAAGAGGCCTGGTCCTTAAGTGGTTAATGACGATTAACCACTTGCCGACCGCCGCACGACGATATACGTCGGCAGAATGGCACGGGCAGGCATATGGGCGTATATATAAGTCCCTGCCTGCCCGCGGGTGGGGGGCCCGATCGCCCCCCCCCCCCCCCGGTGCCTGTGGCGGTCGGCATTCCTTCGAGAGCCTGCGGCGGTCGGTTTTCGTCCGGGAGCGATCCGGGATGAGGGGGCGGCCATTCATTCATGGCCACCCCCTCGCGATCGCTCCCGACGAATAGGAATCCCCCGTGACATCACTTCCTCTCCTGTAATGTAAACACAGGAGAGGAAGTGATGTATTCTCTCCTCCGTGTCGTTCCGACACGGAGGAGAGCGGATCGGTGAGTTGCACCAACACTTTACACACACAGTAGAACATGCCAGGCACACTCACACCCCCCCTTTACCCCCCGATCACCCCCCCAATTACCCCTGCCCCCCAGTCACAGTGACACCAATGTCATTTTCTTTTTTTTTTTTGCATTGGTGTCATTTGTGACTGTAATAACTGTTAGGGCAGTTAGAGTTAGCCCCCTTTAGTTCTAATGTACCCCCCTAACCCCCCCAATAAAGGTTTAACCCCGTGATCACCCCCCGTCGCCAGTGTCACTAAGGCTGGGTTCACATTGCAGCGGTTTATGAGAACGAATGTGATTCGCACCGCACTGCAGTGCAAATCACATCCGATCTCTGTGCGATTCGAGTTCAGCCATTCGCCGCACCCGCCACACCCGCCGCACCCGCCGCAAATTCGCACGGGACCCTTTTTTTGGCCCGCAGCAGAATCGGATCGCATGGGTGTTCACACCATGCGATCCGAGTTTGCAGATCGCACTGCGATATGCGAACTGATCTGGGGGTGTCAGTAACATTTCACTGACACTCCCAGCAGTTCGCATAGGGCAGTGTGAACTGCCGCCGGGAGGCATGCGATGCGGGAACCCGCCGCGGATTCGCGGCGTTTCCGCATCGCTCCAGTGTGAACCCAGCCTAATAAGCGATCATTTTTCTGATCGCCGTATTAGTGTCACAGGTGACGCTAGTTAGGCAGGTAGGTATTTAGGTTCGCCGCAGCTTTTTATAGCGCCAGGGACCCCCATATACTACCGCATAAAGCCCCCTGATTGCCCCCTAGTTAACCCTTTCACCTGTGATCACCATATAACTGTTACAGGTGACGCTGGTTGGTTAGTTATTTTTTTATAGTTTCAGGGCACCCGCCATTTATTACCTAATAAAGGTTTAACCCCCTGATCACCCGGCGGGTGTCATTTGTGACTAATAACTGTTAGGGCAGTTAGGGTTAGCCCCCTTTAGTTCTAAGGTACCCCCCTAACCCCCCCAATAAAGGTTTAACCCCGTGATCACCCCCCGTCGCCAGTGTCACTAAGGCTGGGTTCACATTGCAGCGGTTTATGAGAACGGATGTGATTCGCACCGCACTGCAGTGCAAATCACATCCGATCTCTGTGCGATTCGAGTTCAGCCATTCGCCGCACCCGCCACACCCGCCGCACCCGCCGCAAATTCGCACGGGACCCTTTTTTTGGCCCGCAGCAGAATCGGATCGCATGGGTGTTCACACCATGCGATCCGAGTTTGCAGATCGCACTGCGATATGCGAACTGATCTGGGGGTGTCAGTAACATTTCACTGACACTCCCAGCAGTTCGCATAGGGCAGTGTGAACTGCCGCCGGGAGGCATGCGATGCGGGAACCCGCCGCGCATTCGTGGCGTTCCCGCATCGCTCCAGTGTGAACCCAGCCTAATAAGCGATCGTTTTTCTGATCACTGTATTAGTGTCACAGGTGACGCTAGTTAGGCAGGTAGGTATTTAGGTTCGCCGCAGCTTTTTATAGCGCCAGGGACCCCCATATACTACCGCATAAAGCCCCCTGATTGCCCCCTAGTTAACCCTTTCACCAGTGATCACCATATAACTGTTACAGGTGACGCTGGTTGGTTAGTTATTTTTTTATAGTTTCAGGGCACCCGCCATTTATTACCTAGTCTCACTAGTGTACCCCTAAATTTAGGGGTGTCTACTTTCCAAAATGGGGTCATTTGGGGGGGGGTTTGTGCCATCTTGGCATTTTATGGCCTTCAAAACTGTAACGCCCTTAGAAAGCCTGAAGGCGGTGCTTGGTTTTCGGGGCCCCGTACGCGGCTAGGCTCCCAAAAAGTCCCACATATGTGGTATCCCCGTACTCAGGAGAAGCAGCAGAATTTATTTTGGGGTGTCATTTCACATATGCCCATGGCATGCGTGAGCAATATATCATTTAGTGACAACTTTGTGAAAAAAAAAAAAAAAAAAAAAAAAAGTTTGTAATTTTCCCGCAACTTGTGGCAAAATATAAAATATTCCATGGACTCAACATGCCTCTCAGCAAATAGCTTGGGGTGTCTACTTTCTAAAATGGGGTCATTTGTGGGGGTTTTGTGCCATCTTGGCATTTTATGGCCTTCAAAACTGTAATAGGTAGTGAGAAGTGAACTCAAAAATTTACGCCCTTAGAAAGCCTGAAGGCGGTGCTTGGTTTTCGGGGCCCCGTACGCGGCTAGGCTCCCAAAAAGTCCCACATATGTGGTATCCCCGTACTCAGGAGAAGCAGCAGAATTTATTTTGGGGTGTCATTTCACATACGCCCATAGCATGTGTGAGCAATATATCATTTAGTGACAACTTTGTGTAAAAAAAAAAAAAATTTTTTTTTTTGTCATTATTCAATCGCTTGAGGCAAAAAAATAAAATATTCAATGGGCTCAACATGCCTCTTATCAATTTCCTTAGGGGGTCTACTTTCCAAAATGGGGTCATTTGGGGGGGTTTTGTACTGCCCTGCCATTTTAGCACCTCAAGAAATGAGATAGGCAGTCGTAAACTAAAAGCTGCGTAAATTCCAGAAAACGTACCTTAGTTTGTAGATGTGACAACTTTTGCGCAAACCAATAAATATACAATTATTGACTTTTTTTTTACCAAAGACATGTGGCTGAATACATTTTGGCCTAAATGTATGACTAAAATTGAGTTTATTGGATTTTTCTAATAACAAAAAGTAGAAAATATCATTTTTTTTCAAAATTTGCGGTCTTTTTACGTTTATATCGCAAAAAATAAAAATCGCAGAGGCAATCAAATACCATCAAAAGAAAGCTCTATTTGTGGGAAGAAAAGGACGCAAATTTTGTTTGGGTACAACATTGCATGACCGCGCAATTACCAGTTAAAGCAGCGCAGTGCCAAAGTGTAAAAAGACCTCTGGTCATTTACCAGCAAAATGGTCCGGTCTGAAAGTGGTTAAAGTGAAAAAAAAAAAGTGAAATATTCCTTTAAATATGGTGCCTGGGGGGTGTCTGTAGTATGCCTGTGAAGTGCCACGTGTTTCCCGTGTTTAGAACAGTCCCTGCACAAAATGACATTAAACGGAAATAACACCATTTAAAACTGCTTGCGGTTTTAATGTTATATCTGGTTCCTGCAATATGGTTGAAAATCATTGAGAAACATGGCATGGGTAGCCCTCCCTGCCCATTACCAGCCTATTTGGGTCTTGTACGCATATTAACGGGAACCCCGTACCCATATTAAAAAAAGGAAATGCGTGTGGCCCCCAGGCCCTATATACTCAGAACAGCAGTATACAGGCGGTGCAAACAAGACAGGGACTGTGTAGGTTTGTTGTGTTAAGTTGAATCTGTTTGTCATTTTCAACCGGTACATTTTTAAAGTGTAGCTCCAGTCAAAAAAAATATCTTTAAGCTTTTTGGAAAACATAGGGAAGGGTTATCACCCCTGTATAATTTGTTTTGTCGTCCATCTTTTTTCATCTCACTTGCTGCTGTCTCCTTGCAAGTAGGAGATGTTTGTAAGTTGGATGTTTGAAAGTAGGGGCCTGCCCTATATTATAGCGGTATGTACTGGGTACAGAGCACACAGACAGCACGCACTATCTCCTAACACTACTGACTGCAAGCTCTATTATTAACCACTTGTTAGCCCAATGTGTGCATAAAGTGAAAGATGAAGTTATGCTGAGTAAATAGATATCAAACATGTCACTCTTCAAAATTGCACATGCCCGTGGAATGGCGCCAAACGTCGCTACTTAAAAAATCCCCATAGGCGACACTTTAATTTTTTTTTTACTGGTTACATGTTTTGAGTTGCAGAGGAGGTCTAGGACTAGAATTACTGCTCTCGCTCTAACATTCTCGGCGATACCTCACATGTGTGGCACATGTGAGCACATGGGGACATGGGCGCTTTAATTTTTATTTTATTTTTTTATTGTTCATTTTACTTTATTTATTTTAGTTTGACATTTTTTCCCCCAAAAATATATTTTTGATCACTTTTATTCCTATTACAAGAAATGTAAACATCCCTTGTAATAGGAATATGGGGTGACAGGTCCTCTTTACAGTGAAATCTGGGGGGTCAATATGACCCCACATCTCACCTCTAGGCTGGGAAGCCTGAAATAAAAAATGAAAAAAAGAGACTGGCTTTGATCGTACTGGCGAGTTGGTATAAGCACCGGAGGGCGGTGAGGGGTGGAGGGCGTCTATGGCTGGGTATTTCAGGGTATCACAGAGTATGGCTGGGTATCTCTGAGTATGGCTGGGTAAAGCAATTTATGGCAGGGTATTACAGAGTATTGGCGGGGTATTGGCGGGGTACTACAGAGTAATAGCAGGGTACTGCAGAGTATTGGGGGGTACTACAGAGTAATGGCAGGGTACTGCAGAGTATTGGGGGTACTGCAGAGTAATGGGGGTTACTGCAGAGTAATGGGGGGTACTGCAGAGTAATGGCAGGGTACTGCAGAGTATTGGGGGTACTGCAGAGTATTGGGGGTACTGCAGAGTAATGGCGGGTACTGCAGAGTATTGGGGGGTACTGCAGAGTAATGGGGGGTTACTGCAGAGTAATGGGGGGTACTGCAGAGTAATGGCAGGGTACTGCAGAGTATGCACTGGTATTGCAGAGTATTGGCAGGGAATTGAGGGGTTAAATTCGGTGAGCAGCGATGTGGGCACTGCAGATGCAGCCCACATCGCTGCTGACACCGATCTCTTTCCCCTCCGCTGTACCGATCGGTACAGAGAAGGGAGGGAGGAACAGGCGTCATAACATGACGCCGGTTTGTTTCCAAGTGATCACTCCGTCATTTGACGGAGCAATCACGTGGTAAACGGCCGCTATGAGCGGCCGTTTACCGTGATCCGTGATGCTACCCGGCGGTCACGGATGCTCTCGAGTGCGCACACCTCGGGGCACGCGAGAGCAGAATTCTGGGAGGCCGTTAATTAACGGCCTCTCAGAGTTAAACAACCCCCCTGAAGCCGTTAATCGGCAATGGGCAGTTGTTAAGTGGTTAAAGCTAGATCACTAGCTATATAGGTGAGGTGAATATAGTGGTGTATACTGAAGTCAGGGCACAGACAACAACCACTACACAGCAGCAAGATAGGAAATCAGCCAAAAACGATTGGTGTGTACTGTGTTGAAGGTACACAGAACACCCACTGCTTCAGATGCTAAGTAACACACTACACGAGGCCGCCTCAAAGGCGGCCTTATATAGTGTGGGGCGTGCACTACACAGCCTGAGCTATGATTGGCCACAGGCAGGATGCCTGTGGCCAATCATGGCTCTCCTCGCTGCCGGCGCTGCGATTGGCCAAGCATGCGGGGTCACAGTGCATGCTTGGCCAATCATCGGGCAGCAATGCACTGCGCCAACGCAGTGCATTATGGTCCGCGCGCGCGTCACTCGAATTTTGACGCGAACGGCCAAAACGTTCGGAATTCGCCGAACGCACGAACAGCCAATGTTCGAGTCGAACGTACGTTCGACTCGAACACGAAGCTCATCCCTACTGAATAGGGATGAGCTTGGTGTTCAAGTCAAACGCATGTTCAACTCAAACACCAGCTGTTTGCCCGTTCAGCGAAGCCAGAACTCTGTGGGTCGTTCTCGCCAAATTTGTGTGGTGCTCAGGGCCCACAATGCACTGCGCCATCGTAGTGCACTGCTGGCTCATGATTGGCCAAGCATGTACTGTGAGCCCGCATGCTTGGCCAATCACAGCGCCGGCAGTGAGGAGAGCCATAATTGGCCACAGGCAGGATGCCTGTGACCAATTATAGCTCAGGGCATTTAGTACACGCTCCACACTATATGAGGCTGCCAGTGCGGCAGCCTTGTGTAGTGTTCCGTCGTCTGGAGTTAGTGAGTTAGTGGGTGGTGTGTGCCTCCAACGCAGTATACACCTGTATCTACCCTTTATTGCTGTTCTGTAATAGAGCCATCTGCAGGAGTTAGTGGGTGTTGTGTGCCTCCAGAGAAGTATACACCTTTATCTACCCTTTATTGCTGTTCTCTAATAGAGCCATCTGCAGGAGTTAGTGGGTGTTGTGTGCCTCCAGCGCAGTATACACCCATATCTACCCTTTATTGCTGGTCTCTAATAGAGCCATCTGCAGGAGTTAGTGGGTGCTCCATGCCTCCAGCGCAGTATACACCTGTATCTACCCTTTATTGCTGTTCTGTAATAGAGCCATCTGCAGGAGTTAGTGGGTGTTGTGTGCCTCCAGAGAAGTATACACCTTTATCTACCCTTTATTGCTGTTCTCTAATAGAGCCATCTGCAGGAGTTAGTGGGTGTTGTGTGCCTCCAGCGCAGTATACACCCATATCTACCCTTTATTGCTGGTCTCTAATAGAGCCATCTGCAGGAGTTAGTGGGTGCTCCATGCCTCCAGCGCAGTATACACCTGTATCTACCCTTTATTGCTGTTCTCTATTAGAGCCATCTGCAGGAGTTAGTGGGTGTTGTGTGCCTCCAGCACAGCACAATATACACCTGTATCTACCCTTTGTTGCTGGAGTTCTCTAATACAGCCATCTGCAGGAGTTAGTGGGTGTTGTGTGCTTCTAGTGCAGTATACACCTGTATCTACCCTTTATTGCTGTTCTCTAATAGAGCCATCTGCAGGAGTTAGTGGGTCTTGTGTGCCTCCAGCACAGCACAATATACACCTGTATCTACCCTTTATTGCTGGTGTTCTATAATAAAGGCATCTGCAGGAGTTAGTGGATGTTTTGTGCCTCCAACACCACACAGTATACACCTGTATCTATTCTTTATTGCTAGTGTTCTCTAATATAGCCATCTGCAGGAGTTAGTGGGTGTTGTGTGCCTCCAGCACAGCACAATATACACCTGTATCTACCCTTTATTGCTGGTGTTCTCTAATACAGCCATCTGCAGGAGTTAGTGGGTGTTGTGTACCTCCAGCACAGCACAAAATACACCTGTATCTACCCTTTATTGTGCCTCCAGCACAATAAACCCAACACAATTGCTGGTTTTCCCATCTCCCTGCAGGCCATTACTATGTCTGGAAGGCCAACAAGGGGAGGCAGACCGTCACAAGCCAATAAAAGAGGGCAAGCAGGCTCTGTGTCTAGAGACAACAGTGCTGGTCGTGGACGCGGTGTATCATCATCAGCACGTGGCCATGGGACACGCTTGTCCTTATTTTTGGCAGCTGGACGTGTTGAGCAACATCATGCGAAGACTTGGTAGCGTGGATGAACAAGCCCTCTTCATCCTCCTCATCCTCTCTCACCCAGGCTCAGGGTACTAGCAAAGCAGCTGCCAACGCATCCTCTTCCCTTGTCTCAATGTCATCATCAGTCACTCCTTCCCTAGACCCACCATGTCGTCCTGAGGAGTCCCCCGAACTGTTTGAGCACAGTGTTGGGTACATGCTCCAAGAGGATGCCCAGTGTTTTGAAGGCTCTGATGATGATACTCAGCTAGAGGAAGGCAGTAGCGTGAGCGCAGAGAGAGGAGATGCTCAAGAAGGACAACAATCTGGCAGTCATGTTCCACCAGCTTCAGCATACTGCAAGGTTTGCTCCAGTGATGAAGAGGGAGGGGATGATGAGGTCACTGACTCCACGTGGGTGCCTGATAGGAGAGAGGAGGCACATCTCCAACGAGGCAGGGTGCCCCCAGGGGGCCAGCTTAGGGGCAGCACACCGACTGAATCACACCACAGAGCGCTGCCTATGCAGGGCGCTGCCTCTGCACGTTATTCCAAAAGTTCTTTGGTGTGGGCCTTTTTTGAGACGAGTGCATCAGATCGCACCACTGCTATTTGCAAAATATGTCTCAAGCGTATCTCGCGTGGCCAAAACATTAGCCGCTTGGGCACCACATGCTTGACCAGACATATGTTGACCTGCCATGCAGCTCTTTGGCAAGCGTACCTTAAAGACCCATACCAAAGAACAAAGCGGACCTCTCCTTGCTCCTCATCAGCTGGGATCTCCAACCCCACTAGACCTTCAGTCCTCTCTGAAACCTGCACTGAGAGGAATAAAGGTGTAGAATTAGGTGTGTCACAGCCAAGTGCTTGCGGGCACTCTGCTAGCAGTACACCCATGTCCGATTGTAGCAGGCAAATTTCCCTGCCCCAGCTGCTGGACCGTAGAAAGAAGTTCACTCCCAGCCATCCACATGCCCAGCGGTTGAATGCTAGCTTGGCTAAATTGCTAGCACTTCAACTGCTGCCTTTTCAGTTGGTAGACTCGGCCCCCTTCCGTGAGTTTGTGCAATGTGCAGTTCCTCAGTGGCAGGTCCCCTTCTCACGGAAGGCGATTCTGGCTCTCTACCGGCATGTGGAAGGCAATGTCCTTGCCTCGCTGGACAGGGCGGTCAGCGGTAAGGTGCATATTACCACTAACTCATGGTCCAGCAGGCATGGACAGGGACATTACCTATCTTTCACGGCCCATTGGATCACTATTCTGGCAGCTGGGAAGGATGCAGGACAAGGTGCAGTAGTGTTGGAGGTTGTTCCGCCACCACGCCTCCAAAATGCTACTACTGGTTGTGACACACCTCTCTCCTCCACCCCTCCTCTTCTTCTTCCTCTATGGCCTCTTCCAGTGCTCTGTCCTCTGAACTAGCGGTGCTCTGTAGGCGTTCAAGGGGCTACGCAAATACGCAGGCAAAAAGATGGCATGCTGTGCTTGCGCTGGTTTGTTTGGGGGACAGGAGCCACACTGGGGCAGATATTTTGTCAGCTCTGCAGGGGCAGGCCGAGAGGTGGTTGACGCCATGCCAGCTTAAGCCAGGAATGGTGGTTTGCGACAATGGCACCAACCTCCTCTCCGCCCTCCGACAGGGACAACTGACCCATGTGCCCTGTGTGGCTCACGTCCTTAACCTGGTGGTGCAGCGGTTCTTGGGCAGGTACCCGGGCTTACAGGATGTCCTGAAGCAGGGCAGGAATGTCTGTGTGCATTTCCACCGATCATTTAATGCCAGTGCTCAGCTGGCTGAGCTCCAAAAGGAGTTGAACCTGCCCAAGAACCGCCTTATATGTGACATGCCCACCAGGTGGAACTCAAAAGTTGATCATGCTGCAGCGGCTGCACACACAACAGAGGGCCATCAATGAGTACCTGTGCGACTACGGCACCAGGACAGGGTCAGGGGAGCTCAGTTTTTTCTCACCACGCCAGTGGGGCATGATCAGGGATGCATGCACTGTCCTGTCACCGTTTGAGGAGGCCACAAGGATGGTGAGCAGTGACAGTGCATGCATCAGTGACACTGTACTTCTTGTCCACCTGTTGGAGCATACGCTGTGTGGAATAATGCACAGGGCACTTGAGGCAGAACAGAGGCAGGAAGAGATCCAGTGTTCTTTCGGAACGCACCTTCAGTGCTGCACAGGGGGCGTCTGTCCACCAACTCAGTTGATCGACTGACCTTCATAAAGATGAATCAGTCTTGGATCACCACCAGCTACCAAGCACCTGAAGCTGATGTAACCGAATAATTTTTTGGGAAATGTCACATCCCTTCAAGACTGCCTATGCTGATGCTGAGTGACTGTCCTGTTATGTTGACTGACTATCCTCTTCCTCCTCAATGATCCCGCTGATATCTTGGAAGAACATTTTTGGTTCTGGGTGATGCCACCAGCCCAATTTTTCAGCCCCTGTTTAACAGGGGCATGTAATTACAATTTTTGATGCAATGCTTTGCAGCAGGGCTCATTCCTGCAGTCCAGCTAGAGTATATGGTAGAGGTTCCAGTGTATAGGCCCAATTTTTCAGCCCCTGTTTAACAGGGGCATGTAATACAATTTTTGATGCAATGCTTTGCAGCAGGGCTCATTCCTGCACTCCAACTAGAGTATCTGGGAGAGGTTGCAGTTTTGTGGCACCAGCAAGCAGTGCCTAAGGCCCAATTTTTCAGCCCCTGTTTAACAGGGGCATGTAATTACAATTCTTGATATAATATTTCACAGCAAGGCCCGTTCCTGTGCCCACCGAGAGTAACTGTGAGGACTTATAGTGTTGTGGCATCAGCACCAGCACCACAACCACCAAAGGCCCAATTTTTCTACCATTGTTCAACAATGGCATGTAATTACAATTCATGATATAATCGTTCACAGGAGGGTGCTCCAGCGCCCACCAAAAGTCATTTTGAGGGCTTACAGTGTTGTGGCAACACCAACACCTTGTTCCGCCATTTCTGCAGAGCATATAGGGCAGGCCTCTACTTTCAAACATCCAACTTACAAACATCTCCTACTTGCAAACGGAAGGAGACAACAGGAAGTGAGATGAAAAAATACGGACAGCAAAAAAAATTATACAGGGGTGATAACCCTTCCCTATGTTTTCCTTAAAGCTTAAAAATAGATTTTTTGACTGGAGCTACGCTTTAAAAATGTACCAGTTCAAAATTACAAACAGATTCTAATTAACACAACAAACCTACACAGTCCCTGTCTTGTTTGCACCGCCTGTATACTGCTGTTCTGAGTATATAGGGCCTGGGGGCCCCACATCTTTCCTTTTTTTTTATTTGGGTACGGGGGTTCCCCTTAATATCCATGCAAGACCCAAAGGAGCTGGTAATGGGCAGGGAGGGCTACCCATGCCATTTTTATCAATGATTTTCATCCATATTGCCGGAACCAGATATTACATTAAAACCACAAGCAGTTTTAACCAGTTGCCGACCGCCGCACGCCGATGTACGTCGGCAGAATGGCACGGGCAGGCATAAGGGCTTACATGTACGTCCCTTGCCTCCCGCGGGTCGGGGGCCCGATCGGGCCCCCGCCCGGTGCCTGCGGCGGTCGGTTTTCGTCCGGGAGCGATCCGGGACGAGGGGGCGGCCATTCATTCATGGCCACCCCCTCGCGATCGCTCCCGACGAATAGAAATCCCCCGTGACATCACTTCCTCTCCTGTAATGTAAACACAGGAGAGGAAGTGATGTATTCTCTCCTCCGTGTCGGTATTTTTCGTTCCGACACGGAGGAGAGCGGATCGGTGAGTTGCACCAACACTCTACACACACAGTAGAACATGCCAGGCACACTCACACCCCCCCGATCACCCCCCCAATTACCCCTGCCCCCCAGTCACAGTGACACCAATGTCATTTATTTTTTTATTTTTTATTTTTTTTTGCATTGGTGTCATTTGTGACTGTAATAACTGTTAGGGCAGTTAGGGTTAGCCCCCTTTAGTTCTAATGTACCCCCCTAACCCCCCCAATAAAGGTTTAACCCCGTGATCACCCCCCGTCGCCAGTGTCACTAAGGCTGGGTTCACATTGCAGCGGTTTATGAGAACGAATGTGATTCGCACCGCACTGCAGTGCAAATCACATCCGATCTCTGTGTGATTCGAGTTCAGCCATTCGCCGCACCCGCCGCACCCGCCACACCCGCCGCACCCGCCGCAAATTCGCTCGGGACCCTTTTTTTGGCCCGCAGCAGAATCGGATCGCATGGGTGTTCACACCATGCGATCCGAGTTTGCAGATCGCACTGCGATATGCGAACTGATCTGGGGGTGTCAGTAACATTTCACTGACACTCCCAGCAGTTCGCATAGGGCAGTGTGAACTGCCGCCGGGAGGCATGCGATGCGGGAACCCGCCGCGGATTCGCGGCGTTTCCGCATCGCTCCAGTGTGAACCCAGCCTAATAAGCGATCATTTTTCTGATCGCCGTATTAGTGTCACAGGTGACGCTAGTTAGGCAGGTAGGTATTTAGGTTCGCCGCAGCTTTTTATAGCGCCAGGGACCCCCATATACTACCGCATAAAGCCCCCTGATTGCCCCCTAGTTAACCCTTTCACCAGTGATCACCATATAACTGTTACAGGTGACGCTGGTTGGTTAGTTATTTTTTTATAGTTTCAGGGCACCCGCCATTTATTACCTAATAAAGGTTTAACCCCCTGATCACCCGGCGGGTGTCATTTGTGACTAATAACTGTTAGGGCAGTTAGGGTTAGCCCCCTTTAGTTCTAATGTACCCCCCTAACCCCCCCAATAAAGGTTTAACCCCGTGATCACCCCCCGTCGCCAGTGTCACTAAGGCTGGGTTCACATTGCAGCGGTTTATGAGAACGGATGTGATTCGCACCGCACTGCAGTGCAAATCACATCCGATCTCTGTGCGATTCGAGTTCAGCTATACAGATAGTATGGCTGAATTCGTGTCGCACCCGCCGCACCCGCCGCAAACTCGCACGGGACCCTTTTTTTGGTCCGCAGCAGAATCGGATCGCATGGGTGTTCACACCATGCGATCCAAGTTTGCAGATCGCACTGCGATATGCGAACTGATCTGGGGGTGTCATTAACATTTCACTGACACTCCCAGCAGTTCGCATAGGGCAGTGTGAACTGCCGCCGGGAGGCATGCGATGCGGGAACCCGCCGCGCATTCGTGGCGTTCCCGCATCGCTCCAGTGTGAACCCAGCCTAATAAGCGATCGTTTTTCTGATCGCTGTATTAGTGTCACAGGTGACGCTAGTTAGGCAGGTAGGTATTTAGGTTCGCCGCAGCTTTTTATAGCGCCAGGGACCCCCATATACTACCGCATAAAGCCCCCTGATTGCCCCCTAGTTAACCCTTTCACCAGTGATCACCATATAACTGTTACAGGTGACGCTGGTTGGTTAGTTATTTTTTTATAGTTTCAGGGCACCCGCCATTTATTACCTAGTCTCACTAGTGTACCCCTAAATTTAGGGGTGTCTACTTTCCAAAATGGGGTCATTTGGGGGGGGTTTGTGCCATCTTGGCATTTTATGGCCTTCAAAACTGTAACGCCCTTAGAAAGCCTGAAGGCGGTGCTTGGTTTTCGGGGCCCCGTACGCGGCTAGGCTCCCAAAAAGTCCCACATATGTGGTATCCCCGTACTCAGGAGAAGCAGCAGAATTTATTTTGGGGTGTCATTTCACATATGCCCATGGCATGCGTGAGCAATATATCATTTAGTGACAACTTTGTGAAAAAAAAAAAAAAAAAAAAAAAAGTTTGTAATTTTCCCGCAACTTGTGGCAAAATATAAAATATTCCATGGACTCAACATGCCTCTCAGCAAATAGCTTGGGGTGTCTACTTTCTAAAATGGGGTCATTTGTGGGGGTTTTGTGCCATCTTGGCATTTTATGGCCTTCAAAACTGTAATAGGTAGTGAGAAGTGAACTCAAAAATTTACGCCCTTAGAAAGCCTGAAGGCGGTGCTTGGTTTTCGGGGCCCCGTACGCGGCTAGGCTCCCAAAAAGTCCCACATATGTGGTATCCCCGTACTCAGGAGAAGCAGCAGAATTTATTTTGGGGTGTCATTTCACATATGCCCATGGCATGCGTGAGCAATATATCATTTAGTGACAACTTTGTGAAAAAAAAAAAAAAAAAAAAAAAAAGTTTGTAATTTTCCCGCAACTTGTGGCAAAATATAAAATATTCCATGGACTCAACATGCCTCTCAGCAAATAGCTTGGGGTGTCTACTTTCTAAAATGGGGTCATTTGTGGGGGTTTTGTGCCATCTTGGCATTTTATGGCCTTCAAAACTGTAATAGGTAGTGAGAAGTGAACTCAAAAATTTACGCCCTTAGAAAGCCTGAAGGCGGTGCTTGGTTTTCGGGGCCCCGTACGCGGCTAGGCTCCCAAAAAGTCCCACATATGTGGTATCCCCGTACTCAGGACAAGCAGCAGAATTTATTTTGGGGTGTCATTTCACATATGCCCATGGCATGCATGAGCAATATATCATTTAGTGACAACTTTGTGAAAAAAAAAAAAAAGTTTGTAATTTTCCCGCAACTTGTGGCAAAATATAAAATATTCCATGAACTCAACATGCCTCTCAGCAAATAGCTTGGGGTGTCTACTTTCTAAAATGGGGTCATTTGTGGGGGTTTTGTGCCATCTTGGCATTTTATGGCCTTCAAAACTGTAATAGGTAGTGAGAAGTGAACTCAAAAATTTACGCCCTTAGAAAGCCTGAAGGCGGTGCTTGGTTTTCGGGGCCCCGTACGCGGCTAGGCTCCCAAAAAGTCCCACATATGTGGTATCCCCGTACTCAGGAGAAGCAGCAGAATTTATTTTGGGGTGTCATTTCACATACGCCCATAGCATGTGTGAGCAATATATCATTTAGTGACAACTTTGGGTAAAAAAAAAAATAAATTTTTTTTTTTGTCATTATTCAATCGCTTGAGGCAAAAAAATAAAATATTCAATGGGCTCAACATGCCTCTTATCAATTTCCTTAGGGGGTCTACTTTCCAAAATGGGGTCATTTGGGGGGGTTTTGTACTGCCCTGCCATTTTAGCACCTCAAGGAATGAGATAGGCAGTCGTAAACTAAAAGCTGCGTAAATTCCAGAAAACGTACCTTAGTTTGTAGATGTGACAACTTTTGCGCAAACCAATAAATATACAATTATTGACTTTTTTTTTACCAAAGACATGTGGCTGAATACATTTTGGCCTAAATGTATGACTAAAATTGAGTTTATTGGATTTTTCTAATAACAAAAAGTAGAAAATATCATTTTTTTTCAAAATTTGCGGTCTTTTTACGTTTATATCGCAAAAAATAAAAAATCGCAGAGGCAATCAAATACCATCAAAAGAAAGCTCTATTTGTGGGAAGAAAAGGACGCAAATTTTGTTTGGGTACAACATTGCATGACCGCGCAATTACCAGTTAAAGCAGCGCAGTGCCAAAGTGTAAAAAGACCTCTGGTCATTTACCAGCAAAATGGTCCGGTCTGAAAGTGGTTAAATGACTTTTTTTCCGTTAAATGTAATTTTGTACAGGGACTGTTCTAAACACGGGAAACATGTGCCACTTCACAGGCATACTATAGACACCCCCAGGCACGATATTTAAAGGAATATTTCAATTTTTTTCACTTTAATCGTTCTGGTCTGAGTACTGTATTTGCTGGCGTATAAGACTACCTTTTACACTTAAAAAAAATGCCCAAAAATCGGGGGTCGTCTTATACGCCGGGTATACAATACTGCCCGATGGATGTCAGCCCCCAAATGTCTGCTAATACTGTATGTGGCTTCAACTACAAACAGTATACGCCGTTGAGCCAATCCCGGCGAGCAATGTATTCTATTAATGAATACAGAGCCTGCTTGGATTGGAGTAGCAACCTCTGCCAATCCAAGCAGGCTACATAGAGTAGCCTGCTCGGATTGGCTTTGAGAGAGAGAGAGAGAGAGAGAGAGGCAAGGGCTGGTGATGCTACAGCCTCTGCCAATCCAAGCAGGCGTTGTATTCATTAAAATAATACACCGCTCACCATACTTCCCTGGGTAAATCCATTCACTGATCTACTACTATACATCCTGCTGTTTTCCTTTGAAGTCCCAGGCACCCAAGAGGGACAGGTAAATCTGGGACATATGACAGAGGGGTTACTAAATGCATTTTGGTGGACAATTCCCATAGAAAGTAACCCAAAAGTGGTATAGGTTTGGTTAGTGAAAAATTCTACTTTCCAGAGTCGTGGCATTCAATAGATCTCTGTTTGTGTTATTATTGTTTGATTTACTTTATGACATAACACAGCATGGCGGATGAGTAGTTGGCATTCTTGCTTTGTATTTTTTAATCGTTCTAATGTTTTTTTAAAATGGTGTTGCCTCAGAAGGGGGGTAGTCTTATACCGCGAGTATTGCCCAAAACCTATGTTTTCACTTGAAATATAGGGGGTCGTCTTATACGCCCAGTCGTCTTATACGCCGGCAAATACGGTATATAGGGCCTGGGGGCCCCACATCTTTCCTTTTTTTTTATTTGGGTACGGGGTTCCCCTTAATATCCATACAAGACTCAAACGGGCTGGTAATGGGCAGGGAGGGCTACCCATGCCATTTTTCTCAATGATTTTCATCCATATTGCCGGAACCAGATATTACATTAAAACCACAAGCAGTTTTAAATGACTTTTTTTCCGTTAAATGTAATTTTGTACAGGGACTGTTCTAAACACGGGAAACATGTGCCACTTCACAGGCATACTTTAGACACCCCCAGGCACGATATTTAAAGGAATATTTCACTTTTTTTCACTTTAATCGTCATTAAAATCAGTGCTCCCGAAAAAACTACCGTTTTTAAAAACAATTCTGGCATTGACCCATATCCCCTAGGGCAGGAGCCAGGTCCCCAAACCCTTTTTAGGACAATATCTTGCATATTAGCCATTAAAATTAGCACTTTTTATTTTGAACGTTCAAGTCCCATAGACTTCAATTGGGTTCTAAAGCTTGCGCGAATTTTCGGTCCATTCGAAAGTTCTGGTGCGAACCGAACGGGGGGGGGGGGGGGATGTTCGGCTCATCCCTAGTCCTGAAGACCAATATAAACTGGCATTTATATTTGGTAAGAAACAATACACCTGGAACAGAATGCCATTTGGTTATCATGAATTTGCTGTGTTTTTCCATAAAGCTATGCCTGATGCAACTGAAAGAGGAAATTTGACATATGTGGATGATATTCTGATCAAAAGTACTTCATTTAAAAAACATATCCAAGAAATTAGACATTTTCTTAATTAGTTAAGAGAGGCAGGAGTTAAACTTTCTTAACAGAAAGCCCAATGGTATCGGTCCAAAGTTAATTTCTTAGGACGCAATCTTATTTCTGAAGGCCTAAATCCCCAAAAGAAGAAAGTGGAGGCTGTGATGAAGTCAAAAACACCTACCAATATCAGTGAACTGAGATAATTCTTGGGTATTATGAACTATTCACGTAAGTTTTTTGATAATTATGCAGAAATCAGTAAACCACTGTTGGCATTACTCAAAAAGGATGTGCCCTGGACATAGGTAGAGGATCAGAAACAAGCCATGATTGAGCTTAAAAGAAAACTTACCCAAGCCTCATGTTTGATCTATCCAGAGGGTGTAAACCCTTTTATCTGGAAACTGGTTTTAAAAACCTCAATATCAGTGCTATACTGTGTCACAAACAAGACAATCTGAACAAAGTCATTGCTTATGCACGTAAGTCCTTGTCACCAGTAGAGGTAAAATTTGATAACTGTGAAAAGGCGTTATTAGCCACAGTCTGGGCCCTTCAAAACTTTAGAAGTTACATTCAGGGTGAGAAAATCATTGTTGAAGCAGCACTACATCCTCTTCTATATTTACAAAGTGACAAAAGAGATGGTAATGTGTTAAACAGCAGAATAACAGCTTGGACATTATCTCTACAAGGGTGGCCATTGGAAGTCTGGCATAAACAAAATAAAAAGTGTCCAGTAGCTCAAGGACTTGCCGAACCTCATGATTGTGCAGTTCCTTCTCATAGAGAAGAGCTGTTAGATGATTTCTTAGGAACACATTTCTTTCCCATACAAAGCATATGATTGTGTGGATTACTGTCCTCTACTCCTATCTGTATATGTTGATGGTTGTGCTTATCACACCATTGTAGGGGATGAGAGAAAACTAGTGGCAGGTATTGGAATCACATGGTCAGGTGAATTCCCAAATGTATCAGTAGGATACGGTATTGGTGCTAAGAGTAGCCTGGTGGCAGAATTAGCAGCAGTATAAAAGACTGTTTAAACTGCTATAGAGCATAATATTACAGAATGTGTTATAATCACAGATTTCAATTATGTACACAACAGTTTTGTCAAGTATCTAGCTACTTGGAAGAGGAATAACATGCTATCTAATGTGATCCAATAACAAACCTGTTAAACAGGCCAAATTGTTTTGCACCATAGATGATTTAGTCAGTAGTAATGGATTAACCATTTATTGTAAGAAAACAAAAGGTCATTCTAAAACCCAGAATAAGGTGCCATAAATGGACAAAATGTGAACATAGATCATTTACTAGGAATGATACACATTGAAGCTGTCACTAGACATCAAGCTCAGGTACAAACTGTAAATAATGTGGCACAATGGAGTCAAGAATCTACTAGTGAGGATCTAATTAAAGGCCAACAGGAGGATCCTATACTTGGGATTTTCTATAAACACATTGAAGATCCTAGTAACAACCCCATTTCAGAGGATGATTATGCCCAAAAAGAAGACCTCAGATTATTAGTAAAAACCAAATCTCAATTCAGTATTCAAGATGATTTACTAATGAGGACATCCAAGAATGGTATTCAACAATGGGTAGCTCCTACTGTGTTAAGAGGCTTAATGTTACAACATGCTCATTATGCACCTATAGCAGGTCACTGAGGTGAGAATATTACCTATGGATTGCTACGTGATTATGCATATTGGCCACACATGTTGAAAAATGTCCAAACATACTGTCAAGGTTGTCTAGTTTGTGCTCAATACCAACCTCAAGGTCCCACACATAGTGCCCCACTTCAGAGATTTTTTTCATTGCCATGGTCTAGCATACAGAATGACTTTATAGGTCCTGTTACAAGGTCACCCAGAGGAAACAAATACATGTTAACAGTTATTTGTGTATTTACCAAGTGGGTGGAGTGTTTACCGGCTCATAATGACACTGCTGAAACATGCGCCCATTTGCTTATTAATCATGTATTTTCCAGATTTGGTCTGCCATTAAGTATTGATTCAGATCAGGGTCGACATTTCACAAGTGAGGTAATGTCTAAAATTTGGAAAATTTTAGGGGTCAAATGCAAATTACATAAAGCCTATCATCCAGTATCTAGTGGGTCACTAGAGCGCTATAACCAGCCCATTGTCAATATCCTGAAGAAGTTTGTCAAAGAATTAGGTAAAGACTGGGACGTGAAGTTGCCGTTAGTGCCCATGGCTATCAGAGCTACACCAAGCGCTGCCACTAAGATGTCATCCTTTTAAAACCTTCAACGGCATTTTTAGCATGCATTTGCACAGAAAAATCTTGAGAAAGCAGTGTTAAGTGATAAAACTTATTATGATCTCAAAACCACGAAGGAGGTCTGAAACAGGTGAAAAGGTGTATCTGTACAATTTTGCTCAGAACCAAGTAAAAGAAAAGAAGTTTCTTCTATCATGGAAAGGACTGTACAATATCATTGACAAGATCTCACCTGTGGCTTACAAAATAAGGCTTGTCAAAAATGATGGTTTTGTGGAAAAATGGGTTTGTGTCAATCAATTCCATGCTTGTCATCCTAGGTCCCAACTGAGAATGCTGGAAGGTAATGTAGAAGAAGAGACTCAATAAGTGTATCAAGAGAATGTGAACGTAATGATTTGACATTGTAATAATTTTCTCTCAACTTACAGATCTTCATATTTTAAGCTTCTACGCATTAGTGTTAATCCTGCCAGTTATAAATGAGAAAATGCATACAGTGCCTTGCGAAAGTATTCGGCCCCCTTGAACTTTTCAACCTTTTGCCACATTTCAGGCTTCAAACATAAAGATATAAAAAATGTATTTTTTGTGAAGAATCACCAACAAGTGGGACACAATTGTGAAGTGGAATGAAATCTATTGGATTTTTGAAACTTTTTTAACTAATAAAAAAATGAAAAGTGGGGCGTGCAAAATTATTCGGCCACCTTGCATTAATACTTTGTAGAGCCACCTTTTGCTGCGATTACAGCTGCAAGTCGCTTGGGGTATGTCTCTATCAGTTTTGCACATCGAGAGACTGAAATTCTTGCCCATTCTTCCTTGCAAAACAGCTCGATTGGATTCAGGTCTGGACTTTGACTTGGCCATTCTAACACCTGGATACGTTTATTTGTGAACCATTCCTTTGTAGATTTTGCTGTATGTTTGGGATCATTGTCTTGTTGGAAGATAAATCTCTGTCCCAGTTTCAGGTCTTTTGCAGACTCCAACAGGTTTTCATCCAGAATGGTCCTGTATTTGGCTGCATCCATCTTCCCCTCAATTTTAACCATCTTCCCTGACCCTGCTGAAGAAAAGCAGGCCCAAACCATGATGCTGCCACCACCATGTTTTACAGTGGGGATGGTGTGTTGAGGGTGATGAGCTGTGTTGCTTTTACGCCAAACATATCGTTTTGCATTGTGGGCAAAAAGTTCGATTTTGGTTTCATCTGACCAGAGCACCTTCTTCCACATGTTTGGTGTGTCTCCCAGGTGGCTTGCGGCAAACTTTAGACAAGACTTTTTATGGATATCTTTGAGAAATGGCTTTCTTCTTGCCACTCTTCCATAAAGGCCAGATTTGTGCAGTGTACGACTGATTGTTGTCCTATGGACAGACTCTCCCACCTCAGCTGTAGTTCTCTGCAGTTCATCCAGAGTGATCATGGGCCTCTTGGCTGCATCTCTGATCAGTCTTCTCCTTGTCTGAGCAGAAAGTTTAGAGGGATGGCCAGGTCTTGGTAGATTTACAGTGGTCTGATACTCCTTCCATTTCAAAATGATCGCTTGCACAGTGCTCCTTGGGATGTTTAAAGCTTGGGAAATCTTTTTGTATCCAAATCCGGCTTTAAACTTCTCCACAACCGTATTACGGACCTGCCTGGTGTTTTCCTTGGTCTTCATGATGCTCTCTGCGCTTTCAACAGAACCCAGAGACTATCGCAGAGCAGATGCATTTATACAGAGACTTGATTACACACAGGTGGATTCTATTTATCACCATCAGTCATTTAGGACAACATTGGATCATTCAGAGATCCTCGCTGAACTTTTGGAGTGAGTTTGCTGCACTGAAAGTAAAGGGGCCGAATAATTTTGCACGCACCACTTTTCAGTTTTTTATTTGCTAAAAAAGTTTAAATTATCCAATAGATTTTGTTCCACTTCACAATTGTGTCCCACTTGTTGCTGATTCTTCACAAAAAATTAAAATTTTATATCTTTATGTTTGAAGCCTGAAATGTGTCAAAAGGTTGAAAAGTTCAAGGGGACCGAATACTTTCGCAAGGCACTGTATATCAATTCATAAGAATTGTATTCATACTATTTGTTTTTGTAAATAGAAAAAGATTGACACTCCAGACCAGATTGTTGATTGGTAAAGACGAGATGACTACCAAAGACACAGCGATCATATGGATGGTTTTAATCCGTGGTACCCAGTTCTGGATGGAAAATATCATCAGACTGGGTCCTTCATCAGAAATTATGATGCAAGATGCTTCAGGATTCTTACTGCCGAAAAGAAAGATTTGTTTCACAAGTCCTTTGTGTGCTTGGATCCAGGGATACCCATTGAAAGGAAGGATAATATATCCAATTTTCAGCATGTAGAGATGCAAGAATGGAGCGACTGAACAGAGTCTTCAATTTATAGATTGCCAGCATTGTTTTTACTATGCTTGGGATGGTGGTTGCCAACACCACTGCAACAGTTAATTTTGTTTTCATAAAGACTTTAATCCAGTAGGGGAAATGCATGACAGACAATAACATTCCTTTATCAATATAGATGAAAAGAGAGAAACATTCTTCAATTTGAAGAAAAAAAAATATGACTACATCTTTTAACAAATATGATATTTCTTATGACAAGTTTCCCTAATATGTCCAAGGTTGTTCACCTGAATACCAGGGAAAACAGCGGAAGGGGATTTGTCAGAACTACTGAAGTTTAAAAAACTAAAAGAATGAATATGAGGCCAAATCATATTATTTTGCATATGTTTCCATGAGCTGCATATGTTTCCATGAGCTGAGTTGAAGCCATTTTGGGCTATTTTTTAGGAAGTTAAACTAAGTTCATGGCTAATGAATGCTACTAGAGTTTTTTTTCTCTTAAAGGCTCTTACTTCTAATGAGAACCAGGACTTCATTCTCAAGGTATTTAGAACATGAGTTAATTGTGTGGGTTAGATTCACTTAGAAGCATATATTTCAGGAAGAGACAGAAAGTCTGACAAAAATGTCATTATAGAGACATCCTTATCAAACTGATGTTCTTCTTCTAAGCCTAAGTCAAAAGTTATTGGATTTTTTTTACTTTTCAAATAACCTTCCAAATTAATTTTTAATACAACACTGCCCCCTGTTGATGATTATGTCAAGAGTCCAAAATGGCCTCTGTCATGGTTACATGAAAAATAACACGTCAGTTGACATCGTTAGTCACGTGTAAGGGACACACACACCCACATTCTGGGGGGAATAAAGGATGGAGAGTGGAAAGAATGGTGGGGCTTAGATGGGAAGCTGAAAGAGAAAGAAGGAAAAGAGGACGTAAAGATCTATGAAGGAAAAGGGTGCCCTTGGAATGAACGGCTGATATCTCTCAAACAAAATAGTCTTATATTTCTAGTAAAGTATAATTTTATTTTGCCTGTTGGTAAATTTAATTGTGTGGGTGTGTACATGACTAAACCATTTAATCTTTGTGGCATAGCATTGGAATTATTTTATTTCTACCTGCAGCATGACATAATTATATTACAATTATAAGAGAAATACACATCTTTGTATATCTCTCCAAAGTCTGTACAATGGTTTTAACTAAGGCCTTATAGGCTGAAACGTGTCACCTGACTTAATCTGCATTTGTTCACTGTGACTATTCAATAAAATTAAGACATTTTAAGAGCAACAACCGAAGTGCGGATCATTTTTTCCCACATAGTTTTATTTCTACCTGTAGCATGACATAATTATATTCCAATTATAAGAGAAATACACATCTTTGACAAACGATAACGAAAGCTCAGAATCCAAAAAACGAAAGATCCAACATAAATAAATGCTTTATTTTCGTTTTCGCTTTGACACAGTTCGATACAGATAGGAGATTCGACGTGACTCTGACAATAAAAATCTGTGTCTATTGAACTTGTATCATAACAGTCCATTCACACAAGGGCAACACGACTTCCAGCGCGACTTTGAGAGGCAACTTGGACACGACTTGAGTGTGAATCACAGCGCGACTTACAACACGACCCTTCAGGTCTGGTATGGATATTAAGGGGAACCCTGCGCCAAAAAAAAATGGTGTGGGGTCCCCATCAAAATCCATACCAGGCTCTTCAGGTCTGGCATGGATTTTAAGGGGAACCCCGTGACAAAAAAGTAAAAAATGGTGTGGGGGTCCCCCTCAAAATCCATACCAGACCCTTATCCGAGCATGCACCCTGGCAGGCCGCAGGAAAAGAGGGGGGACGAGAGAGCGCCTCCCTTAACGGTACCAGGCCACATGCCCTCAACATTGGGAGGATGCTTTGGGGTCCCCCCCCAAAGCACCTTGTTCCTATATTGATGAGGACAAGGGCCTCATCCCCACAACCCTGGCCGGTGGTTGTGGGGGTCTGCGGGCGGGGGGTTTATCGGAATCTGTAAGCCCCCTTTAACAAGCAGACCCCCAGATCCCGGCCTCCCCCCTGTGTGAAATGGTGAGGGGGTACAAATGTACCCCTACCATTTCACAAAAAAAGTGACAAAAGTGTTAAAAATGACAGGAGATCTTTGACGAGTCCTTTATTAAAGTCTTCTTACATCTTCTTTCTTCTGGTCTTCTTCCTTCTACTTTTCTTCATCCTTCCGTTTCTTCCTCCAATCCTCTTCTTCCTCCGATCCGCTTCTTCTTGCTCCAGTGTTCTCGTCTGGCATCTTCCTCCACGGCGTCTCTGAGATGGCTGTGCATCTTCCTCATCGGGACAAATGTCCCTTGCACAGAAGTCAGTGATCAGCTTTTTTTCTCCTCATGCTGTCAAAAAAAATAAAATTATTACCAATCTTCTGTTTACATCATGTAATCAGTTGTCACATGGCAAGAGGCTAGGATCGGCCCCTTACTCCGATCTGTGACCACCCTAGTCTCATTGACTCAGTGATCACAAGGAGCGCGTATGGAGCCTATTAACAGCCTCCCAGCAAAGTAGGTCTGCACTGTAGCCTCATTCGGCTATAGCACACATCTGAAGGGGTGAAATTGGTGTGGACTCAGCTCACAGTAGGCTCTACATTAAGCTGAACAACCCCCAATATTACAATAGTATAAGGCCTGGGCAGCAAGCAATTATGCCAGGATCATGGCTGCACCTGCAATCGGCTTTCCAGTAAAAATGATCTTCGCAGCCACCTGATCACTTTTATAGTGCTCAAAAGGGCCTTGACACCCATCTGTCCAGCAGCCGCCCCACCATAGTTACCAGTCTCTCCCTTTCCACTGAGGACACCAGAACTGCTATAAACATTTGGGTTAGCTGTACACAGAGGAGATGGAGGAAATGGAGGAACATCCGTTCCCCCATCTTTGTGATGAGCGAAGCCAGAAGAAATGACAATTCCGGCATTTCTGGTTTTAGTCATGTCATTTTTAAGCCTGTACAGCCAAGGAAGCAGCTGATCAAATATGATCTGTGTTTGATCAGATGATTTGAAGAGCAAGAAAGATATCAGAGGTCTATTAGACCGCTGATGTCTCACTAAAGAGTACCTGTCACTGCCCAAAGCCTTTATTAGGGGCTTGGGCCCCCTTGTAATAGCACAAACGTAAATAAAGAAAATTAAAAGTAATAAAAAAGTAAATAAAACATGTAAAAATTATTTTTTTTTAAACGTAAAAGCACCCTTGTCCCGTCCCTCATGTGCGCATACAAATCCAAATGTGATTGCACCAAACATGTAACATATTGCCGCAAATATCGAAATTATAGTAATAATTCTACTGCAGTAGCTCACATTTAACTCTAAACTGATGGCCTGTAAAGGCTTTTAAAGCATCAGCTATGGAAAATTTTAAGTACCGTAGTCTGTCGCCTATGTTTAATTTCTTGATGTCAGGGAACTCACCATGTGAATGTCCGTCCCCGTGTAGCAGTGGTTCACTTTCGTTCCAGGCACCATGCGCGGTGTCCCCGTCAGAGGCGTACGAGTTCCGGAACGAACGGACGCACGCCAATACGAACACGTGGACGCACTTGCGCCAACCGAACGTATGTATGTACCCACGCACGCACAGCCACGTCCACCAATCCTGGCACATCTCACCCTATATAAACAGGATCCTGACCTTATACCAGTGCTGTATCGTCTTCAGCTGTCCCTGAGATACCTGATCGTTGTTTGTACCTGTGACCTTGTTCCTGATTACCCGGCTTGCTCGACTATTCTTTTGGATCATCCCTGCTTACTATTTTCTGGACTATTACTGACCTCGGCTTGGACTTCCTACTTCGGCTTGCTTCCTGATTTTGTACCTCATTGCCAGCACGTTGCCAGACCCCTGGTCGTCCTTGACTAGGCACCTGCCTTTCGTTCCTGTACCTCGTTGCCAGCCAATTGCCGACCTTGCTTGTTCCTGATGTGCAGTGTTTTCCTCACACCTGCTTGGCTTCTGCTGTATCCCTCCGGTGACCAGCCTACGCGTCTTCCTCCGTGAGGACCCAGCATCTTCAGACCTTCAGCTTCAATCCGCAGGCACCTGCACCCTTTCGCTGCCCCCATACTCCCTGTTCCCACCTCCAGGGGTGTTGAGGCCGGAACCGTGCAAGAGGCCACCCCCAGCAGTCTGACTCTGCTGTAAGGTACGTGACACTTGACATGTTTGGTATCTATTCACCATTATTTATTTATATTTGTTCTACAGGGCCTCTGCTTTCAGAAAATAATTGTTTGGGGGTTTTAAGTAATTATCTAGCAAAACAATGCTGATTTTAGCATATATATAAAAAATTTAAAAACTTCCCCAGTAGGCAAGCAGGTAAGGTAGTAGTAATCCCCCCCCCCTTTTATAATTACTTTAGCCCAATATAGATCCAGCACTGTGCACTAGAGCAGTGGCTCTCTCCGCTCTGTCCCTCCTCATAGAGACAGAGTTCAGAGACAGCAGCGGGAGCCATTGCCACGTGCACTGTCTGGGGCCTGGCAGCAAGCCCACACAAGTGCCTCTATAGCATGCAGCTTACTATGTGGGCGCACAATTTGCCAAGTTGTGGGAGCAGCCTAATCATTCTCCTCTGGGTGTCCAGGGCTGACTCCCTTTCCCCCCGGGAAAAAAAAATATCTACAGCTTTGTATGTAACAATCCTTTACATGAAATCATTCATGCAGAAAAGCAGGCAATGTAAAAGGGAAAGGGATCACAAACTAGGGAAATTAGAGAAAGTTCACCCAGACTACTCAGTAAATGATTCACAAAGAACGTATTTGTTTTTTTCAAATGAAGTTTCATCGTTAGATGATTTCAGCTTCATTAGTATGGTAACTGAAGTTTAGCCAATAGAAATTTCCAGAAAAGTGGACCAGCAAATTCAAGCAATTGCTAAAGTAATTATCCTTCTTTTCAAAGCCAAGGTCTACCTTGAACTTATCATTTATAGTAAGTAAGCAACAGGCATTTTACTGGCATTTTGTTTAATTGTTTTTACTTTTGCTTGCATCATGGTTCATAAATATGCATTGTTAGTGTGTATGGATAATTACAACCTTGATTCCAAAAAAGCTGGGACGCTGCGTGAAATCTATATAAAAACAGAATGCAATGATTTGCAAGTTTCATAAAACCATATTTTATTCACAGCAGAAAATTGAAAACACATCAAATGTTTAAACTGAAAAAAAATGTACTATTGTAAGAAAAAAATAAGGTAATTTTGAATTTGATGGCAGCAACATGTCTCAAAAAAAAGTGATCCAGGGCAACAAAAGCTGGCAAAGTAATGCCGTGTACATACGACTGGACTTTTTGACAGTAAAGTTTCAATCGTGTGTGGGCTTCATCTGACCTTTTCTGTTGAAAAATCTGACTGACTTTAGAAATAGAACATGTTTCAAATCTTTCTGCTGGAACTCCACTAGAACCAGTTCCTATCAAGAAAACCACTCGTCTGTATGCAGGTCCGAAGGACCAACAATGACGTATGGGCAGCTATTGGCTACTGGCTATTAAACTTCCTTTTTCTAGTCCCGTCGTACGTCATTGCATTAAACAATTGGACTTTGGTGTGATCATGTGTAGTCAAGTCCGTTTCAGCGGAACTCCGTCAGAACTCTGTCGAAAAGTCCCTCAAAAAGTCCTTCAGAGTTCATTCCGACAGAAAGTCTGGTCGTGTGTATGCGGCATTAGTGGTACTAATATAGAAGAGCTGGAAGGATAATTTGCAACTAATTTGGTTACTTGGCAACAGGTCAGTGACATAACTGGGTTTAAAAAGAGAATCTCAGAGTGTCAGAGTGTTTCAGAAGTAAAGATGGGCAGAGGTTCAAAAAGTTGCATCTAAAAATTGTCAAACCATTTCAGAATAATGTTCCTCAATGTACAATTGCAAAGACTTTAAATATATCATCATCTACAGTGCATGATATCATCAAATAATTCTGAGAAACTGGAGGAATTTCTATGTGCAAGAGACAAGGCCGAAGAGTAATATAGGATGCCCCTGATCTTTGGCCCCTTTAGACGGGATTGCATTAAAAACAGGAATGATTCTGTGATGGACATTACTGCATGGGCTCAGGAATACTTCTAAAAATCACTCGCTATGCCATCCAAAAATGCAAGCTCCATCATGCAAAGATGACATCATATCTGAACATGATCCAGAAATGCTGCCATCTTCTCTGGGCCAAAGCTTATTTAAAATGGTCTGGTGCAAAGTGAAAAACCATTTTGCGGTAAGATGAATAGAAATTTGACACCCTTTTTGACAATCATGGGGGCCGCATCCTTTAAAGAGAAGATGGACCTTCCAGCTTGTTATCAGTGCTTAGTTCCAAAGCTTGCATCTCTGATGGTATAGGGATGCATTATTAGTGCTTAGGGAATGGGCAGCTTGCACATCTGCAAAGGCACCATCAATGCTGAAAGATATATCCAGATTTAAAAGCATCAAATGCTCCCATCCAGACCATGTCTTTTTCAGGGATGGCCTTGCATATTTCAGGAGGGCAATGCTAAATTGCATACTGCATCTATGACAACAGCATGGCTTTGTAGTAGAAAAGTCCAGGTGCTTAACTGGCCTGCTTGCAGTCCTTTCACCAAATGAAAATATTTGCCACTTCTTGAAACAAAAATTCATCAAAGAACCAGGACTGTTGAATGGTTACTGCATAATCCTATACTGGGCAAGAATGGGACAACATTTCTCTCTTTCAAAACTCAAGCTGCTCTCCAATTGCCAGGCATTTACAGAGTGTTGTTAAAATATGAGGGGATGCTACACCATGGCAAACATGGCCACGTCCCAACTTTTTTGAGACATGTTGCTGCCATTTCAGAATTACCTTATTTGTTTCTTACAAATTGTAAATTTTCTCAGTTTAAACATTTGATATGTTTTCTATTTTCTATTGGGAATAAAATATGGGTTTAAGAGATTTACAAATCATTGCATTCTGTTTTTATGTAGATTTTACAACTTTTTTAGAATTGGGGTTATACAATGACAAGTAATGATTGAGGCCGCGTACACACGCGCGGACTGTTCGCCCAACTTTGTCCGTCCAACAGTTTCGGCAAACAGTCCGCTCAAACTTAGCATGGACGGACATGGCCACACACGACGGACGAACAGTTTGCTGAAACCGTGCGCGATGACGTGAACGGCACGTACGACGGGACGAAAAATACGACGTCCTATACACTGCATTATAGCTTTCGGCATGAAAATCCTTTCTGAGCATGCGCGCAACTTTGTTTGACGAACAAGCCTACACACGAGCGGACTGTTCGCTGAAACAAGGTTTCAGCGGACAGTTTTACGGAATTTCCGAAAAACCTTGTCCGTCCAACTGTCCGCTGAAACTGTCCGCTGAAAGCCCACACACGAGCGGACTGTCCGCCCAAACACTGTTCAGCGGACAAAGTTGGACGAACAGTCCGCCCGTGTGTACGCGGCCTCACAGTACTATATAGTAAAGACAAAGGACAAAGCTGCAATTCCACTTCCATAAATTTTTATCATGATGTTAAATAAAAGCAGTTAACATTTCGCATAGTCCCTTCACACATATTTCAAATCAGATTGTCCAAAGTAATTATAAAATGTCCTAGGTGCAAAAAGTCCCAATGAAAACAGAAGAAAAGCTTTCTACCAATCAATGTAAGGGAATCTTCTTAAATCATGAGACACCTCTGTGCACCAGCCACCAAGATTTACACTGCTGCTTACCAGATAGTTAGACACCAATATTTTAGTCTAATGCCGCGTACACACGACTGGACTTTTTGACAGCAAAGGTCCGACAGAACGAGTCCATCGGACAATTTGATCGTGTGCGGGCTCACAGCTACTGGCTATGAACTTCCTTATTCTAGTCCGGTCGTACGTCATCACGTTTGAATCTGTCGGACTTTGGTGTGATTGTGTGTGGCCAAGTCCATTCATTCAGAAAGTCCGTCAGAACTCCGCCGAAAGACCATTGGAAAGACCGTCGGACCTAGTCCCTCGAAAAGTCCGGTCGTGTGTACGCGGCATTACAATGCTTTTTTTAGAGAAGCAACCCTGTATGGATAGATGATAGTGGCAATTGCTCTTTATGCTTGGCACTGCCCCCTCTCAGGCTCTCCTGTTTGTATCTTACTGAAAGGATTGCTCACAATAATGCCACATAATTACCCAAACAGAAGAAAAAAAGAAAGCGATAATAGAGATATACGTTCAACTTCTTATTTATTGCATAAAACATACCATTTACTCACAGAATGAGAGGCATTCAAAGCTTAACACAGACACCCACTGGTTCATGGCAGGCCTGATGACATCACTGCTTAGCTCCGCCCTGCGTTTCTTGTTCAAAAATATGTCTTCCAAGGGGTTATGCAGTCTGCAGAGACTTCAATACAATCAGCCTTGCTGTTTTTTTCTTGTGATTACTGCCACCAGCTGTAGCCGCCAGTAATAATCATTTTATTCTGAAACCTCCCGCTCTTAGAATACAAAAGCTCTACAGAAGGGATTAACAATGAATGTGTTGATGGAGCAATCAAGAAATTTTTCTTTCCTTTGACTTGTGGCTGAAGGAAGAAAAATTGCTTAATGTATGGCCAGCCTAAGACCCATCATGATCATCAACTTTCAGGAACTGTTAGACTAATCACAGAGAATTGTTTTGATTGATGTCTCTTGGCATGCCCATACTTCTTCAAGCATATAATGGGAATTCATAAAAAAAAAAAAAAAAAAGTGTTGTTCAAATGTGCAAAATTTAAAAAAATCTAATAAAATGTTTTTCTTTATATAATTATTGGTATTCTTTATATCAGCCTACTCCTATTAAGTGATAGTCTTGCTATTGTCTTTGCTATGTAAATCAATGCAGAGTCACCCTCCACACCTCCCCTAATGTAATATCTGGGGAATTGCTGAATTCTCTTTGCTGTATAAAGGGGAATATTCAATTCTATAACAGTTACAAGTTCTCATTTATGTAGAAGCAACTTGCATTTGAGCCTTTAAATGGTAAATTATTATGCAGGAAGAATATGTATAGTTCCATATGTTGCCATATCAACCCGCGTGGCAGGATTTATGGATCTTTTTATTCTCATGTTTTAGAAATGATTCAATAGGCTACATTGTAATTTTCTTAGACCCTTATTTACTGGAAGAGGGTGGTTATTAGCTTCATACAAAAGCAGAGAAATAAAATGTCAAGTGCATAATACTTCTGGGTCACTAAGTAAAAAACAGTGCTTCCTTCCATTACTTACATGGAAATTACTTGCAGAGAAACTTTCAGCAAAGTAGGTACTTTTATGGTCTGTTAATGATAAATGTAGTTTAGTTCTTGATTATATGGAAGAACATGTTTTATTGGTTTTATAGTTTTGTAATAAATCCCTTCATCTGTACCAGTGCTGGTAATGACAGTATATCAAAATATTTGATATTTTCTTAAATGACGTGCCCTTAGGACTGTACTTGGAGTTCAGTTCCCTGGGCACATGTGAATGATAGAACTATTTTACACATACCATGTAATATATAAATAAAAAGATACTGTAATTCTCTCTCTAAAGTGAACCTTTTTGTGTGTTTTCAATAACCATCGTTTTTAACTAAATTTACAATGTTCAGCTATCGTGGGACATTTTGGACGCCAATTCTTTAAAGAACATACTTCCTAGTAAGATATAAGGAAAGGGGAGGTAAAATGGTGCTGCCTAAATCTAATAAGTGGTTGCGTTAAAAAAGTTGGAAAAATAAAAAAGAAAGCGTAAAATATAAATAAATAAAATAAATAATATCTCTTCAAATTACAAACCACACAAACATTATTAGTTATAAATCATATGAGTGTTCAATATAACATTTGCAATCCTGGATGACTAATAAAAAGTTCCATAAACCAAAAAATTCACATATAAAGCGCTTAGTGTGCTTATTGTGCAAAAAGTAAATAAAAACTGGATTATACTCTGTATACATACATATATATATATATATATATATATATATATCCATTGGTGTAAACCAAAAATAGAAATTAACTTTCAAAGTGACTTGTGCCTGGATAAACAATATTTCTTTGTGAACAATTAGGGTAATTTCACACTTGCCCCCCTCTCGGTTCCACACTCACCAGAAAGATGTACTCCCTGCAGGGATAAAGCACATTCAAGCAAGGTCATCCTTTGTCTGGTGGTATCTCCTCCTCCACGGTGGTTCTGGTCATTGGGTACACTCACATATTGGTGGATGGAAAGAAATGTTTCTCATAGCATGAATCTATAAAAATGAATTTTTTTCAAATCAAAGTTTTCAAAGTTTTAAAATTGCATTTTCAAAAGTGCTGCAGGGTGAGTACAAATACCACAGCAATAGATCTGGGATGCCTTTTGTTCCACAGACTGGAAGTAACGTGATAGTGCTTCAAGCTCCGCCTTATGCGTTTTGTCATGCAGACGTCAACAGAAGCGGCCTAGTCCTTGGCAATGCTCTGACAGAGAATTCCATGTTCCAGGGTTCTTCAGGCAAATTGGCATTTCAGAACAGACCATAGGTCCCATTAAGTCTTTAAAGAGCGTTCGCCATGCGTTTTCCCAAGTGTTCTCTGGAACCCCTAAGATTCGGACATCTTGTATAGAACACAGGAGGAAGGTTGGACCCCAGCGAAAGCCCACAAAGCTACCTGGGAAAGGGTGGCAAAAACATTAACTCTTTCCCCCTGACCTGGGCAGCCAGGTGCTAACTACACATACAGTAGGCAGCCTGCCCACATACTTTTCTGTGTTGGATGGTTTAAAGCACACATAATATTGTTGGTTGCGCTACACTATTAACATAATATTGGTAGTGTTAAATGCATTAGCAGATTTACATACACTAACAAACTGAAGATAAAATCCAGCCCGCGCTTTATAAGCCGTTACAGCAGGTTTTATTTTTATTTTTGGGATAAATGTTTTGCATGAATAAAAAAAAAAAGCTCATCATTGCGAGTGTTTAGTGGTTTGCCCCATCCATGTAAACTAATACATTCTGCTGGAGAGCTTGAGTCTGTGAAAAAGAACAGAAGAACGAAAGCCTAAAAAAGAGGAAACAAATTGAACCATCATATCTAAGAATTAGTAATCTGCAATATAATAAATGTTTGCTTTTGGGTTTAATAGCACTTTAAAGACACCAGTAATGACTTTCAGGTTTAGCCCTCGTTCACATTGAATGCGGCTTTGGAATTATGCGACTTCATCTGAAAGCACACAATTTCAAAGCAGTATGTCAGTGCAACTTCAGGTGAAACTTGGAAGACATCTGTACAAATTCATGCACAGATGTCTATGCAAGTCGCACCAGAAATCACCAAACTTAGTGCAGGAACTACTTTGAACAGTTTAAACTAATTTGAACAGTGCCATTGCTGGCAATAGTGTGCGGCTTGTCATGCGATTTGACTTGTCAAATCGCATGACAAGTCACTCCGGTGTGAATGGGGGCTTAGAGTATGTTAATGTCTGCATTGTTATTCTCTTGTTCTCCCTTTTTTTTTTTTTTCGTTCCAGTGTTCCTGGAATAGAGTCTTTGCTTATGTATGGACTGAATTCTAAATTGTTTAATATTTAAATTCATAGATTTCAGTGTGGAGTATCATGTTACATATACATTGTTGTTTGTTCACCTTTAAAAAATTTTATCCTTTCCTTAAGCCCCATACACACAATCATAAAATCGTATGAAAAATACCAATTTCGGAGCAATCGTACGATCGTTAGTACACAGCTTTCGAGAGCCAATCAGGACAGTTCATCCGATATTATGATCAGACATGCACAAACATTTTTTTCCTACAACACCAAATTGTCCGATTTTCATTTAATCAATACAGATGTCATTCGAAAATGCAATATAAATACTCTACAACACATTACATAGAAACGGGTTGATTGTTATGCCCTAGGGTGGCAATCAAAACACCCTGAATATCAATGTGCCCCGTCCCAATACATAGAATTTGAAGAGTAAGAAAAAATGGACTTTGAAGGCATGTATAGAAAAATATAACACATTTTAATAGTTCACATGAAATAACTACATATACAGTGTACACTTATTAAAACACATTAGACATTACATAAACATATAGGAACCCATTGATCAACCCCAAAGAACCAAAAAATTATTCATCTTTAGAATACATATATTTCAAATCAAACAGTATATACACATTGTGATACAGGTTACACGTACTTGATTATAGATATGTGTCATATGAACTCACCACACTTGCTCTAGTTTGGGATGTGGTGCTAAACTTGGATGGGCGTTTTTCTGGAGTCTGACCAACACTTTACCCATATGTATTCTAACGATGAAGCTCCTGAAGAAGCGATATATTGTTTGGTCGCGAAACATGTCGACCATTTTTTAATTCTTCAAGGACCCTTGAACAACTAATGCTATATCCCATTGTGGGCTTTCCGACATAAATCATTATAACCCCACAGGAAGTATACTAGTGGCTCAGGTTCTTTGGGGTTGATGAAAGGGTTCCTATAGGTTTATGTAATATCTAATGTGTTTTAATAATTGTGTACTGTATATGCAGTTATTTCATGTGAACTATTAAAATGTTTTAGATTTTTCTATACGTGCCTTCAAATTAAATTTTTCCTTACTTTTCAAACACCACATTACATCACTTCCAAATTTTTATTCTGTCGTACGACAATTTTCTTGAATTGACTAATAAACTCTTCAGATTAGATCTGAGATTAGCATGCAAAAAAAGGAAAAAAAAAAAACCGGACGATCATTTGTCCGATAATCTCATTGTGTTTACTAGGCATTACTCCATAGCTAGGGGCTGCTCTGTGTAATTGGTCCCAGTCTTCTTCTTTTTCTTCATGCCTTAGACCCCATTCATCACATATGCTGTATTCTGTTGGGGCAAGACACACTATGATCTTTTGATTTAATATTCATCTGTGAAGATCTGCACAAGTTTTCAATTAAAGCTTTCTATGATCTGCAGTATGTCATTTGGATTGAGTCAAGCTCTGCCAAGCTATTAGACCAGGGGTAGGCAACCTTAAAGATGTCGAGATTTACTTGAACAAGTCAAAGATCACGGGGCACAGTGTCACCTCTTCACACCCGATTTAAGCCTCTAATTGCCGTATTACCGTGTAGCAATCCCATGGATTGCATGGCAATTATGGGTTTAAATCAGGTGGTAAGGAAGCAACATATCACCTCCTCAGCACCTGTCAAACACGCTCAGATCGCTTTTCAAGCTGTTTATCCTGTGAATAAACCCTTACTATTCTGAGGCCCCTAAAAGGTCGCTTTCACAGTGATGTGCTGCGGTTTAACCCCACCTCCGGTGCAGCGCAGTACATCTGCAACTTTTCTGGGTTAGTTGCACTTTGCCTTGGATTTCGATTATATTCTACAGCTGTGGTGCACTTTCTGAAAGCACACCAAAAATCCTGCTTTCAGAAAGTGCACCAAAAATCCTGCTTTCAGAAAGTGCACCAAACCTGCAGGATATAATAGAAGTCTATGGCTAAGTGCAGCAAACCCACAGGAAAACTGCATATACACTGCACTGTAAACAGCAGCACATCAAAGTGAAAGCAGCCTTATACTATTATGCCCAATGTATTGCTTCACATTGAGCTGAAGATCTATTCTTTCCTGCTGCTGGCACCACTCTGAAGACCGCTGGCCCAGATAAGAGGTGCAGTGCAGTTGGTATCACTCCACATGGGACACGAGCCTGCACTACAGTGGAGGCATCGACTTATGTGGCTCTTGCTCCCTACTACAGCTCCAACTTTACAAGTAGTCCCTCTGCATTGCACTCTGTTTGATGCTCTGGAATGGTGGGTCAGCAAGCCCAGACTGTGATCTACCAGTCACCTGTCTGCACTCTGCAATCTACTGGCTACTGACCCGAGTACTAGACTGTAAATTAGACTATCTCACCACAAATGGATCAGTTATTGAGATCATGCTTTTAGTGCTTTGATTGCAGAAGCAGAACACTGCTTTTGCCATTTTTGGTGCCTTATTGGGTGTGTACATAGTGAAGCTGGGGTCACAACTACAAGGTCTATGAGCCTCAGAGTAGAGAAGGGACGATATAAAAGCAAAAGGCTGGGAAGAGGCTGGGCAGTTGGGGAGAGATGCTCCAACTGGGAAGGTGTGTGTGTTTGCCGTGCTATGCTGTGTTGGAGCAGGCTAGACTGGACTGCATCCAATGGAATTTTACTAGAGCTGAGGCGAGGACTGCTGAGCTGAGTGCTGATCCACGGTGATAGCCTGAGGTAGAGCATCCACCATCGCTGCATCATCTGTCGCAATGCTGCCTTAAGGGGACCCCCTCCCAAAAGACACCTGACTGTCACCTATGGACTGCCTCAGAAGGATCTGGTGAGAGGGATTTTGACAGACACAGCAACTATAGCCTACAGTAAATTCTTGTTCTCAACTCAGGCCCAGGAAGGGCAATTACCCTCCATTAACACGATTTCCCAATAAAAGCTAAACACACTTGCTAGTGTTTATTTTACTGAAGGAAGCAACTATCAACACCAAAGACAGCCAACAAAGCTACCATTACTTCAGACTGCTGACATTGATTACTCCTTGTACACTGCTACTTGATGCATAATACCCTAATGTTAATTCCCTCCTATCTTACCCTCCTCCTGGGAGTTCCCAGCCAAGGTATTCTGGTGGTCAGTAGGAGTGAGGCTTTGGATAAGCCTGAATACATTTTCCTTCATTAGTTTTGGTGTGTCAGAAGGTGTAGCTCTGCTAGAAGGGGTTGTTGCCATCCCGAATCAGGGAAACAGTGGCTCATTGGCTCATTCAGGGGTAATTTCTACACACACGTGTACATCTCCAGGCCCCAGAAGCAGGAGGAGGTTCTTATCAAAAACCCAAGAGAAAACCTACTCCGATTCAATTTCACAGCGCAGATCTCCTTGCAAACTACATTTCCCAAGCTACAGCCATGTTGCTGCATCATAGTCATTCTAGTCATTTCTGTCTCTCCAGATCCCCCTAGTTTGTAGAGGTGAAACAACATGGTGAGTGGGATAGAGGAAGGTAATCAAGCAGGAGAAGACAGCGCAGTGTCTGTGTCCTGAGCACAACTGCGCCAGTGTCTCTGCACCCACCCAGCTACACTGGTATGGATACTGGGTAATGATGTGTATCTGCTGGGGACAGGATGTAGAAGAAAAACCATTGCAGCCTAACACACACACACACGTGTGCAATCCTGGACTATACACACAATCTACATTTACTAAGAAGCAAAGATGTATGAGGAGGCAGAGACTGCTGGTGACCTGAGCTTCATTGCGATGAACATTCAGACATGTGTCTGGACTCAGTGTGCAATGTCTATGGGGAAGACATGTTCAATATGCAATTTATGTGGTGGGGGTGTGTGACTACTGGCCTACTACTACTACTATTGATACTACTAATCTTTGAAAAGACCAATGTGTCTACTATACAGAGTTACAGGGACCATTCTGAAAGACTATTCTGAATGCTGGACGCGTAATGTCACTGAGGTAAATCTAGGAAGGGCAGAATGCCCCCAGTGGCAAATGAGTTGGGCATTTAATCATTAAAGTGGTTATAAAGTCTCAATGTTTCTTACCTTAATGCATTCCCTGCATTATCTTATTGTATTCCCCCATTAAGGTAAATAAAGTTTAGCTACCTTTTCTATCCTTCTGCCCCTAAACACTTACCTGTCTCCTCTGATCGGTCCAGCATAGTCCCATCTGCAGGTCAGTCAAATCCTGCAAGAAGGGAGCAGTGCCTGAGGCAATGGTCATGGCCAAGTCAATGTATGCACATGGCCCAGCTCGGGACCACACCTGCCTCCATAGCACATGGCTTTCTAAGGGGGTACCTACAGTAAGAAAATGTGGACAGCAAGGGGGACTCCAGAAAAAAGGTAAAATCTTTGCACAAAGCAGCTTACCATAAACCTCTTTTTTATTTTAATTTAAAATAAATCTTTAAGCTTTAGTATCACTTTAAGGATGTGAATATTTGATGTCCATACCCTAGTCACAGTCGTACATCAAAGTAGGAGGCTGGAGGTGGCAAAAATTAGCAGCTGAGCCGCAGTTTGACCATGCAGTCACAAGTAAACATGTGCGGGGTCATGTTAGTACACACTGCTGTGGTTGCAGTGCAAAATCTATACAAAAGGTTGTGTTTGGTGGGCAATACTGTTGCCAAACGTGGCCAGTTTAATTAAATGGGACCTCACCGCAACCACAAGCCCTATCTTTGGCTCATGGTTGCGGCATGGTATTCTCATATAAAATCTTTGGCTGCAAAAAAAAAAGAAAAAAGGCATGCAAGAGGTGGCACCTTTATGCCCGGTAGCCATTGCTCAACACCCATCCCCCCCCTCCATAATAGAGCAAAACGGAACACCTTTACAGAGAGTGCCACTCATTTAAATAAGCCCTATGCAAGAGGACAGGTCCCGAAAGTGAGGGGAAATCCAAATGGTAACTATTGTGTTTCAAAACAGTGTTCCTTATGGGAGATCTCCCCTCTATTCCTCTTCTTGTAACAACTGTAAAATGTTGTTTTAATGGCAAAGTTAAAGTTGAGACTCCCTTCAGGAAAGGCTAAGTTTTGAATAGTTTGTATATGTTCAGCTACCCATATCTCTGTACCTACAGAGCATTGTAATGTGCAGTTTTTCACTGAAGGTAATCAAACAATTATGAGTTTATAATGGCACAATGCTTGTCTTCAATACTGTTATAATAATAATGAACACAGTAGGAGTGCCATGGGTATAATTACATTTGATTTTACCAAAAACTAATACAGTCTAGGACAGGAGTGCCCAATCCGTGGCCAATGGGCAACATGTGGCCTGCAGAGCCCTCTGATGTGGCCCACGACCTCCTGCTCTGGGATGGCAGGTGGGAAAGCCCAGATCGCAAGTTGCCAGCCCGCCATCCCAGAGCATCAGTGTTAAGGATGGAGCCAATGGTAGAGGAAGAATGTGGCTCTGGAAGTCACAGAGCCATGTAAGCTGATCTTCCTCTATAGGGCCAGCTCCTGTCTCAGATGAAGTGATACCAAATAGACATGTGCACTGCCGAAAAAATTTGTTCATTTTTGTTTAATTCATTTTTGTTTTGTTTTGTAAATTCGAAAATTTGTAAATTCGAAAATTCAAAAATGTGAAAATACTAAAATTCTAAAATAGGAAAATAAGAAAGAAAACCCGAAATGGTCCAGCGATGTGGGAGAACGAAGCCCCACTCGTCTCCCCCTCCTCTTTGTGGCGCCAGCATAGTCCCTGTGGGCGGACTCAGGACAGTAAGAGCCCATTTACATTTGTGGTTTGGGGAGCAGTGAAACCCCATAGTTCATTGTGACCCGCGACCGGTTACCAAATCACTTAAGTGGCCTTCCCTTTTCAAAAGCTGAAGCTGATCTAGATGTCTTTTTTAAGATTTATTGCTTGAAGAAACTTAACAGGAGTGAGGTTTTAGGGTCACAGGATACTCCAAAATGGTCAATAGTGATAATGGGAGATAAACTTTTCACTAATCTTCTTACTGGTCAGAATAACTAGGAGGCTATCACAGCAGCCCCAGTCCAGGTACCTCTGGCACTTAGATCCTATCTAGCACAAGTACACCCACAGCAAGTGTTTTACTTACAGTGCCCTTGGAGCTGTCTGCCACCCAGCTTCCACAGGTAGATCCTCAGTGAGGGGAATATAAAGATCTTTCTCCAGACCAGAACTTCAGAGCATCGCCCTCCGGCGAATACTGCTTTAGCAGTCTTCCCCAGGTCCTCAGGCCAGCTCCTGCTGGAACCCAGACGGCAATCTCCTGTTTCAGAAACTCTCTCCTAGGGGCAGTAGCCCCCCAGGAGGCTGGAACTCCCCCTGATGAGGAAAGACACTTACCCAGAGCTTCCCAAATATTTCTCTCCTTCCCAGCCACATTCTGGATGCCTCCTTCCAGGGATTAGCTGGGGCATGATAAATATTCATACTGGTCATCTGTATCTCTCTGCCCTATATTTTGGCAGCTTCTTCCAAAGACAGGCAGGTGATATCAAACAACCAGACTAGGAAACCCTGAATAGACAAAAAAATCAATGCTCCATTCTCTACAGTGAGGCCAAAAATAAATGTATCTAGCAGCTTAACTTGGAGAGTGCTATCTAGATTTTTCCTGACATGGGAACAGTTTCTGACTGAATTATGATAAAATGAACCTTTGGGCAAAAGCAAAAATGACATATATGCTATTGCCTGTTAATTGTAATAACACATACATTTTTTTCTTCTGAATCCTCCTGTGACATAGCTTTTTTTTTACCAGTTGGTCATGACAGTTGGTCCCTTGATTTTCCATTTCCTGTGACAAGGTGGCAAAAGCTGCAGCAATGTCACCTTGGTGAATGGATAATTAAAAATTAAAAATAGTTCAGTGGAAAAATAGTTTAACCATATAAAGAACATTGACTATTTAAAGCACTCCTGTCAAAATAATAATTTGTCCCAAGCTCTGTATTTGTCCCTTTTTCTGGAAAGCTTGGCCTGCAGGAAAAGGTGGGTAAAATATAAATAAAGCCATGATGTAAAATTAAAAGGAAATCAAATAGTGAATACTATTTTTTTTTAACTATTAATGTCATACACATACACATTTTTTACTATTACGGTCTTATATATTTTTTTCAATTTGACTTGATATATTATCCTTTGAACTGATAAGAGGCTATAGTGATCATGACTGGTAAACCAGAAGAATTGTCTATTTGCTAATTGTTCATACATTTATTCAGGATCAGGAAAGTGAAAAAAAGTTGCAAATATATAGATTTTCATAATTTGTAAATTAATTTGTCATTACTATTTTCAACACCTACATTTTTCTTCTTTCTCATCCAGTACAGAAGCTTTCTGTATCATATGTTAAAATCACATGGCATAGAAATTTGGGAGTCTGGTCCCCAACCAGAAGCCAACAAAGAAGAGGGAGCATGTGGACTATCACAGTACAGGTAAAATATGTAGACAAAAAAATATATATACAACAAGCGTTAAAAAAATTATGACAAAAAATGATTTGTTAACTTGGATGATGGTACATCAGGTATAATACATTTTGTTTACTTTAAATTTCTCTTTGTGAGGCCACATAATTATATAAAATCACATGGCAAAAGGTCAATCCTTCCCAGATTAAAATGATAAAGATCAAACCTTCCCAGATTAAAATGATGCAGATCTGTCTATACTAGCAACAGAAGAGTTAAAATATGTATTTTCAAAACATACTCAGAGCGTCAGTCTTCCTCCCTCTTTATATCCTTTCCTGAGTATAAAAAAGTCAATGGCTCAATAAACACTGACAGAGAAAATGACAGCTCAGGAAGACGGCATATAGCAAATATATTACTCAAGGAAAAGATAACTGTCATTGTACTTAACAGCCTCTGCACAACAGTTTCAGCTGAACAGATTTTTGTATTTTTACCACTACTTGTGTAGATCTTGTACTGTCCTTTGGAAAAGTAGTGACTCTGGGATAAAAAAAAAAGTTGGAAAAGCAAATCTGTACATTATTTGCCTGTATAGCAACAATCAGACAGGGAAAAACTGAAAATTTATATCAAATACTTACCGTAATTTTCCTTTCCTGATGGACTCCATGGCAGCCTACGTATGGGTTAATCCCGCCTCTCATACCTCATAGGACCCCACTCCCATAAATCTTTGCTTCTGAACAGAGACTGTGTTCCGTAACTTAGCCTACTCCAGCAATTGGGAGGGAACTCCTGCTGCCATGGAGTCCAGCAGGAAAGGAAAATTACGATAAGTATTTGATATAAATTTTCCGTTTTCCTGACAGACTCCATGGCAGCCTACGTATGGGAAATAACTAGCCATACACACCCGGGTGGGAAATTGCTGGTTAACAGAAAAAAATGTTTAATTGGCACTGTCAACAGATAAGACATGTAAACCAAAATTAACTGAAGATAAAGAAGCCAGCTCAACACAATAATGTGTCATAAAAGGTATTAATTGATGACCATGAGGCCGCTTTACAGATCACTTCTGGAGAAACATGACGAGCGGCCGCCCATGATGTTGAAACATTCATGGTAGAATGAGCTGTCACCGCCTCTGGAGGAGCCAAACCCTTAGCTTTATAAGCCCCTTGAATAGCCTGAACAATCCAAGCTGCAATGGTTCTCGAAGAAGCACGCAATCCCTTATTCTTTCCATGGAAGTAAACAAAGAGATGGTCAGAATTCCGAAAGGGAGCTGTGGATTCTAAGTACTGTTTTAGAACTTCTCCAACATCTAAAGGATGAATGTTAGAATCTCCGGAAGTCCGAAAAGTAGGAAGAACAATCTCCTGGTTCTCATGAAATACAGATGTGACCTTAGGATTTGACCCTAACATGGGAACCAAGACCACACGATCCGGAAAGAATGTCAGAAAGGGTTCTTTGCAACCCAGAGAGCTGATCTCGGAGACCCTCTTGGCCGATGTTATAGCCACCAGGAAGGCAGCTTTGAGAGAAAGAGCCTTGATAGATGATTGAACCATATGCTCAGGTCTTTCCTCTGAAAAGGAATCCAGGACAAAAGGAAGATCCCATTTGGAGAATCTTGTTTTTTTCTGGGGTCCGAGTCTTATTGCTCCCCTGAAAAACTGTCTGACAAGACGGTGTTTGGCCCAGGAAACGCCAGTAAATGCAGAAATTGCCAAAATTTGAACTCGTAAGGAACTCACTGATAGTGACAGGTCTAGTCCCATCTGTAGGAAACCCAAAATGTCTTGAATCTTCGGATCACCACAGGAACTGCCAACGGAAGAAATATAGTCAGCAAACTTCGCCCAGATTCTTATTAATACCTGGCCTTCTAGCATTCAGTAGAGTAGCGATAGCAGTACTTGGACATCCTAATGCTTCCAACCTTCCCCTTTCAAGAACCAGACCATCAGATGAAGATGGGCCAGGCATGGGTGAATAGATGTTCCCTGTAGCAGGAGATCTGCCCTGGAAGGGAGAGGAACTGGATCCCGAAAACTCAGCTGCATTAGGAGCGGAAACCACGGCCTGTTGGGCCAAAATGGAGCAACTGTCACCACCTTGACTTTCTCCCACCTGAGTCTTGAAAGGAATCGCAGGATGACCGGAACTGGGGGAAAGGCATAAGCCGTGCGAAACCTCCACTGATCCGTCAGTGCATCCACACCGAAGGCCTGGGGACAACGACACCTCGTATAATATTTCTCCAACTTGAAATTGCACGGGGGAGGCAAACAGGTCCACTTCTGGCAGGATCCCCAGAGACAGAATCCATGTGAATATCTCGGGATGGAGAGACCACTCGTTGTTGTCCAGGGAGAACCTTGATAGGAAGTCCGCCTGGACATTCTGAATTCCGGGGAGATAAACCGCCGTCAGATTTGACAAGTTCATCTGAGCCCAAGACATGATCGGGCTTACTTCCTTCAGCAGAGAGAGACTGCGGGTGCCTCCTTGTCTCTTGATATAAAATACTGCTGTCATGTTGTCCATCCTTAGGAGAACCGAGGTCCCCGAAATCAGGTGAGAAAAGGCTTGAAGAGCACGGAGAGCAGCACAAAGCTCTAGAACATTGGATACTACCTCTTGGGCTGGAAATTCCCATACGCCCTGGGCTATTTCTGACAGACACAGGGCGCCCCAGCCCTTGTTGCTGGCGTCCGTCATTACTGTGATCCAAGAGACGGGAGCTATGGAATGGCAATTGAGGAGGTTCTTTCATTGGAGCCACCAGAATAGACTCTCCCGCATGGAGGGGGTTATCCTGACCAGATGGTCTCGAGACCCCTGGTCCCATTGTAGAAGAAAACACTTCTGAAAGGGACGCATCCTCCATTGTGCCCACTTTATCATGGGGGCTGTGGATACCATAGTGCCAATTATCTTGAGGCATTGCGAGGCTCGGAGAAGAGGAGAATGCAATGCAGGCTGAATCCTGTCTCGGATCACTGGAATTTTCTCCACCGGCAGGGAAATGGTAATTTCGATCGTGTTGAACTGGGCTTCGAGAAAAATCAAAGACTGAGTTGGGTCCAGATTACTTTTTTCCCGGTTCAACAGCCAACTGAATTCCGTGAGTGTCGAGATGACTTGAGTTCGATGTAACAGTAGCTGATCCTGATTAGTGCTACCACAGCCAGTAAGAGCTTCGAAAATACTCGAGGCGATGTTGTAAGCCCGAACGGGAGACATACAAATTGAAGATGTAATTGGCCCACTGCGAACCGAAGGTACCTCTGAAACTCTTTTGCGATCGGAACATGGAAATAAGCATCCTTCAAGTCTATGGAAATCAACCAGTCGCCTGGTTGTATTGACTGACGTATTGTTAGTAATGTCTCCATCTTGAATTTTTCCTTCTTGATGAAGGAGTTCAGATGCGTTAGGTCGATGACTGGTCTCCAGGAGCCATTCTTTTTGAGGACCATAAAAAGGGGGAAGTAGACCCCTTGAAATCTCTCCTTGGCTGGGACGGGAATGGCAGCGCCTTGGGCCAACAGGGAATCTGTGTAAGACAGGAGTACCTTTCTTTTTTCTTCCACAAGTGGTAGGATTGTAGGAACAAACTGATAAATGGGCGGACTGTTGAACACCCAGGAATGACCTGAGGAAACCATCTTGACAGTCCAATAGTCTTGAATCGAGGCTGCCCAGACATGCCGAAAATGGAGTAGCTGAGCCCCTACTTGCTCCGTCTGGAGAGGCCCCACATCAAAAGGACTTAGAAGCCTCTCTACCCCCTGATGTAGTTGACTTAGAGGATTTTTGGCCTGAAGACTGAGTTCTTCTCCAGTTCTTCCTAAATTCCCGACCAGGCCTGTAACGGCGAGCATCTCTGGGCTGAACTTTCCTCTGACTCAAGAGGCGACGATCCTGGGGTAAGAACCCTGATTTACCCCCAGTAGCACGGGTAATGGCAGAATCAAGCTTATTCCCGAAGAGGGAGGGCCCCTCAAAGGGAATCTTACACCATGCCTGTTTAGAGGCAGGATCTGCAACCCACGGACGAAGCCACAAAGCGCGCTTCGCAATAACTGAGGAGAGCATGACACGTGCCACTAGGCGGATAATATCAAGGGATGCTTCCCCCAAAAAGACTGATGCTAACTTCAGTTCATGTACTGGTGAACTCCGGATAAGTTTTTCCAGAAACGCTTCCCAAAGCCGCACCAACATCATCCGTCCAAGACTCCATGGCTTTAGATAATGCTGCAAGAGCCAGAGCTGGCTTACAGGCCATGCCTGCAGTGATATAAATGCGCTTTAGGTCAGTGTCAATCTTCCTCTCTAAACCATCCTTGAATGAAACGGTATCTTCAAGAGGGAGTGTAACATGCCTGACCAGACGCATCAGTGCCGCATCAATAAGAGGGGCTGAATCCAGATATTTAACGTCTTCACTTTTAAACGAGTACATTTTGGCAATCTTGGAAATCAAGGAGTTCTTCTTCTCCACTTTTCCCCATTCGTCTGAAATAATCTAATCCTTCCTAAGGTGCTTAAAGTACTTCCTCTGTTTAGAGGGTGCTTCAACTGGATCTTCCTATTTTAGAGCATCCTTGACCGCTCTGACCAGCTGCGAAACAAGAGAAAAAACAAAACCTGCAGTTGATTCATCAATCTCACTGTCCGAAGACTCACTTGGAGAGACACTGTGTCTGGAGGGACTCGGAATTACAGGGTCTGTGTCTACATCGACTGGAGCTGTAACGGAAGGAGGATTAAACATCCGATCAGACTCTGCTATGTTCAGAGATTCTTAAACCACCTTCCTGACCAATGCTTCCACTTGCTGGTCTCCGACTCCTCTTTCCTTCATAGCTCTGGAATAACAAGACTCACAGAGAGATTTACCCTCTGGAACATGAGATTTACAACCCCAGCAGGCTTTCTCTGAGCGGCTGGAACGGTGGGTTGAATGACGACCACATCCAGATCTTGACCGATCTCTATGGTGTCTGGAGGGTGATCTAGAGCGTCTAGAACTTGACGTAGAATGACGATGTTGTAACCTAGACTGGTCAGTATCTTTGCGTGCCGACAAATGACGTTCAGACCTAGAAGGGCTAAATAGAGAAGAAAAGACTACAGCAAGAAAAAACAAAAGTAATTACCCAAAATAAAACCAGCAGAAGGAAATAATATTTCTACCTGCAGCGTAAGGGTTGGCCACTGGGGAGCGATGATACGTCCATAATGAAAAAGTCTGTATGCTGAAGAGATTCGAAACACCATAAGCATCCAACAGGAATCAAATAGTAAAGCTTACTGGCGAACAGAACATACCTCCAGGCAAGACACACAGCACACCGGGAAGCCGCCTTTCTCCCGCAGAACAATCCCAACCATAGCTGTATCTGACAGCTATTTAAATGTTGCCGCCGATGGTGACGTCACCACACCCCCGCCATTGGTCTTCGAGGTGGGCGCATGCGCGATCACTGCCGTCTTTCCGAAAACTGCGCACGTTCGGACCAAGCCTCGATCCGAACGAGGCACGCTCCTGCGCAGAACGAACAAAGGAGGCGGCGGACTGGAACGCAGATGCGCTCCAGCCGCCATACGTACCAGGAAATGGAAAAAAAAGGAGATGACAAACAACACACAAAAACAGGCTGCCATAATGATAAATGATTAAATCAATACGATACCGCCACGGCACGATCCCGATCCCTCCTGACTGGGGGTACTCCACCCACTGCACGAACGGGACATCAAAATAGAGGCCTCCTGCTAATAGCAAAGGATGTATGGCCAAATTGCCGCTTGCCTGCCAATGGCAGGTTAGTAAGCTCTTCGTGGCATCGCATATATCGCCCGTCTCCACCCGGCTAATAGCTAGGACTGCTGGAATCCATAATCACCCTCAGGATCTTCGTGCAAACAGGACTGGACCGGAACTCTTCATAAGTAAGCAAACACCTTGGTCCTAAGAGGAGGACAAAAAAGGAACACAGTCTCTGTTCAGAAGCAAAGATTTATGGGAGTGGGGTCCTATGAGGTATGAGAGGCGGGATTAACCCATACGTAGGCTGGCATGGAGTCTGTCAGGAAAGAAGGTTTTATGCCCTGTACACACGGTCGGATTTTCTGACGGAAAAGGTCCGATCGGATTATGTTGTCGGAAAATCCGATCGTGTGTGGGCTCTATCGGACTTTGAGAGCTGAATCTAAAATTTTCCGACAACAAAATCTGATAAGACTTTTTCCGATCGTTTGTAGAGAATTCTGACGGACAAAGTGCTATGCATGCTCAGATTAAATTACAAGACCAAATGTATTGGCTACTATCCTCTACGTACTCCCGTCGTATGCAATGAACGTCACCTCATTCCAAACGATCGGATTTTCCGACAACTTTGTCCAACTGTGTGTATGCAAGCAGGGGTCAAGTCCTGGGGACAAAAGTGTGGGAACTCCCACCCAAGATCCACTCCCCCAAAAAAAAAAAATGATACGCTTATATGCACGAACGCTTCTAAAGTGGTATTTTTCATCCAATTTTCGTATTGTGTGTATGAAGCTTAACTGTACATAAAAGTACATAAAATAAAACAATCCTCAATAAACATAAATACGGTAATTCTCTGAATAATCAGCATTCATTCATTCATTGTGCTTCCATGCAAATGTGACCATCATGTTCTGATCTTTATTGGGGAATGTTATTTTGTATATAGAGTGTTTATGTGGTGAGTTTACACTTTTCATTGAACAGAGTTTGGATAACACAGGGTTAAAACGGAAAGGTCATAAATGAACTGCACATTATCTGGATCAGAATGCTTGGGGAGATAGTGATGTGTTCCTGCTTAGGAGATGTATGTTAGCTTGGGGGGCTGCAAACTCTGCAGGGCTTCAACACACACTTGGCCCACGTACACATGGTCGGAGGTTTTGCCAACCAAATCCGTCTGATTTTGCCCGTCAGATTTAGTCCGACGGATTGTGTCCTAAACTGTTGCATACACACAGTCGGGCCAAGTTGGCGAAAAATGCGATCTTTCAGAACGTGATGACGTAATTTCGTTACGATGGGACTACATTCAGGCTAGTAGCCAATAGCTTTGATGTAGGAATTTGATCTGAGCATGCGTGGCACTTGGTCCGATGAAAATGCTCTACACATGATCGGATTAGGTCCGTCCGGCCCAGTTGGTCGGGAAATATTTCCAACATGTTGGAAAATTGGGTCGGACAGAGATTCAGACGGAATCAGTCCGATGCATACCACACACAGTCGGATTATCTGACGACACGGTCCGATAAGACTCATTCCGACAGATTCTCCGACCGTGTGTACAAGGGCTTGCTGCTATTCCAACCCTTCACATATTTTCACGTAAACTTCCCTCCTGGCATTAAACTTTGCCAGGTATTGTGCTCAGCTTACCACTCCAAACTGATGTTCCTCCCTCAGCTCACCTCTCTCCCTGCATGTCCTGTGAGCAGAATAGCTGTGCTCCTCCTCTGGGTTCTCTCATCATATGGCACTGAAGATAGAGGAGGGGGGGAGTCAGTGGGACACACAGAGCAAGTATGCAGGAGACTGGGGGGGAGGATGAAGAGACAAAAAATTAGGAGGGGCCGGCAAGGAGGAGCGCATCATGAGAGGTCTGACTAAATACAATCTCTTAGCAGCAGGGACCTGATCTACCCATCAGCTAGCTGTGATTGACAGGTAGATCGAAGAGGAAGCTGTCATGAGGCCCCCTACTGGCAATGCCTGATTGGTCAGTCCACCCCTGGTGTGCGGCACTTACTATTGCGAGCTGTGTGGGCAGCTGCTGGTGTAGCACCTGCCACACAGCTCGCATACCTCAAAGTCTTGCAGGACGCGGCTGCTAACGGGAACCAAGTTCCTGTTGTGGAAAAAGTACAGGAACTCCATTCCCATGCGTTCCCGCAGGACTTGAACCCTGTATGCAAGACAAGTTTGGCCCAGAATCCGTTGGAAAAAATCTGATGGATTTTGTTGTCGGAATGTCGGACCGTGTGTACAAGACATTACACACTGAGGCCTTATCTCAGAGATGCGAAAAAGTTAAAGAGTCGGATCCAGCCTACTTTGTAATCAACAGGTGATTCATGAGGGACATAGTCAGATGAAATTATCAGCCCTGAAGGGCCTAGGGTTGCCACCTTTTCTTCAGAGTCCACAAAGTTCCTCTTTTACATCTGAACTCGCAGAGTTCCCTTTCACTGTAAGGGGGGACGCTGCAGACTCTGATGTAAGGGAGAACTCTGGGGACTCTAAGGAATGCTATGAAAACCCTGATTTAAGGGGGAACACTGAGCACTCTGATGTATGGAGAGGACTCTGCTGTAAGCTGGAACACTGTGGCCTCTTGGGTAAAGGGGAACTCTGATGTAAGGGGTGCTCTGAGAACCCTGATTTACCCTAGTGTACCCACTCAAAGGCAGGAGAAAGAAGGGAGGAGACTTCAGTCAGACAGGGATGGATGGTGAGCTCACTCACCCATTGGCAGTCAGCACCTCTCATTCAGATGTATCTGAGCCTGCTAGATATCCAATTTCTGGTCCCCACTATGCTTTTCTGAGGCAAAGTGACGGGAATTGGAGTGTGGGCAGACACAGAGGGGTAGGAGTGGGAGAAAGAGGTGCAGATTGAGCCCTCTCTCCTCTCCCGTCGGTGTGGGGGCTGTTGGTTTTCCAGCATGCTCGTCAGTCGGGTGGCCCAAGGCTTCGTAACTGACAAAAGTCTTGGGGCCTACCGATCCAGGGGTGGTCCTGTGCTGTCTTACCTGCGGGGAGAAGCCAAGCGACTGGAGTATACAGGGGAGGACTTTTTCAGGAGAAGACCAAGTAACAAGGCTGGTATCTCTGGAAGAGCCTGGAGACTCAGTTGGAGGACGCATCCCGGGTCACCTATCACACAGTATCGCTGGATTGGCCAAGAAAAGAAACTGGTACTGTGTGACAACTCTTTAATTTCTCAACAAGTTGCTGGTTGTGCTTTCATGTGGCAGGGGATTGCACAACGATTTTGTTGAATTTACAAGTTTGTGGCAGAGACTTTGTTCGAGCATCTCAGTGAGAGAGGCCTATCCGGTGGTTTTGCTAGATCCAGCCTGTGAAAGCTGTTTGTCCTCTGGATCAAGGAAATACCTCTAACCTGCAATTACAAGGTACCTGAACTCCCTTTAACCCTCTATACCTCTATTGCAAAACTTCATGTTTCTTTCAAATAAATCTTTGGAAAAAGGACTAAGTGTCGGAGCTAACATTCTTTAATCCACTCTACAATGGGACCCCTAAGATGGACACAGCAGGTGAGGTAACAGTAAGCCCAACAAAAAACCAGCAGCTCCTTTGGGGGTCAGTGCTACATAAAAAAAAGTTTCCTGCTGCCAAGTTGATATTGCATTATCTACAGGGGGAAACAGAGTTGTGGGGGGTGGGTGCAGAAAGGAACTGATGTGGGGGGGTGGTACAGAGGAGAACAGATATGTGGGGGAGGGGGTTACAGAGGTGGGGGGAAAGAAAGGGAAAAGGTGTGAGGGGATACAGATGTGTGTGTGTGGGGGGGGGGTTACAGGGGAGAACAGATATGTGGGGGAGGTGGTTACAGAGGAGGGGGTGGGTGCAGTGGGTAACAGATGTGTATGTGTGGGGGGTACAGAGGGGAAGAGATGTGTGGGATACAGTGGGGAACAGAGCTATAGGTGTGGCAGTACAAAGATAAATAGAGGTGCAGGACGGGGTACAAAGAGAAATAGAGGTGCAGGGGGGTACAGAGATAAATAGAGGTGTGGAGGGGTACAGAGATAAACAGAGGTGCGGGGGGTTAAAGAGATAAACAGAGGTGCAGGGGGGGTACATAGATAAACAGAGGTGCAGGGGGGGTACAGAGATAAGTAGAGGCGCAGGGGGGTACAGAGATAAACAGAGGTGCGGGGTGGGTACAGAGATAAATAGAAGTGCGGGGGGTACAGAGATAAACAGAGGTGCAGTGGGGGTACAGAGATAAATAGGTGTGTGGTGGGTACAGGGATAAACAGAGATGTGGGGGGGTACTAAGATAAACAGAGGTGTCAGGGGGTGCAGCAGGAAACAGGCGTTCAGGGACTAATGAAGCAATTGGGGTGATCTGAGGTGTAAAGGCGGAAGAATTGTGGTGATCTGAGGCCTAAAAATATAGAAATTGGGGTGATTTGAGGTGTGAAGGTTCAAGTTGACCTTTGCAAGAAAATGATAAAAAATGTAAATGCAGATCTTTTTGCAGGCAAAAAAAATGTGCATTTATTATTTTAGGTATTGTCAGTGTATCTGTCTGCTCATACGGACAGGCAGTTACACAGTAGCCTGTCTCTATACTACCCTAGGCTATCCTTATACTACTGTAGCATGTCCATATACCTGCGTACCACGGCTGACGTGAGGAAGCAAGCCGGTCCCGCTACTATTTACCTTCAGGCCTGATCCAGGGATGCAGGTGCGGGCCTGTGGTTCATGGCGGAAGAAAAGGTGGAGAGGTGCTGCAAAAATCTCCCCCCACCACCTCCATCATATACATGGTCAGGGCAAAGGGGGTGGAGTCAGGGGCAGAGCTAATGGGGGGGGCGCCAAAATAAGGTTTCACCTAGGGTGTCAAAAATCCTTGCACCAGCCCTGCTTGTTTCCATTTTGTTATTTATTTATTTTATGTTGATAGGGCTTTATTTGAGTTTGGGGTGTTCAAAGCATGGCATTCACTGTTCTGACCATCTGTTCTTTTAGCTGCCCTTTGTTTACAGCATGCTGCTGCATAGTTTCAAAGAAAAAAAAGTTACGTGCAAGTACGGTGTGTACCCACATTATATTACACATATTGTTCATACCCCTTATCCATATACATAAAATAAAAGTTGGCATACAGAAACTAGGCCTGGTATCCCTAATTAAAACTATCCTGCCGCTGGCCAACTTTACACTATTGTATTCCCTGTAATCTCTTATTTATTGTAGTAAAACACTTGCTTGTACTCTTTGTCTCTAGCAGGCCTCTTTTTGTGCCATAATGCATTGGTACTGAGTACTGGCACCTGCCAATACTGGTCCTTTAGATTTGAAGAGCAGCAGCAGTGTCTAGAAGTTGCAGCTTCTGTCCAGTGCCCAACTGGAGGTGGGCACAGGCTGCTTTGTCCTTCAAGGTGTTCTGTTGGACACCTCAAAGCTGAAGCATCAGAGTTGCTGCTATTTCCCCCTGATACCTGGAAGAGACTTTCAGGTCTTAGCCCTTGTACACACAGTCAGACATTCAGACGGAAAATGTCAGATCGGACCGTGTTATTGAATAATCCGACCGTGTGTGGGCTCCATCGGACTGTTTCCGTCGGAATATCCAACCGACAAAGTTTTAGAGCTGGGCTATAAAATTTTCCGACAACATGATCCGATGGGACATTGTCCTATCGTTTGTAGAGAATTCCGATTGGACAAAGTGCCACGCATGCTCAGATCAAATTCCTAGACCAAAGCTATTAGCTACTAGCCTGAACGTAGTCCCGTCGTAACAAAATAACGTCACCACGTTCTGAACGATCGGATTGTCCGACAACTTTGTCCGACCGTGTGTATGCAACACAAGTTTTGGACAAAATCCGTCGGACAAAATCCGACGGATTTTGTTGTCGGAATGTCCGACCGTGTGTACAAGGGCTTAGAAGAAGAGAGGTTTGGTCACCATACATTGCTGTGGAACTGTCCAGCCGGCACGCTCTGGTGCACATTGCCACTGTGGCAGAGAGAGCTGTGCAAAACCGTTGGACAGAAAATTTGCAGATTTTTTTAACTGTTACCGTTTGATGAAAATGTTACTGCTAAAGCTACCTGGAAAAAAAAAATGTTTTCAACCTAAAATGATTTAGATTGAGATTCTGTTGTTGTGTTTAAACCAAACTAATTGTAAAAGAAAACAAATAAATTCCACAACCAAAAAATGAACTGCCAGTATAAACTGACATTGAGATTGTACGTTAAAATTATTCTGTGTCATAATGCAACACATACCTTACAACTTTTGAACTTGAGCATAAGGGACAGTTCAGGGAGATGGTGACTTGTGGCACAGGTGTGGCACAACTATGATGGCCAGCAGAGGACAACCTTCCTCAGCGCCAGGGGCATTGCTTAAATTGTAAAAAAAACTGAGGTTCCTTGGTTAAACAAAACACAGGTTTCCTTGTACCTATAAAATATACTTTGATTGCTGTGCCACAAGCAAGAGTCTTACAGACATAAATAAACTTCAGCATGATCATTAAAAGAAAATCATTGTCATTACATGACTTTGTGCACTGAAAATAAAGAATAAAAAGAAAACGAATACTTTTTCCCAGCCTACCTTAACCACTTTCTTACTGGGAACCTAAACCCCCCTCCTGCCTAGACCAATTTTCCCTGTCACTCTTTGAAGAACAATTGCGCGGCCATACAACACTGTACAAAAATTACATTTTTATAATATTTTCCCACAAACAGAGCTTACTTTTGGTGGTATTTGATCACCTCTAGGTTTTTATTTTTTGTTAAAAAAATTTAAAAAGACAGAATAAAAAAAATAATTGAAAACTGTTTTATATTTTGTTAATAAATTTTGCAAACAGGTAATTTTTCTCTTTCATTGATGTATGTTGTTGAGGCTACACGGATGGGCACTGATAGGCTGCACTGATGGGCACCGATTTTTTTTTGTATAATGTGAAAGTTCATGTTACGCTGAGTATATAGATACCTAACATGCCACGCTTTAAAATTGCACACACTCGTAGAATGGCGACAAACTACTGTACTTAAAAATCTCCATAGATGACATTTTAAATTTTTTTGCAGGTTACCAGTTTAGAGTTACAAAGAAAGTCTAGTGCTAGAATTATTGCTCTCGCTCTAACGATTGGGGTGACACCTCACATGTGTGGTTTGAACACTGTTTACATTTGCGGACGTGACTTATGCATGCGTTCGCTTCTGCGCGTGAGCACAGAGGGAGGGGGCACTTAAAAAAAAAGTCTTATTTTTATTTTATTTTTTACACTGTCCCTTTAAAAAAAATGTAATAACTTTTATTGTTGTCACAAGTAAACATCCCTTGTGACAGTAATAGGCAGTGACAGATACTCTATATGGAGGGATCTGGGATCTATAGGACCCCAAATCCCACCTTTGCACTTAAAATCATTCAAAACGCCAAGTTTGGCAGTTTTGAATTTTGTAATTTTTTTTAATTTGCTGCCTTTAGGTCTTCTGTAAACTGGAAGTGGTGTTATGACAACGCTTCCGGGTTACTAGATTCGAGACCCGATCAAAGCCAATTCCAGCTTTGTTTAGGTCTCCGGCCAGCCAGCGGACATGCCGGCTGGTCTCTCGGGCCTCCAGGTGGGACAGGAGAGCCCCCTCACGCTGCTTGGGATAACAGCCAAGTGGCTTCTTAGTCGCAACGGTTGTTATCCCAAGAAAGTCAACCGCTGGACGCAAAAAACTGTAGCTGCATGCATCACCCCAGTACAACCCCTTCAAGTCTAGGCCGCATATTTGTGTACAGTCGACGTGAAGGGGTTAAATAAGATCTTAGAATATTCAGGGACTGTTTAGCAACCAGCAGCTGTTGACACAATGAATACTTTGGTGAGATGTACAGTATATGTACAGTATATAATATACAACATGAATAAGTCAATTGAATAAGTGAAGTGAATATAGCACAGCAGTCTGTAAGTCAGAGTGCAGGGGTTCAGGGTGTGCAATTTACAGGAACTGCAACAGTCGGGTATAGGTAATGCAAGCTGAATAGGATAGGTCTCTTACACTTTTTTGACCTGCCCAGGAACCTCAACTCCTCTGACAAAGGCAAGAAATAGGCAAGTCAGTAAAATGACTTAATATATTGTCAATAGGCAAAGTTGATAACAAAGCAAACATAGAAATGAAGCAGCACTGATGGTAACGCTATTAGCATACAACATTTTGGGTAGTAAATAATAAGTAGTATAGGAACACTTGGTTTCAGCAAAAAAAGTAGCAACGCCAACGTAAGTGCAAAGTGTGCAGTGATGATGTGTAAACTACCAAAGGCAATACTATACTGCCAGAATGCATTAAAAGTGGTTATGCTAGGCCTAGACTGACTGGTATTCACGATCCATGGTAAAATAGTAGCAATGGAAGAAAAAAAGAAAGAAATTGAAGGGTAATTTAAACCGAAGGGGTATTCCTTTAAGGAGTTCTTCTGCCAGCTATGATTGGGGCCATTTAAGAAGCATTGGTGCACTTATTAGCAGTCCCAAATAAACGGGCATGCAGTGTAGTATGGTAAAGATGCAACAAGTAAGGATGCAGTGTTCAAAGGGGGGGGGGGGAGTATAAATATGGAGTAGGTAGGGTACAGATGGGATGTGGCATGCACTGCCTACAGTGTCTCAGATCCTTCTGACAGGGCATATAGCAGGCAATGAGCTCTCTCACTGGTCCCTGCAATTAAGCTGGATGCTTGTATTAGAAATGGAGCACCTTGCTTTCTCTCTCTGAAGCCTCCGAAGACACATGGTGGAAAGCTGCAGGTAAGAGGTCTCTCCAGTCACTCTGCGGCAATGGCACGACTGGAACACAGTATTGTGCAACAAGGACATACCCTCCTCTTTCCTCCTGGGCCTCCTGACGGATTTCTCCCAACCAAGCCTGGCAGCAGCCAACGCTGCATGCAGATGTGTGCTTCTTATGTCCATTGGTGCCAAGAGAATTAATTTTTTCCAGGCAGTCCAGTCAAAACCATTTCATCTCTCCCGCTGTTCCTCTGTGCATTTTGGAAACTGTTGTCTAAAGAGTTTACTGGCACCTTGCATGGCTGCTGTTGAGCCACAACTCACATAATTCACAACTCTCTGCATAGGAGTCTGTGGGCTGGTTTGATTTTGCTCTCCCCTGCTGGTTGGAGGGAATAACACACCACAATATCAGCATTAAAGAAGAAAGCAGCGCAACACAGGGCATTGTCTCCTTCTCCATGTTGTTGTAGCCCAGCATCTGGCTACGCACAGACTGCTGCCGTCAGGTTTATCGGTATATGACAAACAGAGAGCAGGGTCCGGGAGTATGTAATACACAGACTGCAGGGGACAAGAGTGTGTAATGCACAGTAGTGTTCAGGAGTAAAAAATCCCCCCCACAATACTCTCCCTCAGCAAAAATATTCACTCTCCAAAAGAAAATCCAGCACTTACCCTCACTTACCCCTCCAGCACACTTACCCCCTCTCAGCACTAATCTTTGCCCCCCCAGCACAAACCCCCTCCACCACTTATAACAAATCCTACTCCACCACCCCAAAATCCTTCCTCCCTGTACAAATCCTTCTACCCTTCCTGCCTCCCAGCACATAGGTCACGTGACTTGCTTCCTGTCTGTCTGCTTATGCACCTGGCACTGTTCCGATTGTCATTAGCAAAGGTTCTGGATAGCTTCCCAACTATTAGACAACAATTACACATGGATACAGCTCTTCTTGTTGCTCGTTTCAAAGCCCTAATTTTTTGATACGCCATGTATGCACCCCTTTAGTAAATTCAGACCAGGCAGGTAGTTAAATATAACAAACAGTTCTCAGAAATATCTTCCATACACACTCTTGTACAAAGTCCTCGCAGTGCCCTTTTTGTGTGTCCCTGGTGCCCCCTGGTGGCGCTTCAAGTGATCATACCTTAACCACTTAAGGGCCGAGCCTTTTTTTGAGATTTGTTGTTTACAAGTTAAAAACATATTTTTTCTGCTAAAAAATTACTTAGAAACCCAAACATTACACATTTTTTCTAATACCCTACAGAATAAAATGGCGGTAGTTGCAATACTTTCTGTTCCAAGGTATTTGCTCAGTGGTCTTACAACCTCACTTTTTTTGGAAAAAATACACTTTTTTGACTTAAAAAATAAGACAACAGTAAAGTTAGCCCAACTTTTTTTACATTGTGAAAGATAATGTTACGCCGAGTAAATTGATAACCAACATGTCCATGAAGACCAAGTTGCGGCCATGGGCATCCGCAGGTAGGGGCAAGAGGGGGCAATTCCCCCCCCCCCCCCCGGAATCATCAAGAAGGTGTTGCAGTTGCCAGCTGCAGTGTCTGCCGTGGCTGCTGCTGACTTTTTCTGGCTCAGCCGGCTGCTCACTGTTCAGACACATCTGATGAACCTCCCTCACCCCTGACCCGATCATCGGATGAGATGGATCTGCAGCTTGACCGCTCTGCTGCTCCTCTTCAGTGATTGGCTGCCTGCCTATGTACATGTTGTGTGGATCCGGCCATCGCTGCCCACTCAGTGTAGTCAGGGGCCTAGCCGCTGAGTGATATGCTGCCAGTGCCTACTCATCATCACTTCACAGGAAATCATAACCTGAATTGAGTGGTATATACAGTTGCAAGCAACAGAAGAAGAACCACAGGTAACAGCAGTTAGGAGGAGCATTTTGATTTATATATTGCTGGAAAGTTGGACAGCTATTACTGGAAAGATATGTCTGTGTATGTTAAATTTGTATAGGCTTTTTGTTGAACATGGACGCAAATAGGTTTACGTCCCGGATCCCCCATCTCTAGCATATTGCCAGGAAGATATCAAGGTGAAGGGACAATTCTCCTGGGAACAACTGCTGGCAACTCACGTAGTCCACCTGCCAAATTTCTCTTCCTGGAATGAAGACTGCTGATAGGCAAGGTACATGGTTTTCTACCCAAGTTAGGATATGATTCACCTCTCTCTGCGTGCATGACTTCTCATGCCCCCTTGGTGATTGATATAGGCCACTGCTGTGGCATTGTCGGATTGGATTCTGACAGGACAAATCCGCAACCTGCATGTCCAGGCCCTCAAGGCCAAGTGAGCTGCCCAAATGTCTAGAATATTGATGGGCAAGGTCCTTTCGGTTCTGGACCATTTCCCTTGGACATTCACCTCTTCCAGGACTGCTCCCCCACCTGAAAGGATGGCATCTGTTGTTACCAGCTTCCAGGTAACTGGTAAGAAGGATTTTCCCTTCTGTAGATTTTTGGTTATCCACCACCAACTGAGGCTCTGGTGCACCTTTGGAGACAGACGCATTGGAAAATCTGGAGCTTGGACCTTCTTGTTTCAAGCCGATAGGATACTGTTTTGCAGCAGTCTCGAATGAAACTGAGTGTAAGGAAGGGCTTCAAATGAAGCCACCATCTTTCCCAATAACCTCATGCAAAGCCAAATAGAAGGATTCTTCTTTGCTCTGACCACCTGAATCAGCTCCTCTATGGCGCTGATCTTTGCCTGGACCAAGAATACCCTTTCCTGGGCTGTATCTATGATCAGACCCAAGTATTCTAATTTCCTTGATCGATATAAAGTAGATTTCTCTAGGTTAAGAATCCAACCTAGATATTGCAGGTAGTTGATTGTGGTGACCATGCTTTGGTCTAAGCAGGCTACCGACAGGTCTATCAAGAGCAGGTCATCTAGGTAAGCTATAATCGTTATACCTTGAGCCCTTAATCTGGCCAGAGGAGGGGCCAGGACCTTTATAAACACCTAAGGTGCAGTAGCGAGACCGAAAAGGCAGAGCTACAAACTGAAAATGGAGCATTTCTACCTCGAAACGTAGATATATGGTGAGCGGGGAAAATAGGCACACGCAGGTATGCATCCTTGATGTCAATTGACGCCAGAAGTTCTCCTCCTTGTAGGTTAGAGACAACTGATTGGATTGATTCCATGCGAAAAAAGCCGATTTTCAGGAATCAATTTAGATCTAGGAGATATAGAATAGGTCTGACATCTCCATTTGGTTTTTGGTACCATGAAAAGGCTTGAATAAAACCCCAGCCCCTGCTCTTCCATGGGGATCACCATGATCACTTTATGAGACAAAAGTCAGTCTAATGTTTGAAAGAGACTTCTTTTTCTCTAGATCTTTTGGCTGGGAAAATGAGGAGATGGGAATTCTCGGAACTCTAGTTTGAAATCTAGAGTTATTGTGGAGACTCCCCATCTGTTTCGAAACTCTTCCTGGCAGATCCTTCAGAACTGTAGAAGTCTTCCCCCCACTCGAGCGAACGAGGGCGCCCCTTCATAAAGAGGTTTTTAGCATTCTTGTCTTGTATTTCCTTCCCCAGGACTTCTTTTGTCCCTGGGTTGACTCTGAGGTTTACCTCTTGAACCTTGATGGTGGAGGCCGCCACGACTGCCTGGAGGCTGTTGTCACCGACCCTGGAGAAGGCGCCTGTTTACATGAGGGGCATTTAATTCTTCCCTTAACTGGCAAAAGGGTCTTTTTCCACTTGAAATTGTTTGGATGTATTTGTCCAAAATCATCCCCAAACATCCGTTCACCACAGAAAGGAAAAAAAAACAACCAGGAGTTTTTTGCATGGCGCTTCGGCTGACCAATTTTTCAACCATAAGATTTTACATATATGCACCAGCTCAAGCATAAGGCATGAGGCCTTAAGAATAGAATCTCTCATATCGGCAACTGCAAAACATAAAGCCCCTGGCAGCTCGGCTAAATCCTGGGCATGCTGATTAGGGATAACTTTGAGCACCTGTCTCAACTGGTCCCTCAAGGATTGCAATACACCAATTGTCGCCACTGCAGGTTGAGACACAACCTGCCAAAAAAAAATTGTTTTTAAACAGGAATTCCAATTTCTTATCAGTTGGATCCCTAAGCATTTGAGCGTTGTCAACCGGACAAGTCAAACTTTTATTCACAGAGGATATAGCCGCGTCAATTGCTGGTATATCCCACCTTTTAGTGAATTTTTCCTCCATAGGATAAAGTACTGAGAACTTTTTAGGAGGACAAAAAGGCTTATCTGGGTGATCTCACTCAGAATACATAAGCTGTTCCAGCCAAGAAAGGACAGGAAAGGCACGCAAAGCCTGAGGAGGTTTTAGCGAACCCAAAAAGAAGTGGGCCTCCAGCCGACTCAGTTAAGGGCAGCTTAAATGTGGAGCGGGCCATCTCAGTAAGATAAAAATTGAAGAAGGTTCTTCCACAATTTATCCCTCTGAAGAACCTTCTTCAAGAAAGGGTCCTATTGCGTTTTCTCCTATTCTGGGGGGGATGCGATTAAAGCAGCTATCCTTTCCAATCCCACAAAGGCTGAGGAGAAAACTTCCTCAGTAACATAGACAGGGGCTGAAATGGTGAAAACAACTGCAACCCTTAATGGACCCGATGGCTCACCCTGACCAGCCACCCCAGGTCTTTCAGGGGAGGATGGCATTGTAGAGGTAAGACTGGGGTCCTCAGAGCCTGAGGGACACCCTTGGGCCACTTTTTTGGGGTGTTTCCCCTTCTGGCAGGCATAGTCCTAAGCACAAACGCAGAGGTACTGCCAGAAAAAAACGCATCCACTGAGCAATAGTCCAGCCACTGCTGCTGCTATTAATGCTCAGCCTGATGCTAAGTAAACGTGCCCTGAAATGCCTGTGTCAGCCCACTCACATGCCCAGTCTGCTCCTGTGTCCCTCCGTAGCCAAGCGCACCCTGGCAAATGGAGCCCTTATAGCTTCTTACAGCCCTGCAATGTGGAAGTTGAGACACATCAATGCCGCGCTAAGCCACGCCCCCTCCATCTTCCGCCCTCTTTTCAAAAAAGACTGTTACCCTCATGCGCATGTGGGTCTCCGTTTCCGACCAGATCGCCATAGGGGGGGTGGTGGCGAGAAGGAGAGCAGGAGGAAGAGAAGGAGAGCCGTCTCTGCTATGGTGGTGGGAGAGGGAGAGGAGTGGCGCCAGCTGTCTTGGACTTTCCAGTATTCCTGGAGAGGGGAGAGAAACTCCTGCCCAGATGGGGGGTGTTTTTTGTAAAAAAAAACCTCCAACATCTTACCAGGGGCTTGGGACTGCTTGGCTGGAGGAACCCTGCAGCTTCTGCTGACACAGAACGAGATATGGGAAGCATGGACCAGGTATGCTCTTTACAGCCCCCGGTGGTGACTTTTAGCCATGACAACAATTACTTTAAAAGGAGAAAATCCATAAGAAAATGTAAAATTCCTTAGGACTCTCCACTTACCTTATCCGGCCACAGGATTCTGTGGTAAAACCAAACAGACCCAATCTTCATGGACTGGGGTCCCTTTTTATCAGGGTTCCACTCCCTTGGACCCTTATAGCACCCCGCCAGGAAGCTTTATGGCTGAAAAAACCAAAGCACTGGATCAAAAAAAAGAAGCGTTATGGGCTAAACCTCGTTTCTTCCCCCACGAGGCCCAGGTACCATTCAATTTGGCCTGAAAAGACACTTTGAATGGATCCAGCTGCATAGCTTGCCCCAGCAAAGATTACTCCAGTGGAGCTCAGCATAGCACATCTTTACTTTTCACCAACACCTAAGACACTGGCGAAAAAACTGAAGTACTCCCAGTAATGGGAGGGGTTATATAGGGAGTGAACTTCCTGTCTTAGGGTGTGCCAGTGTCCATCATCTAAAGGTGGCCTATATAACCCACATAGTAACTACTATGGCTCTGTGTCCCGTGATGTAAAATAAAGAAAATGGGGTACTGGGGGTTATGGCAGCTAGCTGCATCCATAACAATATTCCTCCTTAAACTTAGGGCGTATATCGGCGTGTGTTGGTCCGAAAGTGGTTAACCACTTGTTGGCCACGCTATGGCAAAATGCAATAGGCTACAGCGTGGTCGGCCAATTCTGGGAGGGCGTCATATTATGTCCTCCTGTGATTGTGCCCACCGTGTGCCTGCTGCATTGCACTCTGATCACTGTGCCCTTTGAATCCTTTCCAATCACAGTGACTCTTTACCACGTGATTAGAATCCAATCACCACTGATCACATTGTAACACACTTGCCAGTTATCAGCATTCCTTTCTGCATGCTGTAACAGAGTGAGGAGAGGAGAGAGTGCTGCTTATTAATGTCAATGAGTGCTAATCCGTGATGCCAATCAGTGCTGCCAATCAGTGCCGCCTATCTGTGCCCATCAGTGTCACCTATCAGTGCCGTCTCATCAGTGCCTATCAGTGAAGGAGAAAAATTACCTGTTTGCAAAATGTTATAACAGAAACTAAGAAAAACTTTTTGTTCTTCGTTTAGCAAAACGAAAAAGAAAGCTCTATTTGTGTGAAAAAAAATGATACACATTTCATATGGGTACAGTGTAGCATATCCGCGCAATTGTCAAAGTGCAACAGCGTTGAAAGAGGAAAATTGGCCTGGACAGGAAGGGGGTAAAAGTGCCCAGTAGGCAAATGGATAACAAGTGAGAAAGTCCATTAGTCCATTTAGCAGCAAAGTTCAAACCCCTTAGAACCCTGACTGCACTTCCACCAAAAAATAATAGAGATGCCAGGATCTACCACAGAATTAAATGTAAGATATTTTAGATAATACACATACTCTCATTCACATAATTTTGTGAATGCAGTTCGTGTGAACCAAATCGCATAAACCACAGAATTGTAGAAAAAAAGAGTATCTCCAAAAGTAGGTCACTAACGAACACCGGAGTTAGTGCAAAATCTATTTTATATTACAAAAACCCACAACGTTGTCAACTGTATTAAACACATACAGACGGGGCCGTGGCTGCATACATTCCACTCATACCGCAATCGCCATACCAAACAAAATACCACTAACTATTCAAAACTCCATAGAAATATTCTGCCAGTGAGTTCACTCAATAGCGGATGGTATAACAGGTATACTGGGTAGGTGAACAAGTGAATGTATTTTTATCCAATACGATGGATGGTCTCTGCCTCACCATACTTATAGTATACAGCTAGTGTTTATAGCATAGGCCATAGCTTATTTTTAATAGATAATGACATGCACAGAACTCACCAGGTAATTCATAAATGCTCTTTTTTTTCTCCAATTCTGTGGTTTATGCACTTCCACAAAGCTTAGTAAAGTAGCAAAGGGTCAATTACATCCTCAGCAGAACTTTCCTCCGCTTCCCATGCAGAGAGTAACCTGACCTAGACAGAGTTCCCTTTTTTATATGCCTTGTCCAGCAGAGGGCAGTTCTCTTTAGAAAAGCCCAGGAAAACCTAACTAGCAGAGTTAACCCATGCCTACCAAGCAGCACTTCTCCTGCTGGACAACATTATCTAAGTAGCACAATTTACATAGCATAAAATACACTTAATCAAGGAAATGCAACTTCAAAGTCTTGTTAACTTTGCGCTGTAGTCTGTACTCTTAAACTGTTGAAAACAATGTAATATATGTTCTTGATATTTACATATTTATAAGTAAGCTTTTGTAACACTGAGAGTAAATGATTTTGGCAGGAATATATATTTTTAAAATGAATAATGCTTTAAAATTTTCATATAAGGTGAAGAAAAATGCAGCAATTAGAATAAATGACCTAAAGGCATAAGGCTTCAGAATATTTTACTTGTGATGGGTTTGAGAATGTAAACAAACTGTCAGCAAACTGATTAAGATAAGAAATGCTACAGCATCCATTATGCAAGGTGATAAGATGACAATGAATGCAGATTTGCCTCTGTCTTCAAATTAATGTTGATCATGCAATCCTGATCTTTTCTTAAAAATGTTGATTTTTCCTTAAAAACAGTTCAATATTGCCATCAAGTGCCACATAATACAATTATGACATCATTTTATATCATGGTGTGTTAAGCCAAACATGGTTAAACATTAATCTAGATGAAAGGTCTTTCTCCAGCTGCCCAAGTCTCTTATCATACCTCCATTTCAGTGCTGCAGCCTCCATAGGGCTCCTCAGCCTTAAACACTCCCAGGAATGGTTCCGACCTCTGGCTCCTTTTCGACTACAAACCAGAACAGTGACAGAGTTGATGGATGGAACCCAAATTGCATGGCCAAGATATCTGTCACTCCTGGAAAGGTCAAAATGATTGAAAAGACTAATGCCACATGTACACACGATCAAATTATCTGGCGTAAAAAGTCCGGCGGACCAGAGGCCGCTGGACAATCCGCCCGTGTGTGGGCTCCGGCTGATTTTTTTTACCCAAAAGTCCGGCGGACTTAGAAAGTAGATTTGACTCAAAAACTGTCCGCCCGCAGACCCCGACAACCAACGGCCATGGTTTTTCGGGAAGAGGCCCTTGTCCTCATTAACATGGGGACAAGGTGCTTTGGGGTGGGGGGGGCACAGGGCCCCCCTTCCCCAAAGCACTCCCCCATGTTGAGGGCGCGTGGCCTGGTACAGCTCAGGAGTGGGGGGGCGCTCGGTCGTCCCCACCCCCTTTCCTGTCCGGCCGGGTTGCATGCTCGGATAAGGGTCTTATATGGACCTTGGGGGGGGGACCCCAGGCCATTTTTTCGGTGACGGGACCAGCGACGTGTCAATGATTGAAAAGGTTATGTTTATAACCATGCAGGGAAACAAAAATACAAGCACCATTCAGAAAAGAGGTTTAACCTTAAACTGCATAGAGGATTCTTTACTGTAAGAGCGGCAAGGATGTGGAATTCCCTTCCACAGGCGGTGGTCTCAGCGGGGGGCATCGATAATTTCAAAAAACTATTAGATAAGCACCTGAACGACTACAACATACACAGATATACAAAGTACTATTGACATAAAAGCGCACACACATAGGTTGGACTTGACGGACTTGTGTCTTTTTTCAACCTCACCTACTATGTAACTATGTAATGAGGGAGTTGTGAAGCTGTTATAGCTGCAAAGGGTGGGCAAACTCAATACTGAGCCCTACGGTCTAAGACGCCTTTAAAGTTTATGTGCGTGTAAAGGCAGGCGTCACAATACTTTTGACAATATTGTGTATCTCCAGTAGACAGGTTCTCTTTGATCGATAAAGCTCCCAGTATGTCAGTAAACAGACATGTTGTTGTGACGGAGAACATGCAAAGTATTGTCAGCTATTCGGATTCTTCTGGGCATGTTTGCGGTGTCTCCCACATGGCTTCTCGCAAACTGCAAACGGGACTTCTTATGGCTTTCTTTCAACAATGGCTTTCTTCTTGCCACTCTTCCATAAAGGGCAGATTTGTTGAGAGCACGACTAATAGTTGTCCAATGGACAGATTCTCCCACCTGAGCTGTGGATCTTTGCAGCTCCTCCAGAGTTACCATGGGCCTCTTGGCTGCTTCTCTGATTAATGCTCTCCTTGCCCAGCCTGTCAGTTTAGGTGAACGGCCATGTCTTGGGAGGCTTGCAGTTGTGCCATACTCTTTCCATTTTTGGATGCTGGATTGAACAGTGCTCCATGAGATGTTCAAAGCTTGGGATGTTTTTTTTATTACCTAAATGTAAAAAAGGGGAGTGCATAAGGAATACTGATTTTGAGCTGGCTGCACTCCCCGAATAGAATTATACAAAAAATACAATAGATTCCCCTTGGGGTTTTTAAGCAGCAATGAGAGACAATGTTAGATAAAAAATATTTATTTTATTGACCCAAAAAGCATTGTAATCACAATGATTTTAAAATTCAAGCTCTGATGTACATGTATTGAAGTAGCTAAGTAAATAGAAATACATACGACATTGAATGCAAAGTTCATATGAAGAGATTACAAAAATCTTCAGAATTTTTCCATAAATTTTAGATCATACAGAATAATGCACCCTGCTACCTCAATGCATTTCGACCCTCTAAAAATTACGGTCTTCTTCAGGGGGGACAGTATTGTAAAAGGGCGACTTTTATCACATTTCTGCGGGATATCAAAAGAAGAAAAGAAATCAAAATATATAAAGAAATTAGTTTGGTTTAGTAGTTATTGTTTATATGAATCTCATACAGTATTTACCGTTTGCGCCAATCGCATGCGCTTGAACCAGAGGCTTTGATTATGACGAATTAAAAAGACTATATTTTCTCCCTGAGGGTGATCCTTGATTTGCCACAGTGATGTTTCCTCCCGCTCATCACTCCCACCAAAATGGGGGGAAGGGGGAGAGGGGGAAGGAAAAAAGGAAAGGGGGGGCTTCACAGAGGCGTATAAGAAACACACGCTTACAAGAGATGACAGCGTATTAGAATTCTCCGGGGGAAGCAAAGGGGAGACCAATATCACCCACTTTATAGCTGCACCTGAAAGTAGTAATATGTCAAAATTACCTTTAAGTCATATATTCAACACTTTCTCTGTAGGAAATAATGAATATAAATTTGTTTGTCTAAATATGTTACGTAATCACATTTAATACCGTATATCCTTAGGGTTGTATATATTTGTGATTTTTCATTAGTCAAAAAAAAAAAACATTGTTATAAGGAAAGGAAGGTGATGAAGGGACTAAATAGTCCCGTGATAAGAAAGATGTAGTATGTTGTGCATCTGACTGAGTGAGGATAAAGTGCATATAAAACTAAACAATACTTGTGATAAACTAATGTGCACAATAGAAGTGAGTAATGGTAAATACTAATATTTAAAAGAGTGCCCAATTGATTAATATATACAACCCTAAGGATATACGGTATTAAATGTCTTTATATATTTTGATTTCTTTTCTTCTTTTGATATCCCGCAGAAATGTGATAAAAGTCGCCCTTTTACAATACTGTCCCCCCTGAAGAAGACTGTAATTTTTAGAGGGTCGAAATGCATTGAGGTAGCAGGGTGCATTATTCTGTATGATCTAAAATTTATGAAAAAATTCTGAAGATTTTTGTAATCTCTTCACATGAACTTTGTGTTCAATGTCGTATGTATTTCTATTTACTTAGCTACTTCAATACATGTACACCAGAGCTTGAATTGTAAAATCATTGTGATTACAATGCTTTTTGGGTCAATAAAATAAATATTTTTTATCTCACATTGTCTCTCATTGCTGCTTAAAAACCCCAAGGGAAATCTATTGTATTTTTTTGTATTTTTTTTTTTATTACCTAACCCTGCTTTAAACTTCTCCAACTTTATCTGACCTGTTTGATGTGTTCCTTGGCCTTTATGATGCTGTTTGTTCCCTAAGGTTCTCTAACAAACCTCTGAGGACTTCACAGAACAGCTGTATTTAAATTACACACAGGTGGACTCTATTTACTAATTAGGTGACTTCTGAAGGCAATTGGTTTTACTAGATTTTAGTTAGGGAGATCAGAGTAAAAGGGGCTGAATTCAAATGCACCCCACACTTTTCAGATATTTATTTGTAAATCATTTTGAAAAACATTTATCATTTTTTTTCCACTTCACAATTCTTCACAATTATGTGCCACTTTGTGTTGGTCTATCACATAAAATCCCAATAAAATACATTTATGTTTTTTGGTTGTAACATGACAAAATGTGGAACATTTCAAGGGGTGTGAATACTTTTTCAAGGCACTGTTTGTACATTTCCTGTTATTGTCAGCTCCATCCAGTGGCCATAATGTGGTATTTTCCTGATTGCTTGTTACTTGTTAAGTAAATGCTGCAATATGGCCACTAGATTGAGCTGACAATTATAAGAAATTCTCAGAAGTCCAAATCGCTTGTTTGTGCAATGACTCAGGTCCTTCCCATCACAGCCCCCCCCCCCCCCCCCCCCCAACCCCATATCACAATCCCATTCTTACATCTTCAGTACCCCTGCATATCACAATCAACCTCAAACTTTCTCATCCATGTCTTTATGGACCTTGCTTTGTGCACTGGTGCGCAGTCGTGTTGGAACAGGAAGGGGCCATCCCCTAACTGTTCCCACAAAGTTGGGAGCATGAAATTGTCCAAAATGTCTTGGTATGCTGAGGCCTTAATCGTTACCTTCACTGGACCTAAGAGGCCAAGCCCAACCGCCCAACCCCTGAAGAACAAACCCACACCATAATCTCCCCCCACAACCAAATGATTTTGACCAGGGTACAAAGTAAGGTCTATAAAGACACTGATGACGGAGTTTTGGGTGGAGGAACTTGACTGGCCTGCACAGAGTCCTGACCTCAACCTGATAGAACACCTGTGGGATGAATTAGATTAGTGACTGTGAGCTGGGCCTTCTTATCCAACATCAGTGCCTGACCTCACAAATGCGCTTCTGGAAGAATAGTCAAATATTCCCATAGACACACTCCTAAACCTTGTGGACATCCTTCCCAGAAGAGCCGAAGCTGTTATAGCTGCAAAGGGTGGGCCAACTCAATAGTGAACCCTACGGACTAAGACTGGGATGTCATTAAAGCTAATGTGCGCGTAAAGGCAGGTGTCCCATTACTTTTGGTAATATAGCGTAGGAATGGTTATCATCGGAAAACATGGGGAATGACTTGTCATGCGACTTTGATGTCCAAAGTTGCATGACAAGTCGCACAAGTGTGACTAGAGCCTGATTTGGATCCAACATTACAGGAAGATTACCCAGTCATTACCTGAAGTTGCTTCAAAGTCGCACTAAAGTCGACTGGCAAAGTCGTACTTTATGAGCCTAAAGCAGCTAACTATTCCAAACAGCAGTTCTGCCTATTGTCCTCTGGGTGGCAGTATTGCTTCACCCATAATTTGCTTCGCAGAATGCACAACCCTTTTTTTTCAATAATTTCTTAACTTGTAATGAATAGTTCACATGCACAGCTGCCTATCGAAAAACCTTGACTGACATACTACTTGATTGACCTTCACCTCACTGTCTGCGTGTAAGATCGGTTTGCATTTCACAAGCTGTCACAAGCCAGTACATTGTTATTTATTGCTGCTATTATTTATTTGTTTGTAGTAATATTTGTATTTTCATTACAGTATTGAAGTAACTGATCAATTCAGTCTAGTGCTATTATTATCAGTTATGTATTCCTTTGTTTAGTCCCTATAGTTTAGCTATCAATCAATATGCCAAGCACATGTTATTGTTAATATCACAATGCTACCACCCTTGGCTATGAAATCAATACACGGTCTAAGATCAATCAAAATCTCATTTATTTCCCAAGGAAATAAGAAAAATGTGCATCAAGTATCAGTAAAAGTTACAATAATACATAGCATACAATCACAGTGCAATCTAAGCCTTATACTTATCGATCCTCGTGACTGGGTCTTCTGATGGAATAAAGAGGGACAGAGAGAGACCTCATGGTTGCAAAACCTTTTTGTTAAAACATACCTCAGCCATACCACACCCCATAGCCCATCCTACTCTTTCCCGTAGACCAATCAGCGTCTCTGGGGCGTCTCCTCCCCCAGGCTAACAGTCCTGCCATACTTGGCCTCTGGGGGCAGTGTTTGCCCATGAATTGCACTGCTCCGACTGGATTGCTATCTCGTGGCTTGATCTCGGACGCCCCACCAGCTGTCCCCCTGTTCTTGCAGACAAGCCGGCGCCATATCATCTTTGAAGTTCAGTACATTCCAGGTGGGCTGAATAGAAACTCATTCTGCTATTCAAATTGTGTCACATTCCTTGCTTTCACACATATGAAACTGCCTGGCATCACTATGGCTGAGTTCGGCTGTACAAACAGCTGTGTAGATGTATAATAATAATTCCTGTCTGATTCCAACATATGCCGCTTTGCGCCTAAAAACGGCGCATACCACCCTTCTTCAGACACAGCTCCTTTTGAACAGTCCATAACTGTCTTAACGTGTGTGGTTCCCCAACATGTGCTTCCGAACCAGTACCTGTGGCACAGTCCTTAGCTTGTGTAACGCGTGGTTGTTTCCAACGAGCGCTCCAGAGACATCTCTTATGGAACAGTACACAAGTGTCTTACCACGTTGTGTTTTCAACGTGTGCAGAAACAGGTCCTATGGAGCAGTCCATAATTGTTTTATCACGTGATGTTTCCCAACACGTGCCGCTTTGCCACTGAGTGACACATCTCCACCATTCTTCAGCGACAGCTTCCATGTCACCATTCTGCATCTTGGGTATCTTCAGGATGGCAGTACAGGCAAGGGGTGCCCATTCATTCACCATTCACCAGCACCCATTCAGAGCGACATATCACCCAGCTTTCAGACCCAGAGTCTTGAGGAGGGCCTTTCTTGCCCATATTACTAGCCTACAATACCCATAGGTCATACTCTACCACAAACATAAATCAAATTATTACCATAATATATACTTATATATGTATTACGCACCCCGCTCCCAACCTCCTATAACCTTTTACTGTAAATACGGGTCGGGATTAGGCAGGCTTGCTCGCAGCGGCGTTGCAGGGCTCTGACTTGGCAGCAACGTCTCCAATTTGTACACAGAGCGCTCACCGTCAAATCATCCCTCAACTTGCATAGACAACTGGGAGACCCTTCTAGATAAATATCGCTTAACTACACATATAAGTTTACAACAATCACCAAACCCACACAATTCCACCCCTGTACCTGGATTTCAGAGATCATGCCCATTGTGTACCATGCACCTCTACCTACGGTTAGGTTCAGGGAACCCTCGAGTCCCATGACTAACACTACACCGGTATTCTTTAGGACAAAGAAACAAAAACTCGCCTATGTCCTAAATAATACCTGGGTGCCTTCTTCCCAGCAATGATCTCTCCATCCAGAATACAGAGAGAAATAACTTCCCAACATTACTCGTTCATCCCCATGTATTGATCTAGCCTACAAAGGACATCATGGTCATGCTTCCGACAAAGGGAAATATCAACCTGCCTCCAGCGTTTATCTTCTCTGATCACATGTGTGATATAGCCTCAAATGCAACAAGATAGAGTCCCCAGTCAGTAAGCCCATTGATGCCACCAAATATACAGACCAAGTCTGCACTTCTGTATATGAGAACATACAGCATAACACCTTTCACAATCCAACTTAGTACCACCCATACAGGCATTCGACCACTATTTTGGATTAGTGTAAGCAACGTGTTTTGGCAAAATCTTACTGAGCGGTGACGCTAACTCATCAGGCCACTGCCCCTCATACAGAGACAGTACAATCAGCTTGATGTTGGCTGATATTTCCACAGAGTGCGCGCCAGAGCCAATGACAGGTTTCTGTCCTCCCTACCAACCTCTCAACATGGTTGACAAAATCCGGAGCCACTCTGACCTGAGTGTTTCTGTGACTTCATTGAATGTTATCAAGGATGCCACCAATCTCCCAGGGTAACAAAGTCACGCTCCTTTTCTGAAGCTATGGCTGTGAGTTTGTTCCTCAGGAGGCTGATGTCCCCTCCATTAACAACACCCATCCCAGCTATTGTTCCCCCCCAATATAGTGCTGAATACAACCCTCCTCTTTCGGGTTACTCCTCAGCAATAAGCATCCTGCCTGGACCTCATTCTCATCTTTGGGAGTAAGTCACTGGTACAATAACCGCACCTGATTCAGTGTATACTCAGCACATATAGGGTGATAGGTTTTTGTCAACCACCATGAGATGTTGCAGCACCATGTGGTGAAGTCCTACGGTACCCTGGTAGCCAGCGTTTGTTCCCTTTATTTTAACGGAGCATGCTCCTGTGTGTATTTACTGGCATTATCTGTGCAGGGTTTCAACCTCTCAGGTGAGACACCAACCGGGCGTATCTTCCTCATGTCTAGTTCTGGTGCCCCGCATGTCCTGTAACCGAAAGCTTCTCTCTAGGACCGCTAGGATTGAGACACCACCCCTACGAGGAAGTCTTCCCCCCCATTGATGTGTCACCTGGCACCCTTTAGTCTGATCCACAGCTACCTTATTATGCATAAGCGCCAGTATGCCTCCTGGGTACCTGCACCATATTAACTCCGTTACACCAATACATGTAATACATTAAAACCTTTCTTCTTTCAATTCCTCCTTCCAACAAAAAAACACATATTTTAAATTTTCATGTTTTGACGGATTGGATGTGTCATAACTCTTCCCCAACCTCCAACCCATTGCACATGTATAAATAACATGTTTGCATTCATCAGGAGAGACTTCAGCAAAAATATTTCACAAGTTCTCTTGCTAGGCACAGTCTTTCAGATTCAGCATTAGCACCCAATTGTCCATACGAAAAAAACAGGTATTAATCTGAATCTTTCAGTTTTCCTTCTCTCCTGATGTTTATCGGAACTAATTTGTGGTATGGTGTGGCACAGACAAACTGCCAACCAGATGATCATCTGTCATCCATGTTCCAGAAGCCTCTCCAATTCTCGCTCCACTTGGATTCTGGAAATGAAAAACAAGAGCAGTATCAAATTCTTATCCACAATATCTGATCGCTTACCATGTTTACTTATAGTTCCCTCCTTGGAGCTCAGGACCTCAGTATTCCTGGCTTCTGCAACTCTGACCAAACTATCCAAACAACCATGACCTCTTTAGGCTACACCCACTGTAAAATGGATCCCCATGGTATGATCAAAAAAACGTTTAAAACTGAACGTCAGTGTTGCTTCTCAAAAACTTCAAATTTTACAAACTAAAAAAAAACAATGCATCTATCTGTATCTTTACGATGTATGCACTACCCCTTTTCAGGTGACTGGTTCTAACTGAGGGCATTGTCAATTCCCCCCCTTTCAGGTGGATTAGACCTACTACTTTTCCACCTGAATAAAAATATAACTAACATAGAGGACTAAACCAATATCAAAAAAAATTTTTTTTTTTTTTTTAGAAGAAAAAATAAAAATAAAAAAAGAAATAAAAAAATAAAAATAAAATAAAATAATAAAAAAAAAATGTAAAAAAAACTTAAAAATCTGGCCATGATCACACAAATAACATGACAAGACAACCATCATACGACAAGACAACCATCATACAACAATGACAAACACTCAACTTTTAGTTGACAACATCCATGGACTTTTCTCCTGCAAAGAGTGCTTATTCCAATCTGAAATACAATTAGTTAATGGGGAAAACGAAAACCAAAACAAAGCATATGTATCATCACAACGTTTTAGCTTCATTTGTAACTCTTTTTAGTACTATTTATTTTTCATTGTTTGCAAACAATTACTAACTAATGAGCTCATGGTACCATGTGATAATCGATTATGCATTTACAATAACCTAACCCCTGTTCTGTTATATTTTACCACTGTTGTTACTTTGAGAGACCTGCAAACAAATGCAAATGTCCGTATACGAATCAGTTTAACTTCTTCCTGGTCTCTGGAAAAAGGAACACACAAGTGATTACACACAATTCTTATGTTAATCAGCAGTATTGGATACTCAGGAAAAGTTTACAAAGACTGACAATAAGAGAAGAGTAAAGAAACACAAGATTAAAAAAAACTCATAACAGAAACATCTTTTAACCACACAAAAGAAAAACCACAATACCAATTCAGGGGTTTATCCCTAAAAGTACAAAACAAAAAAAAATGTATATCTATATCCAGGTCCTCTATCATATTCTGAACTTGAAACTTACATCAAACCTTTTTCATAGCCGGGAAACATTGACCAGAATATTCTTACCATGCTTGCAGCTCACTAAGTTCTGCTAACATTGTTTCCCCCAGTGCTATATTTGAGTAACCATGCGTCTACCTCCATTTTGACTCTACACAACTGTCCTACATATTGCTTTTTAGTTTCTAGACCCCGCATTTGCGTTTTACACGGGAAATGGGTTTGATTACTATTGGTTCCGTGCTGTGGATGGCTACCCCACCTGGCTGAATAACACACATGATGCCTTGGGGTCGTTTTCGGGTATAATTTCCTTTCGATATCATTATTCGCCGCCCGACAATATTTTGAAGTGTGACCCCCCCTTTTACACAAAAAACATTTTAGTTCTGGTTTCCCTGCATAGGCCATTTTTTTAGCATATGGCGCTGGAAATCCACATTGCTGGATAATATTACTGCGATTGGAATGCACAGACTTTACACTTTCGTTGTCTGAGGAGTCATCCGAAGTGTCAACTCCTGAGTCAATTTCAAGTGCAGTTATCCCACCTTTATTTGCTTCTTCCACATCGATTCCCATCACATTACTATCATTTGCAGTGATAATAGCATACGGGTTTTCTTCATATTTCACTTCTGGCTTTTCTATACACTGAGCATGTGTGGAGGGTACCTCCACTATTGCACACTTGGAGGATAATTCCATTATGGCTGCTTGTGCCTTAAGCCTTGTGATAACCTGCAAATTCTCAGCCTCCCTTTGATTCAAAGAGGCAATGCAACTTTCTCTCAATTTACACGTTTGTTCTAATTCATCTAATCTCTGTTGCAATACACATTTCTCAGCCACTAATTGTTTAATCCGACTACAAGCATCCGCATCAGCCTTTTCAATCCTGATTGATATATCCCTTACCTGTTCCATCACTTTTTCTCTATCAGCAAACCATTCTAATTCTTTTTGTTCCGCAATTTCTTTCATTCTCATTAACATGCATAAGGCATTGGCCATTCTCTGTTTCCTGCCTTTTTTTGATTTATTAAATATGCGACTGTTATGTGTATCACGTTGTTTTAAAAGTTCATTAAACTGATATATTAATTTACCTTTGTAAGTAATTTGAAATCTAATCCCACCATGCTTGCTAACGAAACCTTCAATGGCTTCCATTGATATGCTAATTAGCCTATCCACACCAACTGGTTGAGCAATCTTGCTTAGACAAAAGAAAACAGATAACAAATGGACAACAAAAAAAAAAAAAAAAATACGAACCGTTTAAATTTCCAGTGACTTGTGGTTCTACAGCATACAAGACACAAGGCACACTCTTAATCAATGCCTTGGTCTTCTATTGGACCAGAGCTATTTCACTCTCACGTGTGTAGAAATAAAAACCTATACTTCCCCCACTTTTTTCTCAAAGATGTATGGTAATTCCTGCCACTCTCTAACCAACACTGTGCATTAGCAATACACTAAACAATCAGATACCAAGCACACAAAGACATAGAGGAAGCTGTTTAGAAGCTAGCTTTGACCTGTAGTCCCCCTCCAAATACAAAAAACAACAACAACAAACAACAAATACAAATCCGTTTACCCACGAATTTCTGTAGGAGAACACACTCTTATTCAATGTCCTTCTACCCGATAGCAGGTCATAGGGAATTTCTATTGGGACATTGGGATATTTCCACTTTTCCCTCAAAATTGTATGATTTATCCTGTCAATCTGCGGTTATATCACATAACCAGGGATGATCAGTCCCTTATCTCGCCAGTGCGCCAATTTGCCCTCTGGTTACAGTTTCTGCAGCAAACACAACAATAATGTACATATATATATATATATCAGTCACAATTCTCACCAGGTTTTACGCGTGCGTTTATACCAGTGAAATATCTCACAGAATTTTCCTGCTCATCCAAGCGTGGTTTCAGAATTCGCGAGCCAGCGCTAATCTTGTCCACAGTAAAGATGACTTCCAGTTCTGGGTGGCTTTGAGCATCTGTGCTTACAGGGACTCAAACAAAAATACCTTAGATTTTTGTGGATTCTGTGTAAAAATATGTTTTACACGCCTTCTGGGGTGCCAAATGAAGTAACTGATCAATTCAGTCTAGTGCTATTATTATCAGTTATGTATTCCTTTGTTTAGTCCCTATAGTTTAGCTATCAATCAATATGCCAAGCACATGTTATTGTTAATATCACAATGCTACCACCCTTGGCTATGAAATCAATACACGGTCTAAGATCAATCAAAATCTCATTTATTTCCCAAGGAAATAAGAAAAATGTGCATCAAGTATCAGTAAAAGTTACAATAATACATAGCATACAATCACAGTGCAATCTAAGCCTTATACTTATCGATCCTCGTGACTGGGTCTTCTGATGGAATAAAGAGGGACAGAGAGAGACCTCATGGTTGCAAAACCTTTTTGTTAAAACATACCTCAGCCATACCACACCCCATAGCCCATCCTACTCTTTCCCGTAGACCAATCAGCGTCTCTGGGGCGTCTCCTCCCCCAGGCTAACAGTCCTGCCATACTTGGCCTCTGGGGGCAGTGTTTGCCCATGAATTGCACTGCTCCGACTGGATTGCTATCTCGTGGCTTGATCTCGGACGCCCCACCAGCTGTCCCCCTGTTCTTGCAGACAAGCCGGCGCCATATCATCTTTGAAGTTCAGTACATTCCAGGTGGGCTGAATAGAAACTCATTTTGCTATTCAAATTGTGTCACATTCCTTGCTTTCACACATATGAAACTGCCTGGCATCACTATGGCTGAGTTCGGCTGTACAAACAGCTGTGTAGATGTATAATAATAATTCCTGTCTGATTCCAACAGTATTAATAATATAATATTGTATTTTTATTATTATTGTTACTGTAGTAGTAATAATAATAAAAATGGTCATAAATACATTCAATTCATATTAAATATAATAAAATATTATTATCAATAGTTATAAGAAAGCTTTTTTGTTGCTAAAAAAATCTGCGGTTAATCTGTCCATCTAATCTAGTCTATGTCTATACATCTAGTCTATCTATCTATCTAATAAATATTTATATATATATATATATATATATATATATATATATATATATATATATATATATATATAATATGAGAGGGAGAGACCCTGTTATGGGGTGTTTCTCTGCAGCACGGACTGGAGAACTTGTCAGGATAGAAGGAAAAATGGATGGGGTAAAATACCATCAACTTCTTGAAGAAAATCTGCTGCACACTGCCAGAAAATTGTCAATGGGAAGAATGTTTACCTCCCAACATGACAATGACCGAAAGCACAAAGCAAAAATGGCCACACGGTGGTTGAAGGAGAAAAAGGTGAATGTCCTTGCATGGCTTAGTCAGAGCCCTGACTTAAAGTGACACTAAAGGTAATTTTTTTTTTTTTTTAAATAACAAGCATGTCATACTTACCTCCACTGTGCAGCTTGTTTTGCACACGGTGGCCCCAATCCTGGTCTTCTGGGGACCCCCGGCGGCTCTCTTGACTCCTCCCCACATCAGATAACCCCCTAGGATAGGGGTCTCAAACTGGCAGCCCTCCAGCTGTTGCAGAACAACAATTCCCATTGCATTGCAAAGCTGACAGTTACTCCCATAGGCAGAGGCATGATGGAACTTGTAGTTTTACAACAGCTGGAGGGCCGCCAGTTTGAGACCCATGTCCTAGGAGAAGCGCTCTCATGGGGGGTTAACTTGCGGCCGCACTCCCGAGTCCAGCATTCGCTGTCCATAGATGCTGAATGCAGGACTCTGCCCCTACACCCCAGGGGCCGCGTCATTGGATTTGATTGACAACAGCGGGAGCCAATGGCTGCATTGCTATCAATCTATCCAATCAACAGCCAAGAACCCCCTAGCAGAGAGAAGGCTCGTCCCCATGGGACAAGTTCCAGGGTTCCTGGGGGGCCAGTCACTGACAGGTGTATTTTCACCTTAAAGCATAGGATGCATGAAGTGATAAGGTGAAAGAACACTTACCTTTATAACCCCTTTAAACCCAATTGAAAATCTGTGGAATTACTTGAAGCCTGCAGTCCATCAATGGTCACCATCAAATGTAACTGAACTTGAATAGTTCTGCAAAGAAGTGTGCACAAATATTGCAAAGTCTAGATATACAAAGTTAGTAGACATATCACAACAGACTAAAGGCTGGAATTAAAGCAATGTGGTTCAACAAAATACTGTTAAAAGGGGGTAATCCTTTTCCAACTCAGTAATTCTGTTTTTTTATTCTATTTTTCTGACATGTTGATGTTCTTTCTTTCACTTGGATGTTATAAGTTGCACTGAATAAATACAGTTGGATACAACAAAAACCATGTCTGTCTTCATTTAAGGTTGCAAAGCAACAAAATGTGATTATTTTAAACAGTGTTGATTCTTTTCTATACCCGCTGTAGTTCACCCAATAGAAAAAAAATAAAAATAAATAGTGGACTTGCTGCAAGCTGACTTTGCAGTTCCATTTGCATTTGGAAAGGAGTGCCTCTGATGTGAGCAAAAGCCAGTCGAAATTCCTTCAAACTGTTCACTTCTCCCACCTATACCTGCAAAGAAGAGAGCCTATCAGACCCTGGACAAGTTTTTAGATTTTGGTCAAACAGAGCAAGGAACTGTCTGGTAAACTTTTTTTTAAATCTGCTATTAGATTATAGGGTGCTAAGATCAAATAGTTTTTTCTGGAGTTGGACTTTGAACTTTCTGAAACTTATTAATTGCTGTTTGCTTGACGTTTCACTCCTCCCATAATTCATCTTTTAGTTTTTGGCAAGTTTTGCACAAGTACCCCTTTATGAGGGGTTCCCAACATGCCTGTGTTGGGTTTATGGCTCTGTACACCTGCTGTGCCCAATATGAGTGGTTCCCACCATCCCTGTGATGGGTTTCCTGCTGTGCCCATTACGAAGGGTTCCCACCATCCTTGCACAGAGATGGCAGGTCTGGACACCTGTTGTGCCATTTATGGGTTCCCACTTTCAACATCCTTGTACTGAGTTCCTGGGTCTTTATACTTGTTGTGGCAATTTAGAGGGTTTCCCACCATCCCTGTGCTGAGTTTTTTGGTCTGTACACCTGCTGGGCCCATTATGAGGGATTCCAACTTCCACCATCCTTGCACTGAGTTTCTGGGTCTTTACATGTGTTGTGCCAATTTAGAGGGATTCCCACCATCCCTGTGATGAATTCCTGGGTCTGCAGACCTGCTGTGCCCAACATGAGGGGTTCCTACCATCCCTGTGCTGAGTTCCCAGGTCTGTATACCTGCTGTGCCCATTATGAGGAGTTCCCACCATCCCTTTGCAGAGTTCCTGTGTCTGTACACCTGCTGTGCCCATTATGAGGGATTCTCACCATCCCTGTGCTGAGCTCCCAGCTCTGCATACCTTCTGTGCCCATTATGAGGGATTCCCACCATCCCTGTTGGATTTATTTTATATTGTGAAGAAATGTTACAAGGAGCAGCTGGGACACCATAAAGTGGGCTTTAAGAGAGGGGTGTGCCAGGTGTAAGCTCTTTCAGGACAATTGCAAACTGGCTGATAGATAATCACTATTATGAAGCCAATCTGAGCATCACAGTGACAGGACTGTGTGTGTAAAGCCGCGTACACACGGGCGGACTGTCTGTCCAACTTAGTCCGCCGAAACACATTTCAGCGGACAGTACGCTCGTGTGTGGGCTTCAGCGGACTTTTTCAGCGTGCAGTCTGGCGGACTAAGTATTTCGGAATTTCCGTAATATTGTCCGTCCAACTTTGGTTTCAGCGGACAGTCCGCTCGTGAGTAGGCTAGTCAGACGGACTAAGTATGACGCATGCCCAGAAAGGATTTACAGGGCGGAAGCGCTCGGTCTTGTAAAACTAGTGTTCGTATTGAAGCTAGCATATTCGTCATGCTGCTAATTTCATAATGCAAGAAAAGTGAAGTAGCTTTGCTGCTTATATTCACACAGAGTTATCCCAAATGTTTTTATTCATCCTCATCCTATGATTAATATTCTAATTTGAGAAAAATATAAAAAAAAAAAAAAAAAAATATATATATATATATATATATATATATATATATATATATAAAATGTATAGAATTTATCTATTACTATATATTTTTGGAACTACTATTGTCAGTTTAAAATTATTTATTTATTTATTTTTATTTTTTTGTGGGGGGGGGGGGGGGGGGTTGAAACAAGATGGACTTGTGTTTTTTTTGGCCAAGCAGGACTATGTAAGTAGAGATAGATAGATAGATAGATAGATAGATAGATAGATAGATAGATAGATAGATAGATAGATAGATAGATAGATAGATAGATAGATAGATAGATAGATAGATACCCAAACCAGCATTTTAGCTTACACATGATTGAATGTTCAAAATCAGCAGAGCTTCCCCTCATTTCAAATGTTAAGCCTCAAATTTACAGCGACTGCACTTCCAAAAATTGCACTTGAAGTTAGCATATTTATATTAACATGAACGTGTGTTTTGTAAATAACCCCCATAGTCTTTTGACATGTACCTGCCTACTCACAAATAAACTCTGTTTTTTTAAGCCAAAATAACAAAAAAAAACATACAATATTTTTGGAAATAATAAATATTTATTTTTCGTCAGAACAAAACAAAATCAAGAGGGAGGCAACACTGGAGACAATTTCGAAGTTTGTGAAGCCTTTTGTCCCCCAGGCACACATCAAGTGAGTGGCCACCAAAATTCAGAACCTGTGTAACATGAAAATAGGGAGCACAACATGGTCCTAGAATCCCACAGACCAGGAACAGCAGCAGATGAGATCTATGTCCCCAGACTGTGGTACTACAACAGCCTGCGTCTTCTGTCAGAGCAGACTGAAGCCAGGCAGTCACTTCCGACTCTTCCGTCTAGCCTTCCCTCCACGCGTCGCTGGAGGCTGTGCCTCTGGTGGTGGAGTTGTGGTAGGAGGAGGAGGAGGAGGAGGAGGAGGAGGAGCAGTAGGGTCTGTGTTGTACAGTCTGGTGGTTGGTGTTAGCTCACCCTTCAGACCCCGTTGAATCGTGTCAAAAAAATGGCTTTGCACAAGTTGCGCTGTGCCTTCTCCATTTCTAGCAACTTGCTTGCCAAATATGTACCGTAGGCCTCCTCAGGATTGGGGGGTTTGCTCAGCACTTGGGTGGCTTGGCGTATAAGTGCCAATGACTCCTCCTCTGTCTGCGTCATCCTCCTGGGCCTTTTGCTGGCTAGGCGCAGGGGAGGGACCTGACTTTCGGTCCGACTCCTGCTGGGCCCAGCTAGCTCCTGTGTGTGGCTGGTCCCGGCCTCCTCCTCCATACCACTGGTCCCGGCCTCCTCCTGGGTGAGCTCATCCTGTGTAAAAAACAAAGAAATCAATAAATAAAATATGTCTATATTTTGAAATCATCAATCACTAACAATTTTACAGTTCTCACTTGCAAATACATTTGTCTTGAAATACAAAAGGCTATCATTTTGACACCATCATTTTTCCATCAGTTCACCAAGATTTGAGCCACATTTGTGTAAACTACTGTATCCTTATATCTAATTTAATTTGTGATGAAATCCTAGATTTGGAAGCAATTCAAACATTGAACTTTACATCATTAATATTTGAGCAATCCTAACTTTAGAAACTAAAATATACCTGGCTCCAGCTGGGCGCATCAACCTCGTCCAGCAAGGAAGGGTCTGGATCTTCCTGGGATGGCTCACCTGAGGTGGAGGGAAGGGTGGAGGGAAGGGTAGACAGAAGAGTGGAAAGTGACTGCCTGGCTTCTGACGTGTCATCCAGAAAACGCAGCCTGTCATAATACCACAGCCTAGGTACATAGACCTGACCTGCTGCTGCTCCTGATGTTTGGGAGTCTAGGACCTTTTTGCGCTCCCGTCTATACACGCTATGCAGGTTCTGAATTTTGGAGCTCACAAAGTTAAGGTCTGCCTGGGGGAGTCGGGATTTCACAAACTGCAAAATTGTCCCCAGTGTCTTCCTCCGGCCAGGACGGTTTGAATATTGTGGGTGCTTGGAATCCCACAGGCTCCTGTGCATCTCCAACATATCGATAAATGTGGAGAGGAAGGCCTCCTCCTTAAAGGGGTCTGGAGTGTACTTTTGCATTTTGCTTCCTGTAAAAAAACAAAAAACAAAAAAAAAACATAAATACTAATGTCAGACCAAATGCACACTATTTATATTGTGACAATGTAGGCGAGACACACACTACACCCACACTACCCCCCCATACACCCACACCCACCCCCACACACACTACCACACACACACACTACCCCCCCACACACACACTACCCCCCACACACACTACCCCCCCACACACACACTACCCCCCCACACACACACTACCCCCCCACACACACTACCCCCCCACACACACACACACACACTACCCCCCCACACACTACCCCCCCACACACACACTACCACCCCACACACTACCCCCCCCACACACTACCCCCCCATACACCCACACCCACACACACACTACCCCCCCACACACACACACTACCCCCCCATACACCCACCCCCCCACACACACACACTACCCCCCCCATACACCCACCCCCACCCCCACACTACCACACAAAACACCAACCCCACTCAACCACCAACCCACATAAAAATCAATTAACCATCAACAAGGTGAAATCTCACTATATACATTCCTAACGCAGGCTTAAAATTAAAATAAAATAAAAAGATAACCATCTTACCGTCGCGTGTAGCACTCGCTGCTTCCGTTTGGACAAACGTACGGCCTCGCGGTAACGCTTTATATACAGCGCATGCGTTCAAGCTCCGCCTGCGTCGCCCACGTTGCCCGCCCCTGACGTTCCGTGTGACCGTATTTCCCCGCCCCTTTTACCCTCGTTCCGCTGTGGGAGATTGATAGATGAAAATGGCGGACGGAATTTCAGTGAGCAGCGCGGAGGAAAGCCCTGAACCCCATGCTTCCGGAGCAAGGAAGAGGTATAAGGCCACAAACATGGCCTTTGAAGAGATGGTGGAGATGGTGGATATATTGAGAAGGGAGGATTACGATGGGGAAAATGGCCCGTATCCCAAACCCAATATCCGCAAAAACGGCATCATGAATCTAGTTGTCGAAACTTTGCAAAGCAAATTTGGGGTCCGAAGAGGCAAGGATCAGCTCCGGAAACGATGGTCCGACATCAAATCCAGGGAGCCGGACCAATACCATAGAATCAAAAAGGCCCTGAAAAAAAGTGAGTAAACTCCGCGTTTATCGTGACGGTCGGACTTAATCGTTCGTATAGGTATACGATATATTTGTAAATCCGGCGAATTTGATCGTTCGTGTGGTTAATAGTTCATGTAATGAGCGAATATGCTTGTTCGTATATGTGGACGTAAATAGCATGAATTTGTATATGGTGTAAATTTATCTGGTGTTGGATTAGATTTTAATTAGTTATTAATTTTTTTGTATTGTTCATGATAAACTGAATTGTCACACTCAGTTTAGGATATAAATTTTTAATAAAGTTTCATAAATTTATTCAGTGTAATGTAGTCTAAATAAAAAAATGAGATAGATAGATAGATAGATAGATAGATAGATAGATAGATAGATAGATAGATAGATAGATAGATAGATAGATAGATAGATAGATAGATAGATAGGTAAAATGCTGGTTCAACATCTGGACTGGGAATCATTTAGTGTAGTTTGGGACATCATAGAACATTTTTTGACATAATCACACACAGGTACTCCAGGGGATGATTCGAGTGTGTCCGTCTGAGAAACTTGGACAAAAGATATAAAGTATCACAGTTTGGTTAAAGGCTAGGTTCACATTGCTGCAATGTACGAGATCGAATGTGATTTGCACCGCACTGCAGTGCAAATCACATGTGATCTCTGTGTGATGCGATTTCAGCCATACATATAGTATGGCTGAATTCGCATCGCATCCGGCCCAAACTTGTACATGGCCCTTTTTTTAGTCCACAGCCGAATCGGATCACATGGGTGTTCACACCATGTGGTCCGATTCCTGTCCGAGTTTAAAGATTGCACTGTGATATGAGAAATAATTTGGAGGTGTCAATAAAACTTTACACTGACACTCCCAGCAGGTCACATAGGGCAGTGTGAACTGCCTCCGGGAGGCATGCGATGCGTGAAACCACAGTAGATTTGCAGCATTCGCACATCGCAGCAGTCTGAACACAGCCTAACTAAAAAAATGTCATTTTAATGATGTATTAAACTAGGATCTTGTAATAACCAGCTAATAATTGTACACCACTTCAAACCAATGTTTCATATTCCAATTTCTGAACTCAAATATCACTATGCTTAAAAGTATACCTTTTTTTTGTTTTTTTTTCATTCTCATAGGGGAACAAAGACTCAGACAAGAGGCGGAGCAGCCCAGGGCAGTTAGCCCAAGCCCAGTGTCCGAGAGGGAGCAGCCCAGCCCAGTGTCTGAGAGGGAGCAGCCCAGCCCAGTGTCCGAGCTGGATCAGCCCAGCCCAGGGCTAGATGTGGAGGAGGAAGAGGTGGTGGAGATATGCACCCCACAAAGTGAGTGTCTGACAACCCAGCTTAAGGTAAACAATTAATGGCTGTATATTTTAACCAATTTTTTATCTACACATATTTTTAGGTGATGATCTGGTTGTGGAAGGACAAGCCGCGGAGCCATTTACCACTGATAGTGCCCAGAGACAGATTGGTCAGATCATGGCCTGGAATGGCAAGATCGATTTGATGCAGAACAACATGATTACCATGCAACGAGAACTGGACACTATGAGGCAGGAAATGAAGAACATGATCGATGTTTTAGGGAGAATCTAAGCCCCTTTTCCCTAAAACGAAAGATCATGTTCTTCATTTCCTTGTCAAAAAGTTTTTAATGTTTTTAGAACATTGTTTTTAGAGGCCAAATTTTGAAGATGCACACGGTGTGTCAACATGTGCTATGTGCCATCAGAGGATCGCAATGTACGCATTTGGTGTTTGCAAACCCTTCCTCATTCTAGTATGTGAGAGGAAGGGATTGCACCCACCAAACACGTCCATTGATCACTCATGATGGTAGATAGCACATGTTGACATTACCAATTTTTGGTGTGCATCTTCAAAATTTGGCTTTACCCCTTGTTTACTGTAAATAGTTAAAAATTTGATTTTATGTTTTTTTTTATAATTTTATTTTATTATATATATATATATATATATATATATATATATATATATATATATATATATATATATATATATATATATATATATATATATCTACAAAAAAAATTTTTACAAAACAAAAAAAAACAAAAAGAAAAATATCTAAAAAAGAGGCACTGGTTGGAATGTGCACTATTAAAAAAAAAAAAAAAAAAGATGTGTGTGTGTGTGTGTCTACTTCTTTCAATACTCAATACCAGTTTGGGAAGTCATTTTGTGTTTTCTGTCACAAAGGGCCTTATTTACTATTGGCAAAAACCACTTTGCAATACAAATGCACTAGGACAGGAATATGCAATTAGTGGAAATCCAGCTGTTGCAGAACTACAAGTCCCATGAAGCATAGCAAGACTGACAGCCACAAGCATGAGACCCAGAGGCATGATTGACTTGTAGTTTTGCACCAGCTGGAGGTTGGCCAATTGCATATCCCTGAATTAGGAGAATGTAGGAGACAAGCACCGTGAAAAGCAAACAAGAACCAAACTTAAAAATTTGAACAGACAATACATATTTCAAGAAAAATAAATTTTTATTGGTCAGCTGGCATTGGAATAGCCCCCCTACCATTAAAATAGCTGACATACCGGTCACGCACCTCACGTGCTGTTTGGGGGGCTAAGCCAGGATGGGCATGATCCAGCCCTGTGAGTTCAGGTAATATTAGTCCGGCCTCAGGCCCAATTGGTTGCAGGTACTGGTTTCCTGAAAGTTTGCGTAGAAAATTGTGCAAAATGCAGCAGCAAAGAATTACATAGTTCAGTTTATACTCTGCTAAGTTGATTGCTGTCATAAACAGACGGAACCGGCTGGCCATAATACCAAAGGCATTCTCCACAACCCTTCTTGCTCTGGCCAGCCGGTAATTAAAAACACTCCTCTCCGGGGTGAGGGTTCTTTGGGGGAAGGGTTTCATCAGATGGTCACTCAGACCGAACGCTTCATCAGCAATAAAAACAAACGGTAGACCCTCCACATTCTCGGCATCTGGTGGCAAGTCCAGGCCACCAGTGATGAGACGGTGGCAGAACTCGGTCTGCCTAAAGACTCCTCCGTCAGACATCCGGCTGTTCTTCCCCACATCCACATACAGAAAGTCACATTGTGCTGACACCACCGCCATTAACACCACACTATAGAAACCCTTATAATTCCAATAGTAGGACCCCGAATGGGGTGGGGGCACAATCCTCACATGTTTCCCGTCGAACGGGCAGCGAATTGGGAAGCCACAGTCTGCCATTCCTGTGGCGTGGAAGGAAACTGGGGAGTCAAACACAGGAAAAAAAATTTGTCATTAAATCCAAACAATGCATAACAAATAAAACTCAAAAACATTTTGGAACAACAGTTAAACAGAAATATTGAAAAAGTTTTTCATCAAACAAAAAAAAAAAGACGGCCCAATTCACAGATTACTCAGCCCTCTGATGGACCAGGGGACATAAGTTAGGTGGGTGAGTGGGGTGGGGGCCTAATTAATGAGTATACAATCCCTGCAACCAATTTGAGTGGGGTGGGGGCCTAATTAATGAGTATACAATCCCTGCAACCAATTTGAGTGGGGTGGGGGCCTAATTAATGAGTATACAATCCCTGCAACCAATTTGAGTGGGGTGGGGGCCTAATTAATGAGTATACAATCCCTGCAACCAATTATATATATATATATATATATATATATATATATATATATATATATACACACACACACACATACACAAAGGGTGTATACAAAGAGTATACAAAGGGTGGGGGGGCAGTAAAACAGTACAATGGAGCTGACAATATGAATTAGAGAAAAACAGTCTCGGCTGTAGGTGTATAGGGGCCCAGGATTGCATGCTGGGGACGTTAGTGAAAGCAAATATGCACGTGGGACACAAAAAGGTAAAAAGCTAAAAAAAAATGACAAAAAAAAAATGCATCAAAAAAAAAAAATGCATGCATTCATATAAAGGGGACATTCACAGCATATTCCTGTCATGGATATTAAAAGTCATGATGAAATTAATACAAACATACAATGCATATAATGCAATATTAAAAGAACAAACTTACCTTCATATATTCCTTCTGCAGGACCCGAATAATGGCAGAACAGGTCTCTGGAATAATGATCCCCAGAGCCTGGGGGGAGATGCCTGTCGAGAACTTGAGGTCCTGAAGGCTTCTCCCTGTCGCCAAGTAGTGCAACGTGGCGACGAGCCTCTGCTCCGGAGTGATGGCTTGCCGCATGCAGGTATCCTGCCTGCTGATATAAGGGGTCAGCAAAGCCAGCAGACGGTGAAAAACGGGGTCCGTCATCCTGAGATAATTCCTGAAATCATCAGGATTATTCTCACGGATCTCACAGAGTAAAGGCATATGCGAGAATTGGTCACGCTGGCGCAACCAATTCTTTGTCCATGAACTCCTCCTCACCCTGTTCACAGACTGGGCTCGGGTCAAAGTATTAACCGCAACACCAAGCCCCAATATAGCACGAACTCATTCCCGAGTACGTCCACTCTCCATGGCTTTGAAACGGTCGGCTGGACAAACAAGCTCAACTGAACGCACTGAAGAACAGCCAGACCTATGAAGAACGACCTGAAACCCAGAAACGAGCGGACCAGAAGCGCCTAACAATAGGTACCAACTGATCCACGCGTACCGAAAGACAGATACAAACCTCACAGGTAGACTGCGCCGCAGTAAACGGACAAATTAAGCTGAAGTCTGAAAAGCGCGAATCGTCTCTAACCAAACTTCTACTAACGCAAAGTCAGCAGAAGGAGCCCAAAGGGTGCTTTGCTGTGTCTTGGACTTCCTATTTCTAGTCCCGTCGTACGTGCTGTACGTCATCGTGCAAGCTTTCGGCGGACTGTTTGGCTATCCGTGTGTGGTCAAGTCTGTTCATTCGAAAGTATGACGGACTGTCCGTCGGATTGTCTGACGGACTAAGTTGGCCAGACAGTCCGCCCGTGTGTACGCGGCTTTAGGGTTATAGTGGAAATTAAGTATTGGCTGGACTGAGGGAAATTAGGTCATTGCTGCCTATGGGGAGAATTCCCCTCACTTCCTGTCCTGCTGACCACAAGGACATTGCTGCGAGCAGGGCCATCTTAATAACATCATGGGCCTCAGGGCAAAGTAATGCTCTGGGGCCCCTACAATGGAGACAGCGCAGGTAAACATACATCAAGTAGGTAGACGGCAGACAAGCAGAGCTTCCCCTTTTGGATAGAGCTTTGCAGTAACTACATGAACAATCATTCTGTACAACAAAGAAACAGTGGAAAAATACTACATACATAAAGTAACAAAGCTGTCCTGTGCATATATCTGTGAGATTGATGCCTCCCCAGCACTATGGCCCCTCTACACCCTAGATATCCCCCCAGCACTCTGACCCCTCTACACCCCATATATCCCTCCAGGACTCTGACCCCTCTACACCCTATATATCCCTCCACGACTCTGACCCCTCTACATCCCAGATATCCCCCCCAGCACTGTGACCCCCTCTACACCCCAGATATATCCCCAGCACTCTGACCCCTCTACATCCCAGATATTCCCATAGCACTCTGACCCCTCTACACCCCAGATATCCCCCTAGCACTCGGACCCTTCCACACCACAGATATCCCCCCAGGACTCTGACCCATCCACACCCCATATATCCCCCCAGGACTCTGACCTCTCTATATCCCAGATATCCCCCCAGCACTCTGACCCCGTCTACTCCGCAGATATCCCTCCAGCACCCTGACCCCTCTACAGCTCAGATATCCCCCAGCACCTTGGCCCCTCTACACCCCAGATGTCCTCATAGCACTCTGACCCCTCTACACCCCAGATATCTCCCCAGCAGTCGGACCCCTCTACACCCCAGATATCCCCCCAGCACTGTTACCATATACCATAAGATAACCCTTGTATTGTGACCCCACTCCATCCCTGATACCCCCTACACTGTGGCCTCTCTACATCCCTGATACCTCTACCACTATAGCCACCCAAGCTACCCCAAGCATTGCTACCCCCTATAGATCCCACCTCTGCCCACCTCCAGCACTGGACTCACCTATATCAAGCAGGCAGAGGGTGGGGCGGAGGAGGGAGCATCCCTCCAGGCATTCCAAGCCCTTCTGTGAAAACAGTGCTGGACAGCTGGGCTCACCATCACACCATCCACAATGCAACTTCCGCAATTGGGCTCTCAGTGCTGCCGACACAGCAGCTCCCACTCCAGCCCCTACCCCGCAGCCTTCGAGTCCCAAGCATTCAAGCTGCATGGGGCGGGGTCAGAGCATCACTGGCGCTGTGGCCCTGCCCCTCCCTGCTGGCTGTGAAATAATAGGTATCGTTCTGCACAGCATGGCCCATCGCTGCCAGCCTGCCTCCCCTGTGTATCCATCACTGTCAGTGCCATCATGGGGCCCCCAATTTTGGGGCAGCATGGGCTCAAGGACCAGCTGCTTTGGGGAAAGTGCAGGGGCCCCCAATGCAGCTGGGGCTCCTAGGCAGTGCCCACTCATTAAGACAGCCCTGCTCCAGAGAGGATAAACGGGTAAATCATCTTCCAGCAATGGCTTGATTAATACAGGAATAGGAAGTAAAGGAAATCTGTCTGAGAGGTCAAAGTTCAGTACGATATTTGAAAAAGCACATCACGGAAACCAAAGACTGCAGCAGAAAGTCTTTCTATAAGCCCACATGACAGTTCAGCAATGTCCACAAATGTAAAGTTCTATATATCAGATGGAAATAATTGCAATACGTGGCATATCGGAAAGTGTATGGGACACATTTTGGTGGCACGGGCTCCTTGGTGGCACAGGGCACATTGGTGGCACAAGAGACCTTGATGGCATAAAAGACATTCATAACATGGGATACATTGATAACAAGAGAGCTTAATGACATAGGCTACATTCAGCCTTGACACAAGGTACACGGGTAACATAATGTAGCACTGACCCCCAAAGGAGCTGCTAGTTTTTGATTGGGCCTGCACTCTTCTATTACAGCCCTATTAACTTGGCTCAATCCCTTGACACAGCTGTGGTGCAGCTAACAACAGAGGATGACCCCACAATGTACAATACAACAATAGTGTACCTTTACCTTTACCTGGGTATCTGTTGCTCCACCTGTAGGAAAAGGAACAACACTGCACACCAATTGTAATTAACCAGAATGTGTTTTAACTGAAACTGGTATAAAACAATAATTACAATAACTACACCATCACACAAACTTAATGTGACAGTACAGTGGGTATTCACAACAATTTTAACATGTAAAGAATTCTTAGATAACCCCTGCACGCGTGTCTTCAAGTGGGACCAATGCTCAGAGTGACAATGCCTTAACTCCAGGCATCTTCCCACTTCCAGCACGCTGTGATAAATACAGAAATGCAAAGCTATCAACACTATGCAATATAACTGCTAGGGAGCTCCCCCTGCTTTATAATGCAGTCCTTTCCTATAGTAATTGAATGTAAGGCCTTGCATTTTGGGAACGATGTAGTATTTGGTCTTCTGTCTTCTGCTTGCTATTGTATTGAAGCAATTGTAATCCAAAGGGTTTAAAGCGGGAGTCCGCTGGGACTCCACGTTTTTTTTTTTTTTTAAAAGCCAGCAGCTACAAATTTGTGAAGGGAGGGGGGTGGTGTTGCGCTTCCTCTAGTATATTTTTTGGTATATTACCACGGTATTGCCAAAATATTTATATATCCAACAATTAACGATAAAGTGCATTAAGTGCAAAATCAGTGAATGATCTTAAATTAGTTAATAGGTGTGTTAGAAAAACATAATAGTTTTAAAACAACAAAAGACAAAATAAACAATATCTAAACAGCAAAAAAAATAAAAATAAAATTGTAGCTAAAAGGTGACTATATCACTTGTGCAATGTATATAAAACATAGGTGAATGCGCAATAAGGACGGTCCCCGCTGCCTCTGGGATCTGTGTGTTTTCCCAGCAGGCAGCGGGGCACTTGCGGAAAGGGGCGTAATATACGCCCCTTTCCGCAGAGAGCTATCCCGGAAGTGGGTGCAGATACCTGTACTGTACAGGTATCTGTACCCCCCTCCCCCCTGAAAGGTGCCAATTGTGGCGCCGGAGGGGGGGAGGGTTCCGATGAGCGGAAGGTCCACTTTAGGGTGGACCTCCGCTTTAACAACAAGAATAGTGTGGCATGAATATTGAAACTGTTCTTGTGATGTAGCACACTTGTAACTACCTCCGGGGTAGTTCTCTCCAAATCAAACAGTGTCAGTTCTCAGTGGAGTATAGGCTTGAGGCCTGCTTTAACTCAGTCTAATGGTGTGAAACCTCCTTTGTGAGACTAGAAGTCCCAGCAACACTGTGGTCTGAGTCTAAGTCTGTAAAGAATTATGTGTGGCAGCCCTCTCACCAAACCAGGCCTGGAAGAATTGGAAACCTCCGCTCTGGTTGTCTCAGTCCTGCTTCATGACAGCCAGCGCCGCCACACTGTTCCGCTCTGCAAGATCATCGGGACTCTCAGATGGCTCTGTCAGGTGTCTCTGGATCCTTCCTGATCCAGTCACACTGTCTCTCCAGCACACAGGTGAAAGGCAGTATCTCTGGTTGTTCCGCTGCTCTGCTCCGCAATTGAAATGCGCTCTCTGGAACACGTCCTCTGTGATCCTTGTAGGTAGGCTACGTGTCCAGAAGAGAAATAAAATGGCCACGCGGGGTCTTTTATATCCTACCCAGCATGCAATTCAGTACTGAGTGTTCATGGGTAGGCCACTTGGCATTGTGGGTAGGTAGGCCCTTGTATAATGTGAACAAACAGTCACTTCCTGCAACATTTCTCTATGTTCTTGAAATAAAAATAAATTGAGTCCATCTCACGTTTAGGCCACTAGATGGTGCCAAATACCAATTTATAACACTGCCCACAGGCAAAAATACCAGCGCTACATAAGATACATAGATAACATAAGACCTCAAATTAGAGCCCCCCCCCATCATATTAAAGGCCCTCTCTCCCCCCACCCTGTAAAATCAGAGCCCCCCCCCCTTTCACATTGAAGATGCCCTTTCACATTGGAGGTCTCCACCCCCCCCCCCCCCATCATGTTGTAGGCCCCCTCTCCTCGTCAGAAGCTTCTTCTTCCCATCTGAGCCCTCTTATTACATCAGAGTCTCCTTATTATAGTCGCCCGGCAACCTAAGCCATGTCACACTGGGACCAAAGCCACATTCCCCTGCTCCAAAGGCACTTCACCCTGCTCCAATTTTGCATCTCCCCACTCCAAAGCCATGTCACCCTGCTCCAAAGCCGCATCACCCTGCTCCAATTTTGCATCGCCCCACTCCAAAGCTGCATCACCCTGCACCAAAGCCACTTCACCCTGCTCCAATGCCGCATCGCCCTGCTCCAAATTACCGTCCTCATGCTCCAGTTTACCGTTGCCCTGGTCCAAAGCCCCATCACCCTTCTCAAAAGCCTCTTCACCTTGCACCAAAGCTATTTCACTTTGCTCCAAAGCCGCGCTGGCCCTGCTACAAAACCGCGTGGCCCTGCTCCAAAGCAGCTTCATCCTGCCCTAAAGCTGCATCCCCTCTCCAAAGCCACACCACCCTGCCCTGAAGCCACGTCAATCCGCTCCAAAGCCATATCGCTTCCCTCCAAAGCCGTGTTTGCATTCCTGTTCATGTTTATGGTCTCTAAATGACCTCACCACCCGCTTCTCCATCTCATTCAGTCAGAGAACTCTTTGCATTCATTCAGTTAATTCCAAACAATCTCTGATTGGCACCCATGCCAAGCGGGCAATCTCCTGTGTTCACAATGCAGCAGGGCAGCCGCTTGGCACAGGACCCAAAGGCTAGTAGAGATCAGTGGAGTAGCGTTAACTACCACCACGATTTCCAGTTTCTAAAGGGAGCCCACAGGTATGGTATATACATAGTTACATTGGTCCAAACTGGAACAATGTATCACTGTAAACATATCCATACCTGAAATTCTTCTTTAAGGCTCGGCAGAAATGCACATGTCCCCCATCTGTTACATCTTCCTGGCTGGCTACTCTCTCTTGATGTTTTTCTTGCCTTATTTTCATGCTGGTCATTTCCTTCCTCTGTCCAGCTGTGCTTCCTGCTCCCACCTTATCAAAAAGGGAAAGAGTGAGTGGTCAGCTGGGTGCCCCAACCTGCCCTCCCCCCCCCCCCCACACCCAGTCTGATCCTGAATGGGAGGTGATGATCTCTTACTTTTAACAGGCAACAACTCATGACATAAATAGTAATGGGGTCTCATAACTGCTGACCCTCTGCGCCGCAGACGCAGATTAATCGTTTCATCGCAGTGTGGTGTCTCATGGAGGAAGGAAGACTCTGGAATTTCCTTTCTGTCTGATGTGCGAGTCAGATGGCTGACTCATCATCTGATTGGGAATCGCTAACATTTCCTGAACACACTTTATATCTTAGGGCAGTGGTCATACAACCCTGTCCTCAGGGCCCACTAACAGGCCAGGTTTTATGTATTACCTTGGGGAGATGCAGACTAGAATACTGCAATCACTGAGCAGCAAATGATATCACCTGTGATGTATTTCAGTTATCTTGCAAACCTGGCCTGTTAGTGGGCCCTGAGGTCAGGAGTTGATGATCACTGTCTTAGCCCCTGTACACACGGTCGGAGAATCCGTCGGAATGTGTCCTATCGGACCGTGTTGTCGGATAATCCGACTGTGTGTGGTATGCATCGGACTGATTCCGTCGGAATATCCGTCGGACCCAATTTTCCAACATGTTGATAATATTTCCCGACCAACTGGGCCGGTCGGACATACTCCGATCATGTGTAGCCTACTCTGACGGATAAGGTGCCACACATGCTCACATTCAAATTCCGACACGGAAGTACTCGTTCAGGTAAAACTACTGCTCGTAAGCGATATAGCACATTCGTCACGCTGCAATGTTAAAAATTCTTTCATCAAGCGCATTCTCTTGTTCTTTACAATGCTGCAAGAACGAACTTCTTTTGATGCTCATAGTCACACACACTTCTCCCGAACGGATTTTATTCTCTTTTTTAACCATTTCAGCAATACAATTTTATTTTGCGTCACATCTACACAATTTTTGATTTCTTTTTTTCTTTTTTGGATGTTTTTTTTGGGGGATTCCCTAAAAATCTCCTTTAAAGACAGTTTGCTCATTTCTCCTTTTTTTGTGTTTTTTTTTGTGTGTAAACTTACAACAACATCATTATTCTATTTTTGATATTTTGTTTTTCTTTTTTAATCTACAGGAGGTTGTTTAGTGTTATTTATTTCACTTTGTATTTTTGAATTACCTGCCTTCTCACAAATAAACTGGCCTTTTGGAAGGAAAACACATTACACAAGTATTTCATTAAAACAAAAAAAAAACTTTATTTTGGTCGCTAGAAACTAAAAATAGGAACGCAGCACTGGAGAAACTTCTTAACTTTGGTGCAGCCTTTGGCCCCCAGGGCAGACATGAACAAATTCTAATTGAAAAAATTGGTGGCCTGAGGAGTAGATATCTCAGGGAGAGAAGTCTGGTCCCGAAGTCCTAGAGAGCAGGAAATTCAGATGCCATTTCTGTCCCCAGGATGTGGATCTTCAAGAGGCTGCATCTTGTGGCAGACCAGACTCAACCCAGGCCATCACTCTCTCGTCTTCCTTCGGCACTTCCCACCAGGCATCCTTCCAGGCTGTGGCTGGGCTCCTGTAGTTGAGGCAGGAGGAGGAGGGTGTTGGTCGACCTCCTGGCTGCCACTTGCCACAGCCTCCCCCCGACTGAGGTCTTCCTGTGTATGAAAAGGGGACATAGTTTTAGTTTTTTGATCATCAATCACACCATTTTGTGCTCCTGGCTTTTGAAAATTGAATGTTACCAAATAGAACAGACTATCATTCTGAGCCCAGCATTTTTCTTTCCCGTCCCAATCATTTTTGGTCACTACTGTCTATTGAGATGTAAACCACTTTGAGAAATCACAACTTACTGATCAATAAGAACATCTATTTAACATCATTAAATGTAACACAAGAAATATGTTCAACACAATACCTGTCTCAAGCTGGGCCCCACCACATGTTGCTGCCTGGAAGGCCCAGGTTGGACATCAGAAGCCTCAGCTGGGGGTGAAGGATGCCTTGAAGGAAGCCTGGAGAGTGGTGGCCTGAGTGGTGGCCTGGGTACCCCTTGGTCTACCAGAAAATGCAGCCTGTCAAAGTGAACCATCCTGGGGTAATAAACAACATCTGGATCTCCTGCTCTCAAGGACTCCAGGTGCTTCTTTCTCTCCCTGAGATATGTAGGCTTCATGGCCCCAATTTTCCCATTCAGATAGGCCATGTCTGCCATGGGGACCATGATCCGCAACAAAGCAAGCAGTTTCTCCAGTGCTGCGTTCCTCTTTGTTCTGTCAGTATAAAACTTGTTGTGGAACTGCCACAGGCAGGGCATCTCCATGTACAGTTCTATGAATAGCCCCATAAAGTTTTCATTTGTGAAAGGATCCATATTGTCTGCAAGACACAACACAAGACAAACCCTCAAATACTAATAATGCAATTAAAAACCCTCCTAATCTTGTCCCAACATCGGCCTAGATAGAAGCAGTCTAGTCTAGTGAAGCACCAAGTTAAAAATGTTACCTTCGTTTCCACGTTCGTTGCGTCCGCGCCTCACTCTCTTCCCAGATCGTACGGCCGATACACGCGTGTTGCGTTTTATATACAGTGCGCATGCGTGAAACTCCGCCCGCCCCTGACGTTCTTTCCAGACTATTCCCCGCCCCTTCGCTTCCCGCACAGTGGGGAGAGCACATGGCGGAGAGAACGCAGGTGCGCACTAATAATAGTTCCACTAACGAGGAGGAGGGTGAGGAAAGCCCGGAGCCTGAAACGTCCCGATCCAGGAAGACAAGATTTAAGGCCTCAAATATGTCTTTTGGAGAGATGTTGGAGATGGTGGACATCATGAACAGGACCGACTATGATGGGAAGTATGGACCTTACCCAAACCCAAATATCAGAAAGGCCAAGATCATGAATAAAGTTGTGAAGAGTCTTCTGAAGAATTTTGGGGTACACCGATCCAAGGATCAACTGAGAAAGCGCTGGTCAGACGTGAAACTGAGGGAGCACGAGCAGTACCTAAGGATCAAGTGTGTTCTTAAAAAAAGTAAGTAGTTGTGTGTTCATATGATTATTCTTGCTTGCATACTGCTTCATGTGCTTTGATTTCATGTTGTGCATTTTAAAATGGCCACTTTCAAGGTCATGGTTTCGTTCGTTCGTATGAAACATCGTTCTGCAGGGAAAAGTATTCCAGCTTAACAAAGTGTCCCCAATAATGTTCTCACCTTGTAACTCGGCCCAAAAACACAATTGTACAACACTTCCAAGCAATGTTTCTGATTCCTATTTCGGCCCTCTGTGTGCTAATTAATCTTTGTTTACATTCTCATAGGGGAGAGAAGACTCAGCAAGTATGAGGACACCAGGGACCATACCCCTCCCAAAGAAGGGCAACTTCCAAAAGCAGAAACAGAGGAGCAGGAGCAGGAGGAGGAAGGAGAGATTGTGGAGGTTGGACAAATTGTCACCACAACAGGTGAGTGTCAGAGAACACAGCTTCCGGTAAGCTCATCAATGTATATCACCATATTTGGATTACATGGTGTGTTTGTTTGCTTTGTCTTGTAGGTGATGTGGAAGAAGATTCCCGTTTTACCAGTGAAAGTGCGCAGATCTTGATCGGGGAGATAATGGGGTACAATCGGGATTTGGAAATTGTCCAAAAAAACATCAATGATGTTAAAAATAAAATGAAGAACATCATTGATGTTTTGGGGAGAGTGTGAAACAAAAAAAAGTAGATAGGGTTTTATTTTTGCTATTTAAAAAAAAATGTTGTATTTTGCGAAGTTAAAAATTTGGAAGATGCACAGAGTGTGTAAACATGCGCTATCTCCCATCATGGGGGATCAATGTACGCGTTTTGTGGAAAGTGGCTGAGATGAAGGGGTTGCAGCCCCAAAGCATGTACATTGATCCCCATGATGGGAGATAGCACATGTTGACACACTGTGTGCATCTTCCAAATTAGTTTTTTTCAGGGGTGACACCCCATGTGATGAAGGCAATATCAGCCCAGTTTGTATATACTCATGTCTGATATTGTCTTCACTTTTCCAAGTTGAACTTTGTAAGTTCCTGTCTTCTGTATTTTACGGTTTGATACATGCCTGTTTACAAAAAAACAACAAGGAAAAAAAAAATCTGATTAAACTCTGTTTTGGATGCACAAAATCTGTTGGTTTGTTGTAAAAACCTTTTCAAAACGCACATGTGAATGTGCTTGTATTAAAAAGTTGAATTCTCAACAATGTGTGGCTTCCTTTTTCATTGCGCATAAAATGTATTTGTAGTCAAATTTGAGTTTGTGCTGAGAAGGAGTGTGATTTACTAAAGGCAACTCCACTTTGCACTCCAAGTGCAGTTTCAGGTGTACTTTTGCAGTGCACTTGTTGTGCATAGTGGATGTGCTTTTAGTAAAAAACACCCACAGTGAGGTGTAAATTTGGACAATCATGCCATTTTCCTGCCATGGTGCTGAAAATGAGCACGATTTGGGTCAGTAATGCACTACATACATTCGTTAACAAAAAGAAGGTGTGTGTGTAGCAGGCCCACAACATAATAACATTATCTGAAGAAGAGACGGTCCCCTCATCTCGCTCTGAACTTGGGTTTGCACTGTTGGTGAAAAAGGCACAACTTAAAAAAAAAATGGCAAAGTGGGAGGCCACAGTCTGTTATTCTTGTGGAGTTGAAGGACACTGTGTAGTGAAACAAGAACAAAAACTAGTAATTTGACAAATCAACATTGCAATCAGATTAGACACCCACATTTTTGGTCAAAATTCTTATAACATTTTGTGAACTGAGTATTTAAAGCCTAAAGTATAAGGTCCCCTTATGAGAGTCATAACCCCCCCATCCCCCCCATATGATGGGCCCTTGCTAAAAAATGAGGGGGATGTTTAGGACAGGTAACCCTCTCCACTTGATTGAGAGCTGAATGGCTAAATAATGTGTGATACTTTGGGAAGCCCCTCCTTACTTACACTATTGGCAGCCCACGGGACAGGTAAGAAGTGTCATAATAACAAAATGGAAGCACATTTTGACATTCTGCTAGTACTTAGCAAGAAAATTAATGTGTTAAAAAAATAAAAATAGCATTTGAAAGTATTGAGGCAGGCCCTTACACTACATGCTTTGGTGGATTCGTCCATAAATGTGATCATGAAAAAGGTAGGTATAGTGTGTATTGGGTTTGGTCAAGTCATCAGATAGAAGATTGCTATCAGCTGAGCTAGCAGTTGGGGAGAGGGGGGTTACTAATGAGTTTGACACAACTCCAAAAATAAAAAAAAGGTCACTTTGCATGAATTGAAGCACACACATCACATTTGTAGAGATTTTAGGGGGTGTTTAGGGGAAAGCTATACTATGGAGCTGACAAAAGACATTGTTAAGTGACTAGACTATAGTTTTATGGGCCAAGAAGAGCATCGTGGGGAAGTTAGTGAGGCAAATATGCCTGAGGACAAAGGGGCAGAGTATATGAATGAAAGCATATTGCAATGATGGTAATTAGGGAATGAGGAAAGAAATGCAAGACATTAGCAATCATGAAATACATAGAATGTGATGTTTAAGGATAAAACTTAGCAAAATATAGTCCTTCTGCAGAAGCTGAATGATGGCAGAACAGGTCTCTGGAATAATGATCCCCAGAGCCTGGGGGGAGATGCCTGTAGAGAACTTGAGGTCCTGAAGACTTCTCCCTGTCGCCAAGTAGAGCAACGTGGCGATGAGCCTCCGCTCCGGAGTGATGGCTTGCCACATGCAGGTATCCTGCCTACTGATATAAGGGGTCAGCAAAGCCAGCAGACGGTGAAAAACGGGGTCCGTCATCCTGAGAAAAATCCTGAAATGATCAGGATTATTCTCCCGGATCTCACGGAGCAAAGGCATGGGCGAGAAATGGTGACGCTGGCGCAACCAATTCTTGGTCCACAAACGCCTCCCCTCCCTGTTCATGGACCGGGCTTGTGTCAAAGTAGGACCCCAACACGAAGCCCCTGCACAGCACAAACTGTACGACGAGTACGTAGACGCAACATGGTTTGAAAACGGTCGGCTGGTCAGAACGGACACCAGAAAGCACCGATAAACAGCAAGGCCTGAAAGAACGACCTGAATAGAAGAAGCAAGCAGACAATAAAAAATGCAAATCAAAGCGTACTATACCAAGATATAGTCCACAATGAGAAACAAATACTTAATAACTGCACGCACTGATCAGATACGCAAAGACAAGCACAAACTGAAGAGCGGTAGCGATCTGAATCACTAATCTGAAAAGCGCGATTCGTCTCTCACCAAACTTCTACTAACACGCGATAGACACGAGACCAGCAGAAGGAGCCCAAAGGGTGCCGGACGTGGTGCTGAACTTCCCTTTTCTAGTCCTGCCGTACACGGCTTACGTCACCGCGTTCTTGGCAACCGCTAAATCAGACAACTTGGTCCGACTGTGTGTATGCAACAGTTTCGGACACAATCCGTCGGACAAAATCCGACGGATTTGGTTGGCAGAATGTCCGACCATGTGTACAGGGGCTTAGAGGACAAATCTGGTCGTATTTCTTCTGCTCAGCGAGAATTGTGGCAATCAAAGGGAGAAATAAGAATGCTGTCAGTTAGAACCCTTTTGACTCTTACCTGACTAGAATGCTGATTCGGTACTTGAGTCACCAACCCAGAGCAAGTTTCAGAAGCGTAACTTCACTGGCTGCATACTTGTTCTGGTTTAGGAGTTGTAGTCAGAGGATAATTATTACTGATAGGCGTGCATGAACCCAAGAACAAAAATTTGATAAATTGCAGCTGGCCAGTTGTTTCATGTGGCGGCTGCATTTGTTTTCTTTTTTTTTTTTCTTCCCTTTATTTTCATCTTAAGAACCTGCAAATAATATACTTCCTGTCCCTGACTGACCACATTCATTCCTCTGTGTCTACAGAGGAAACCAAGGTTGTCACCCAGTCCGGAATAGAAACATACTAGTGAAGAAACATACTAGTGATGCTCTCAAGTCTTCTGTAGCCACCAAATCACACCCTTTGCAGCTATAACAGCTTCAACTCTTCTGGGAAGGCTATCCACAAGGTTTAGGAGTGTGTCTATGGGAATGTTTGACCATTCTTCCAGAAACGCAGAAAAGGGGTGGTGTATTCAAGACATACTGTCACCTTATATACAGCTTAAAGCGGAGCTCCAACCAAACGGGGAAGCTCTGCTTGTCTGCCTCCTCCCCCTCTCCGCTGCCACATTTGGCATCTTTGGTGGGGGGGTACCTGGTTTTGACAGGTGCACGCTCCCACTTTCAGCTCAGTTCATCGTGTCAAAGTGAGCTGGAAATTTGCCCCCCAGTCCCCCATCCCCAGGAGCTGGCCCATTCACAAAGAGCAGTGCAATCCGCTCATGTGCAGTAGAAGATGATGGCGTCAGCACCCAAGAGTTGATTTAAGAAGCGGCTCGGGTGAGGACACCACTGACTCCTGGACAGATAAGTGTCCTAGTAATAATAGACAGCAGCTAAAGTATTTGTAGCTGCTGACATTTTAATTTTATGGGTCTGCCTCCTCTTTAATGATCCAGCACTGCTCCCTCCACTATCTTGAAGATACACACTGTCAACTTGTACCAATCAACCATAACTTTATATCCACCCATCTCATATTGAGTATAAGGTGTTTAACCTCTGATAAACACAGATATCTCTATTTATTTAAGATTATGGGCCTGATATTAACTTAAAGGGGAACTTCAGTTCCACCTATTTACACCCCCCCCCACATTTGGCACCTTTTTGGGGGGGGGGCTGGTGCCTTTTTTTGACAGGTACCTGCTCCCACTTATGACCACCCTTCCCCCCGCAGTCTTCTGGGACACATCACAGGTCCCAGAAGGCTACAAGACCATTCCCATAGCCCAGAGTGACTGCCACATGTGGAGCAGGAAACAGGTTGTGAAGCCTTCACAGCCGATTTCCCTTACTTGAAATGCTGGTGCCTGCTCCTTAAGCCGATTGAAGTGAGGATACTACTGGATCCCTGGACAGGTAAGCTTTCTTATGTTAAGTCAGTAAGCTACAGTTAAACACACATCTACGAGGTGAATGGATAAATCAATTCACCCGTAGAAACAACAGCGCTTAATACACAATAGATAAAAAATAGATAAAAAGAAATTATATGTGATTTGTGCTAGTGCAAACTGTTGTTCTACGGAAAAGCATATATATCTTCCCAAATGTAGTCATATAAAATAAGTATTGTCCATGATCCCTGTCCATATATCCAGATTATACTGAGTATTCAAAATGGTTTCAGAGAAAAAATGAAACAAAGTATCTATTTCAGTCCATAAACAAAAATAAAAAACCAAAACTGAAACAAAGTGTCCTGGTACAAATCATAAGGGGTGTGTGATACTATCCTTCCTTCCAACAGTAAAAATGCAGTAATCCCGAATTTGCTGGGGTGCAATCTCAAGCATGAGGTGACCCCCCTTAGTAATATTCTTACCAGATGTGCCTGGTTATATGGGCTCTCAGATATTACTCCTCATCGGCTCAATCTCATCCGCTTCGTAAGCACCAGGTCATACACGATCAGATGTGATTGGTTACGCGGGTTCTCAAATATCACTCATCGGCTGGATCTCATCCCCTTCATAAGTGCTGGGTAATTCAAGGTCTCCGAAAAAAACAATTACGGGAAACAAACATAGCGTAATACCGTCTTGTAAAAACGCAATTTATTTTAATAAAAATATTGCACTCACAAATAAATAATTCTTTAAAGCATTGGTTCACTCAGCGTGCACAGTTCTTAATCACAGTCTAGGGAGAAGTAATAGCATCAGCCGCCAATGGCCGTCACCACATAATAGCTCACGGTTAAAGCTGTGCGTCTCTTCCTCCCTCCTGTCAGTTCCTCTATGCTGCTAACGTGTGCTACCACCCTGACGCGTTTCGTCGTATAGACATCATCTGAGGGTGGAGGCAATCAGTCCTGACTACTCTTTAATACGTATGGTATTAACCCTTCATGAACTAGTATAAAAATGCAGTGATTAATCCTCCTCTATTATATACGCTGCTCTCTTTACAGGCTACCTGTTGGAGGCTTTTATAGATGAAGTTTATGAGAAAACCGTTTAATTGCACAGAAAAGTTAAAAAATGAAATGTCAAGAAATAACAAACTCAAAAATTGGATTAAAAAGTCAGGAGAGTTTAAAACAAAATTGCAAATGAAAATAAAAATAGAAACAAACATACTAATACTAAACACCCCAAAGCAATCTTATTCCCCTCATACACTACACCGATACAGCGATGTCAGATTTCTGGTAATGTGTCAATATACACAATGCTCACAACATCCAGCGCATACATCCCAATGACTTTCACCTCTTTGGCAAAGGGGACTCACATCCCGCAGACCTGGACGCTCCAAGTCAAAGCAATCAAATTCATTCCACAGAAAATACAAAGATTGTATTTTCTGTGGAATGAATTTGATTGCTTTGACTTGGAGCGTCCAGGTCGGCGGGATGTGAGTCCCCTTTGCCAAAGAGGTGAAAGTCATTGGGATGTATGCGCTGGATGTTGTGAGCATTGTGTATATTGACACATTACCAGAAATCTGACATCGCTGTATCGGTGTAGTGTATGAGGGGAATAAGATTGCTTTGGGGTGTTTAGTATTAGTATGTTTGTTTCTATTTTTATTTTCATTTGCAATTTTGTTTTAAACTCTCCTGACTTTTTAATCCAATTTTTGAGTTTGTTATTTCTTGACATTTCATTTTTTAACTTTTCTGTGCAATTAAACGGTTTTCTCATAAACTTCATCTATAAAAGCCTCCAACAGGTAGCCTGTAAAGAGAGCAGCGTATATAATAGAGGAGGATTAATCACTGCATTTTTATACTAGTTCATGAAGGGTTAATACCATACGTATTAAAGAGTAGTCAGGACTGATTGCCTCCACCCTCAGATGATGTCTATACGACGAAACGCGTCAGGGTGGTAGCACACGTTAGCAGCATAGAGGAACTGACAGGAGGGAGGAAGAGACGCACAGCTTTAACCGTGAGCTATTATGTGGTGACGGCAATTGGCGGCTGATGCTATTACTTCTCCCTAGACTGTGATTAAGAACTGTGCACGCTGAGTGAACCAATGCTTTAAAGAATTATTTATTTGTGAGTGCAATATTTTTATTAAAATAAATTGCGTTTTTACAAGACGGTATTACGCTATGTTTGTTTCCCGTAATTGTTTTTTTCGGAGACCTTGAATTACCCAGCACTTATGAAGGGGATGAGATCCAGCCGATGAGTGATATTTGAGAACCCGCGTAACCAATCACATCTGATCGTGTATGACCTGGTGCTTACGAAGCGGATGAGATTGAGCCGATGAGGAGTAATATCTGAGAGCCCATATAACCAGGCACATCTGGTAAGAATATTACTAAGGGGGGTCACCTCATGCTTGAGATTGCACCCCAGCAAATTCGGGATTACTGCATTTTTACTGTTGGAAGGAAGGATAGTATCACACACCCCTTATGATTTGTACCAGGACACTTTGTTTCAGTTTTGGTTTTTTATTTTTGTTTATGGACTGAAATAGATACTTTGTTTCATTTTTTCTCTGAAACCATTTTGAATACTCAGTATAATCTGGATATATGGACAGGGATCATGGATAATTTCTTTTTATCTATTTTTTATCTATTGTGTATTAAGCGCTGTTGTTTCTACGGGTGAATTGATTTATCCATTCACCTAGTAGATGTGTGTTTAACGTTTTCTAGTGGTTTTATTGATTTAATACCTTTTAAAACAGCTGCTTTAATTCCACAGCTCCCAGGTAGAAAGCACATTTTTGATGCTGAGCGCCTTTTACTTGCATGGTTAACGGGCGGAGGTTATCCTAAGCAAAGTTGCACATTTGTTCAGTAAGCTACAGTATTTATAACGGCTGACGTTTACTTTTTCTTGGGGTGGAGCCTGGAGCTCCTCGTTAAAAAGACCAATGCTGTAAGGTTACACACTTTATATAACATTGAGGTAATTTAAGCTTTGATAGGTTTATTTTATTTATAATATTTTGTTTTTGGGGTTGTGATACACTTTAACGCAAATCATCGTTGTCTTCTAAGCAGTAATACATTGTCCAGCATGGCCTGAAAAGAGGATGGACATGTCAGAGGGACCAGTTTCTTGTTGCCGGTTATGTTCCCCTGTGTAGGGCCAATGGAAGAACGAGATCTTGAGTGTTACATTGCAATGTTCCTCTATTAACCCCTGGCTGGGCAGCCACATTGACAGGCAACCTTGTGCCCGCCTATTAGCCGCAGGGGGTTAAGCACGTAGCTTAACCCCCTCCTTTCGTTGGGCTCTGAAATCAGCCGGGGGGGACCTTTCGTGATTTATCATTTCCTCCTTGGCTTTTGTCTCTCTGCGGCTCAGAAAACAGCCGAGTTGGCTGTAATGCGTCTCCACTGGAGAGCGAGCTCTGGCTGCAGAAAACCGCACTCACCACGAAAAATGGCCTCTGATTTTCTAATTAATCAGTCCAAAGAGGAATGAGATGGCTCTTGGCTTGAGGGACCTGGCTGCGGAGACAGTCACAGCTTTTGATGAATGGCTTCCTTTGGAAATCGTATATCAAGAAAACGTAGTCATTTTTAACTAGTCTGGCAAAACGGGGTTGCTTTTTTAAGTAACTATCAATAGTACGCTGCAATCAACTTTCTATTTAAAGTGCACACATCAAATAAAGTGAAAAATGAAGTACAATGTATGAGGTATAAAAAGTGCTAAGTGCTATATACTGATCATACCACAGGTTAAGTGCAATATATGAAATATACAAAGTGCTAACTGCTATATACTAATCATACCACAATTATGATCACTAATTACCGGTAGGTACTGTGAAAAACTTGTGTCCAATAATAAAATTAAAAATAGGAACTACCACATGCACCATCACAAGCTCCAAAAAATTCTAAATTAAACATGGTCTGACTAGTCCCCAGTATTGCACTATATACAGTATGCATGAAGAGTTCAATATACTTCCACAAGGAAATCTCTTCTTATCAAATGTAAACAATAGCCAATATACTTCAGGTATTGAGGCTCATCCTCCTTTGAGTTTCACCTCTTATATAAATTTCTCTAGTTCTTTAATAAGCTCATCGGTTTGCGTATATATATCATGAAAACAAAACAAAAAAACAATCATTGCGCAATGATAATTGTAAAGGTTCAACAATCACAAACCGATCCACTCACATGTAAATGATCAGCGCCAGAGCTTTTGAACAATCAGCCGCTCAAAGCACTCCACACATAGCATCCACTGTGTTCCACAGAGACACCTCAGATGACGTCACTGGCTCCTCCCGACGTGTTGCATCACATGTCATGTGACTTTATCAAGAGTTGGATTGACTATTAATAGGATGGTATGTTTGCACGTATGTTCGTTTTTGTGGCGGGTGACCGTTTACAGCCCATGGTGCTCGTACCTTAAAGAAATACTCGTACTCATTGAGAACACACAATAATTGATTGATATGATTGATTGATTGATTGATTGATTAATATTGAGATATGAAGCTATTTTTTTATTTTTTTTATTTTAGAAATCCAACTACTAAATGATTTTCTCTTAGTTTACAAGGTTATAGGGTATCTCCATTTTCGTAAGAAAAAATAGCAAATGAAGAAAAATATAGTATATACAACTTGTTACTAAAGTCATATTGTGATTGAATGTTATTAAAAATTACCTTTCCTTTTCAATCTGCCTCTCTGTAATTTCCTGTAAAATGCAATATGGCTACCTGAAGGTATACTGTACACAGATAGTGTATACCCTGCCCCTAGAAATGTTATTACCCACTTGTGTGATTGGCTCATTGATTTTCCCAGAAGTCAGATTTTAGGCATCCCCTGCAACAAGAATATCATTTTTGGTGAGATACCCCCAAAGGGAAATCACGTCCAAAGGGATGCATTCCCTGCCACTCATAGCCCTGTAGGTGCAGCAGCTGATTGATAATCATAAAATCGCACCCATACATATTCATTTTGCACATGGCCACAAACAGCTGTCTCTTCACAATAACAAAAGGTAACAAACTGCAACAACATTTATTAAAATCACTGCAATGTACTGTACATAGATCACCCAGAGGGGAATATTTTTTTTCTTAACAAAAGTGGAGTTATGCTTTAAGTGGCTCCTGTCCAAATTGGGTATTGTATGTGTGAATGTAAGTGGGATAGGGACCTTAGATTGTGTCTCACTGTACAGTAAAGAATCCATTTACACAGTGTTATGCCGGCCATAGTCGGTTCGAAGCTCGACCAGTTCAGCATGAACTGGCCAAGATTTCAACTGTGATAGACCAACTTAGGTGCAACCAGCCTGCTGGATTTTACTTGCTGGTATAAGCCACTAGCGAAAATAATCACTGTCTTTTCCCGGCGGGGACAACGTCATCCTGAAAGTGTTGGTTTCCCAGTGGACAGGTGATCAGTACCACTGATATTACACTATTCTTCCTTTACAGGTAATAGGAGTCTTTAAAATGTATTTTTTCTGACAGGGTTTTATTAATTGTGCCTAGATAGTAACATTAAAATTGTGATTTATCCTTGAATTCATCCTGAAAAATAGTGCACTTCCTGTGCCTAGACACCCCTGTTCTGTAGCCTAATAAATGTATATCTTCAGTGTGGGATCATCTAGGGCTACGTTCACAAAACCACATGGGTGAAAATAGTTTGCTACCTTCAGAGGAGGCTAAAAGCTGTGGCTGTGTACATACTGGCTGATTAGCTGCGGACAAAACTCTGCACAAAAAGCAAGTCTAGACACACACCGGCTGCATCTAGGGTTGGTCAGAGGCTCTATTTGCATGTGACAACTCAATGGGTTGTGTGAACAGCAGCTGCACTGGCCATTGATTTGTACAAATCCGTACAAATCTGGCCGCTGCAACTGTTTGCACACATGCAGGCAGCGTTTAAAAAAACTGACGGCAAGAATCTGTTGATCCGCCGCTGTGCGGCCATGTGAATGTAGCTTAGAGCATTGCTGCCTCTGGAGATTTGGTGATGTCACTCCTGTGCTCCTCACTGTTCTCCTTGTTGGAGAGGAAGCTGTACCTGAGGACCTGCAGTGCAAGAATCTCCCTGCTTCTCTGCTTCTTTCGTTCTGTATTGTACTGTTCTGTACTGTTCTTCCTCAACCTCTTCTTCTGCTGCGTCTTGATCATCACCCCACCAGTCATCAGATCACCAGCTCTGATATGAGGAAGCAAAGCCCTGCTCCTCTTCCAAGATGGCTGCCTGCACACAGAAACACAATACAGAACAAGGCAGTAATGGTAAATAATTCAGCTGCTGGGAGATCACAGAGAATACTAGTGACTAGTCCTTTTCCCCCATTTCTGCTTTTTTTTGTGCACGGCTTCAATAAGTCTTTTAACCACTTACCGCCCGTTGAAGTAGTTATACCATGACGATACCTGTACCTGCAGGCATCTTTATCATATCAACATTTTTAGCCAGCGATTCCCTCTTTAGCAGAAGTGGTTCAAGTGGCTGAACAGCCCCTCAATCAGTTCTGCGGGTAGCGAAGTGGATCCCCTCCCACCACTGCCACCACCTTTCCTGGGCTCTGCCTTATTGCCCAGGAGCAATGTGACTAGTGGCATTGCAGAGATGAATGGATGTTGTTCCTCCCTCTGTGTGACCCCAGAAACTACAAAGATTTCGTTACTTCTGGTTTAAACTATTTATTTAGCTGCCCATTAGCGGCCAGGAAAGCAGCCGATAAGACTGATCTTTGTCTGATCATCTGCATTGGAGATCAGAAGAGAGATCTGGGGACTCTCTGTGAACTTATCACAGCCTATGCTTTCTCTTTCACAAAGGATTTTGTTCATCCCTTGTAAAAGCAATAAAGTTGATAAAAAAAAGTAAAAATAAAAAGTTTCAAATAAATAATAAGAATATGAAATAAAAAAATAAAAAATGAAAAGCACCCCCTCTCCCGTGCTTACACGTAAATGCATACATAAGTCCCACACGCCTATGTAAACAGTAATTGCACCACACTTGTAAGGTATCACGAAAAATAGAGTGAGAGCAATAATTTTAGCTAAAGACTTCCTGTGTAACTCTAAACTGGTAAACTGTAATGGTTTTTACAGCATCACTAATGGAAATTGTGTAAGTACTGTAGTTTGGCGATGTGCCACGGGCGTACGTAATTTTAAAGTGTGACATGTTAGATCTCTAGTCGGCGTAGCATCATCTTTTATATTTTAACCAAAAAAATTGCTATTATATTGTCTTGGTGTGCAATGAAATTCTTTAAAGTATATTTTTTCCCAAACAAATTGCATTTGAAAAACTGCTGCACAAAACAGTGTAACAAAAAAAATTGCAGCACCAACCATTTTATTCTCCAGGGTCTCCAGGGTTTTTTTTTTGCTAAAAAAAATATATAATGTTTAGAGGGTCTAAGTAATTTTCTAGCAAAAAAATAATAATTTTTTCAAAATGAGGAATGTCAGAATTGGCCTGGATGGAAATGTAGCCCCGTTACGATGGAATCTTCGGGGCTGACACTGTCAATATGAGTATAAAAGGCAAGCTCTGAGACCATGATCCGCATCCTCTAGCCCAGCCCTCAAATTTTCCACTCGCCTACTCGCATTTTTGCGAGTGGAAAATTAGGGCTGGTGAGCTTGGGCTTCCTGAGAGGGGGGGGGGGGGTGAGCACCGCTGTCAGACAGGGTTGAATAGGAGCTCTTCTCCCAGTGATCGCCCAGAGGAAGAGAGAAGAGAGAGCCGGCCAGATCATCAGAGCACGGAACACCGCTGTAACCGCTTTCATTTCAATTGCTGAGTGTTCCCCATGCTCTCTGTCACATAGAGCCCTGCCTCCTGGCCTGGGTACTTTGATAGACAGATCACCCAGCCAGTCCTGGGACTTGTGATGTGTATCAAAGTACCCTGGCCAGGAGGCAGGACTGTATGTGACGGCAAGCACGAGAAACACAGGTAATTGAAATGAAAGCTGTTACAGCGATGTTCCTCTGCGCTCTGATGATCCGGCCAGCAATCCTCTTCCTCTCCTCTCTTCCCCTGCACAGGTAGGCTGTATTGTTGGGCACAGGTGAGGCTTCATGGTTGGGCACAGGTGAGGCTGCATGGTTGGGCACAGGTGAGGCTGCATTGTTGGGCACAGGTACGCTGCATTGTTGAGCATAGGTCGGCTGCATTGATGGACACAGGTGAAACAACATTAATGGACACGGGTAGGCTGGATTGATGGACACAAGTAGGCTGCATTGATGGACACAGGTGAAGCAGCATTGATGGACACAGGTGAAGCAGCGTTGTTCGGCACAGCTAGGCTGCATTGATGGGCACAGGTAGGCTGAATTGATGGGCACAGGTAGGCTGAATTGATGGGCACAGGTAAGCTGCATTGATGGGCACAGGTAGGCTGCATTGTTGGACACAGGTAAAGCATCATTGATGGACACAGGTAGGCTGCATTGATGGACACAGGTAGGCTGCATTGTTGGGCACTGGTAGGCTGCATTGCTCGGCACAGGTAGGCTGCATTGCTCGGCACAGGTAGGTTACATTGATGGACACAGGTAAAGCTGCATTGATGGACACAGGTGAGGTTGCATTGATGGACACAGGTGAGGCTGCATTGATGGACACAGGTGAGGCTGCATTGATGGACACAGGTGAGGCTGCATTGATGGACACAGTAAAGCCTTGTACACACGATCGGATCCGGCGGGAAATGTGTGATGACAGGCTGTTGGCGGAAAATCCGACCGTTTGTATGCTCCATCGGACAATTTTTGTCGGATTTTCCGCGGACAAATGTTAAATGGCAGGCTTTAAAATTTTCCGCGGACAAATGTCTGTTGTCGGATTTTCTGAGTGTGTGTACACAAGTCCGTCGGACAAGAGTCCAAAGTAAAAACATGCATTCTCAGAAGAAAGGACGAGCCAGAAGCGGTCTTGTGAACTAGCGCTCGGAATGGAGAATTGACATTCGTGACACGGCAAATTATTAAATCTCGAAATGCAGCACACAATTCTCTTCTTCTTTAATGGGATAAAAATGAAGCTGCTTTGCTGGTGATACTGATGGAGTCCAAACATATTTTAAAGGCTTTTATTTTCTAGTGATATCAAGAATAATATTATTATGCTTTTTTTTCTTTTCTTTTTTTTTTTTTTTGGCCAAGTTACCACAACAGCATTATCCTGTAGTTTTTAAGATCAAAGATACAACTATGTTGGTGTCCCTTGTCAATTTTACATTGTATTTTTTTTAAATGTAACTGCCTACTCCCTGTCATTTGAAGTAAAACACATAGCCAAGTATTATTCTCCACATTTTTTTTATTGTGCATTAGAAAAAGAAATCAAATAAAATTAGACATGCTATCTGCCAATAGAGCTTAACCAATAAGTGCATTCTATGCATCGAAAAATATAGAAAATATACCAAATTAAATCATTATTCAACCAAAAAATAAAATAAAAGCCTCATACATGTGTCCTGCTTCTTAATATAGGGGGTCACCAATGCCAACAGTTGGTGAAAGTAGGGGTCAGACATCTGGAGATAATTCCGAAAATCATCCGGATTATTCTCCTGGAGCTCTAGCAGCAAAGGCATATGACATGAATGGTCACCATTAATAAAACAACCAATTTTTAGTCCAAGAAATCCTCCTCCTCCTGTTCCTGGACTGGACCTGGGTCAAAGCAATAACTCCAAGGCCAATAATACACGTTATCTCCTCCGACATGTCTGGTTGATGAACGGCCATTCAGAAACAAACTGTGAATCGTGAATCAACACTCACCAAACTTCTAATAACATGAAATTAGCAGAAGGAGCCCAAAAGGTGGTGCTAAAGAGCTGAAAAACCACATAGTAAGTCACTGCGTTCCTGTTTGTTGGCCGACAATTCCTTGCCATTTGTATGCAAGACAAAATCCAGGCACACGCCTTCAGACAAAAGTTTGAGGTTTTGTCTGCGGAAAATCCTATCGTGTGTACGAGGCTGTTGGCTGAATTGTTGGACACAGGTAGGCTGCATTGATGGACACAGGTAGGCTGCGTTGATGGACACAGGTAGGCTGCATTGTTGGGCACACGTAGACTGCATTTTTGGGCACAGGTGAGGCTGCATTGATGGGCACAGGTAGGCTGTACTGATGGACACAGGTAGGCTGCATTGTTGGGCACAGGTGAGGCTGCGTTGATGGACACAGGTAGGGTGCATTGTTGGGCACAGGTAGACAGCATTGTTGGGCACAAGTGAGGCTGCATTGATGGACACAGGTAGGTTGTATTGTTGGGCACATGTGAGGCTGCACTGATGGGCACTGATTAAGTTGTTAATATTTATTTTTAGAACTTAATTGCATAATTGTATAAAACATTGAGGTGTCATTTCATGAGATAATTTATGATGGCGTGTTTAGGGGTGGAAATAGGGGCGGAGCAGGGTAGGGATTGGGTGGGGCAACTGGTGGCGAATAACCCTTGAGGCCTGACAAGTAGCTTAGAACTTGAAATTTTGAGCCCTGCTTTAGCCCAAGGTTCAAGAGAAGTGATGGAACATAGAATTCATTATTTTTATATTTCTATAGTGCTTTTATCTGCTGTTGGTGCAGATGATGAGGTAGCCACCTTGGGCATGCAATAAGGTCAGTTTTACACAAGAACCAAATGCAAACATGCCTTTGGTGTTTGGGAGGAAACCCATACAAGCACAAGGAGGACATGTAAACTCCAAGTCCTGGCTGGCACTTGAATAGAGGACCCTAGTGCTGCAAGGCAGAAGTGCTGACCACTAAGGAACTGTGCTGCCCAGTGACGGCTGGTCAAGTTTTAGGATGGGGGGGCGCAAGACCACGCCCCCTCAGATCTGACCCCTCCCACTTCTCACAAGCCACACCCCTTATCGAATCAACATCATATACCAGGCTGCACATTATATACTGGGCTCTGCACATCATATACCAGGCTGCACATTATACACAGGGCTCTACTAAAGCAGATGAATCATGCCTATCTTGTGTATAACCACATCAGGCACCTTTGCATTCTGCAACATGTAAATCACACATATCTGCATTCTGCAACCTGTAAATCACACATATCTGCCTTCTGCAACCTGTAAATCACACATATCTGCATTCTGCAACTTGTAAATGACACATATATGACACATATCTGCATTCTGTAAATCGCACATAACTGCATTCTGCAACCTGTAAATTGCACATATCTGCATTCTGCAACCTGTAAATTGCCCATATCTGCATTCTGCAACATGTAAATCGCACATATCTGCATTCTGTAAATCGCACATATCTGCATTCTGTAAATCGAATTCTGTAAATCGCACCTATCTGCATTCTGCAAATCGCACATACCTGCATTCTGTAAATCGCACATATCTGCATTCTGTAAATCGTATTCTGTAAATCGCACCTATCTGCATTCTGTAAATCGCACATATCTGCAACCTGTAAATAGCACATATCTGCAACATGTAAATCTCACATATCGGCATTCTGCAACCTGTAAATTGCCCATATCTGCATTCTGCAACATGTAAATCGCACATATCTGCATTCTGTAAATCACACATCTGCATTCTGTAAATTGCACATATCTACAACCTGTAAATTACACATATCTACAATGCGCAAATCGCACATATCTACAACCTGTAAATCGCACATATCTACAACCTGTAAATTGTACATATCTACAACATGCAAATCGCACATATCTACAACCTGCAAATTGCACATATCTACAACCTGCAAATCGCATATATCTACAACCTATAAATAGCACATATCTGCATTCTGTAAATCGCATTCTGTAAATCGCACATATCTACAACCTGCAAATCGCACATATTTACAACCTGTAAATCGCACATATCTACAACCTGCAAATCGCACATATCTACAGCCTGTAAATCACACATATCTACAACCTGTAAATCGCACATATCTACAACCTGCAAATCGCACATATCTGCATTCTGTAAATCGCACATATCTACAACCTGTAAATCTTGTTTGGGGGGGACAGGTATGGGGGTTAATGCTGCTTAATGCAGATTTTTTAAAAAAAAGGGTTATTATTAACCACTTCAATACCGGGCACTTAAACACCTTCCTGCCCAGACCAATTTTGAGCTTTCAGCGCTGTCGCACTTTGAATGACAATTGCGCGGTCATGCTACACTGTACCCAAATGAAATTTGTATCATTTTTTTCACACAAATAGAGCTTTCTTTTGGTGGTATTTGATCACCTCTACGGTTTTTATTTTTTGCTAAACAAATAAAAAAATACCGAAAATTTTGAAAAAAATTATGTTTTTTTTTGTTTCAGTTTCAAAACTTTGCAAATAAGTAAGTTTTCTCCTTCACTGATGGGCACTGATGGGGTTACACTGATGGGCAATGATAAGGCGGCACTGATGGGCACCGATGAGGTGGCACCAATGAAGTGGCACTGATGAGGTGGCATTGATGGACACCAATATGTGGCACTGATAGGCGGCACTGATGGGTGGCACTGATGGGCGACACGGATGGGCACTGATAGGTGGCACAAATTGGCACGGATTGGCATGGATGGGCATGGATAAGTGGCACAGGTGGGCATGGATAAGTGGCACAGGTGGGCATGGGTAGGCGGCACAGGTGGGCATGGGTAGTCGGCACAGGTAGGCATGGGTAGGTGGCACAGGTGGGCATGGGTAGGCGGCACAGGTGGGCATGGGTAGGCACTGATAGGCAGCACAGATGGGAACTGATAGGCGGCATTGTATTATAATATATTGCACTAATGGATGCCAATCAGTGCCAATCAATAATGAATGCCAATCAGTGATGCCCATTGTGGGCACTGATTGGCATCCATTATGGGCACTGATTGGCATCCATTGTGGCACTGACTAGAATCCCTGGTGGTCTAGGGTGGCATACCTTGTCCTTGGCATCCCTGGTGGTCTGGTGGCGTCCCTGGTGGTCCAGTGTGGGCATCCTCGGGGGGGGCTGTGCTGATAATCGATCAGCACAGACCCCCCCTGTCAGAGGAGCAGCCGATCGGCTCTCCTCTACTCGCGTCTGACAGACGCGAGTGAGGAAAAGCCGATCACCGGCTTTTCCTATTTACACTGTGATCAGCCGTGATTGGACACGGCTGATCACGTGGTAAAGAGTCTCCGTCGGAGACTCTTTACCGAGATCGTTGTTGCCGGGTGTCAGACTGACACCCCGCAACAACGATCGCCGCGATGCGCGCCCCCGGGGGCGCGCAGCGGCTCATAATCCTGATCACGTCATATGACGTCCGGTCAGGATTATGAAACCACTTTGCCGCCGTCCATTTGCTATAGGGCGGGCGGCAAGTGGTTAATAACAATTTTTTTTTAACGCTTCTTTGGGGGGGGGGGGTATGCTGCCAACCACCGATAATAACACTTTTTCTTTAAATCTTGTTTAGCAGGGGGGTGGGGGGTGGGGTATGCTGCGGCATGCTGCTGACCAACATAGTAACCCTGTGGGTGTGGAGGGGGTGCCGGCGGCGGCGCTGAATAAATAATCAAGATTCAAGAAGAAGATTGAATTTGTAAGCAGCCATGCGGCAGCCCCTTACCTGATCCTCTCATGCGGGAGTCGGGACAGAACAGAGAAGTGCCATGCCAACGTCACTTCCTTGAGTGACGTCGGAAGCACCGCCCACCTCTCACTCAAGTGCAAGTCTATGCACTTGCTCGGGCAGTCGATCACACCGGAAGCTGTGGCACGATCGGCTGCACCACAAAGAGCTCTTTTTTTGGCCGAATGAAGCGACTCGTCTGCAATCTTGTGATTGCATAGAAGTGGAGCTTCCTATATTGCACTGCGCCCGGCGCCAGGATACAGTGCACATAGGGAGGGAAATTAAAAAAAAAATATTTTTTAAAGGGACATGTTTAAAAAAACATTTTTTATTTATTTTTTTACTTTGTTTTTTTTAACTACATGGGGGGGGGAGGGGCGGCGCCCCCTATGGAGGGGCCTCCACTGGCGCTGCCCCTACTTCACAGTGACCCATTCAATAATGTTTTGATCAATCCTAACACGTTCAATAAATAAATCCTTGCTTGTAAAAAAAAAATAGTATTTTGAGGTTTAGGATATATCCCCAGAACATGTACCTCCAAAATTATTTCAGCAGTGGCAGTTCCAATATTTCTCCTTAAAGTGGACCTGTCATTTCTGTGTTTTACTCTTCGATTGGGCAAATTTTTTTCCATTGGCAGTAGCTGTAAATTTTAAATGAAATGTAAATTTTACCGGTTCCCGACCAGCTCACGCCGATGTACGTTGGCAGAATGGCACGGGCAGGCAAATGAGCATATCTGTACGTCTCTTTAAATTTTCCACCCAGCCATCGCAAGCGCGCCTCCGGCGGCGCGCTCGCGTGCTGGTCAGGACCCCCGTAAATCCGGTTGTGAGTCGCGCGGACTCGATCGCCGCGGGCATACCCCCGATTGTCTCACGGGGCGGCTGAATGAGGAAATGCCGTTGTAAACAGTACTAGCTGTCAGAGAATCACCAGACTTCAACGTCGGCACTTCCCCGTGCGCCTGCGGGGAAGAGCGGCACAATGACGCACGCATATGCGTGATACAATACAATCCCGTACGCGCATGTGCACACGGCTATGGGCCTTACCTGATTGGCCTGACAGGCCTATAAAAGGCATCAATGTGCTCTGTGTCTTTGCTGGTTTGTCTCCTCAGCTCGCCTGTGTTCCTCTGTTTCCTGTTTACCACTTCCTGTTGTGACCCGGATTGCTTGAAGACTACTCTGATTCTCTCCTGATCTGACCTCTGGCTTGTTTAATGGACTTCCTGCTCTTAGCCTTGCTGACTCCCGGACTGATACCTGTGTTTGACCCTCGGCCTGCCTCTGGAATATTCTCTGTTTTCTGCACTTAGCCTTGCTGGCTCACGGACTGTTACCTGTGTTTGACCCTCGGCCTGCCTCTGGAATATCCTCTGTCTCACGGACTGATACCTGTGTTTTACCCTCGGCCTTCACTCCAGGTGTTAGAACCCCTGCCGGGCATTCCCTTCTAACCGGTTCCAAGACCATCTGCACGGGCATCTCTTCCTTCAGAAGACCTTCCGCATACAAGTCACCTGCTGGCAACCCGTGCCTCTCCGTGCCCTGTACCCACTGTTCCATCCTCAGGGGTACTGTGCACCCAGCTGCAAGGGAAGACGCTCTCAGCACTTCGGCTCTGGTGAGTACCTGACACTAGCAACTAGTGACGCTGATCTCTGCTCCATGTGATTGGAGCAGAGATCAGTGTTCACTAAATTAAAGCCCAGCCCCCAACAGTTAGTAACACCCCTAGGAACACTTAACCCCTACACTGCCACCCACTGGTTAACCCCTTCCCTGCCAGTGTCATTTACACAGGAATCACTGCATTTATATATTAGTGAATGCTGTATAAATGACAATGGTCCCAAAAATGTGTCAAAAATGTCTGATGTGTCCGCCATCATGTTGCAGTCACAATAAAAATCACTGATCAGCGCCATTGCTGGTAAAAAAAAAAAATTATTAATAAAAATGCCATAAAACTATCCCCTATTTTGTAAATGCTATAACTTTTGCGCAAACCAATCAATAATCACTTATTGCGATTTTTGTTTATTTATTTTTACCAAAAATATGTAGAAGAATACGCATCGGCCTAAACTGAGGGGAAAAAAATGTTTTTTTATATATTTTTGGGGGATATTTATTATAACAAAAAGTAAAAAATAATGTGTTTTTTTTTCAAAATTGTCGCTCTATTTTTGTTTATAGTGCAAAAAATAAAAACCGCAGGGGTGATCAAATACCACCAAAAGAAAGCTCTATTTGTGGGAAAAAAAGGACATTAATTTTGTTTGGGAGCCACGTCGCATGACCGCGCAATTGTCAGTTAAAGTGACGCAGTGCCGAATCGCAAAAAGTGGTCTTTGACCAGCAAAATGGTCCAGGGCTGAAGTGGTTAAAAAAATATGGTCGGCTATTGGCACCTACTGTCTTTGCTGTGACCTTTGATAACTGTCCTTGTAGAAAAAACACCTGAGAATGTTTGTTTGTTTTCCCCTTTGAAATCCCCCCTAAGTGGCCGAATTACCCCAGGCTGTTGGTATTTGTTCGTTGATCACCTGTACACACCTCCAGTGTGACCACAGCTCATGAATCACCTAGTGATTGAGAAGCCTCCATTCACTATGACAGTGTAATTACTGAGACCGATTTATGTTTTCCCAATAACCGCCTGTCCTGGGTTATCTCCAGCTGGTTTTTCTGCTCCTGTTTCCACTGTGTTCTGTAGGACCATATGTAGATCTACTTATATGTTGATATTATACAAACTTAATTTTGTTTGAATAATGTATTTAGTAACCAATGATTGTATCTGTTTTGATAAAAAAACAATATTGGGAGCAGAGTATTTTATAAATTTAATTGGAACATGTATATTTGACTGTGTCTGATATATACTTTTTGATTTTTTTTTGTCTTTGTGTTTGTATTTTTAGTCTATTCATAAAGTGTACCGTAAACTCCTGAGGAAGCTCAACAGAGCGAAACATATCGAGTGGTATATCTTATAATGACAAATAACTTGTGTGTTATTGTATGTTGTAATACACTGGATGTGGTAGACAACACAAAATTTTAATCTGAATTGTAAACATTGTTCTTTATTTATGAATAAAAATGTATACCTTTTATAATATATGCTCCCTTTGACTCATAGTTAGTAAGGTTGAAGAAAGACACCAGTCCATCCTGAGTGAGTGTCTACAATGGTCCCTATCCATGTACATTGCACATTCACTTCTGTCCCTACCCTCAAGGAGCCCACAATCCAAGGTCCCCATACATATACTAGGGTCAATTTTGGACAGAAGCCCATTAACCTACCAGCATGTCTTTGGATTGTGGGAGGAAACCGGAGCACCCGGAGGAAATCCACACAGGCACAGAGAGAACATGCAAACTCCAGGCAGGTAGTGTCATGGTTGGGATTCAAACCAGCGACCCTTCTTACTGCTAGTGCTAACCACTACACCACTGTGCCGCCCAATGACTACCAACAAATTAATTAGCACCTTTAAAGTCCCAGGGTTTGTGGACCCTACTGTTTCCCCTTTTTCTGTTAAGAATCACAGGTATTCATTTACAAATATGTCCATTGCAGAGCTAAATAGGCATCTAAATAAAATAAAACAAAATCCTAATGTGTGTTGAAAGCTTGGATCTTAAAGGAGTTCTAAAGTCAGATGTGCATTAAGATAAAAAGCCTTCTGTGTGCAGAAGCCCCCTTGGGCCCCCATAATACTTACTTGAGCCCCATCTCTGTTGAGCGATGTCCACGAGTGTCTCGGCATCCGGGACTCTCCCTCCTGACTGGCCGAGACACAGCTGTGGCGCCATTGGCTGCTGTCAATCAAAGTCAGTGGATACATGGAGCTGCAGCTCGGCTTGGGTGCCCCCATAGCAAGCTGCTTGAGGGGGCAGGATCACAGAAGAGGGACCTGAGAGGAGGAGGAGGAACCAGGCTACTCTGTGCAAATCCACTACAACAGAGCAGGAAAGTATAACATGTTTGCTACTTTTGTAAAAAAAAAAAAAAATCACTTTAATAACTTGAAGACACTGTCACCATTCACCGTACAGTAAATATAGTAAAGTTATATTAAAGACTGGATTTTTTTTTCCCAAAAAAATAAACTTGTTATACTTACCTGCTCTGTGCAGTGGTTTTGCACAGAGCAGCCGCGATCTTCCTCTTCTCGGTTCTCCTGCGAAGCACCTCGCTATAGGGGCACTCAAGCAGGCTTGCTCCTGAGCCGCTACTCTGTGCATCCATTCCCACACACAGCCATGGCTCGGCCCCGTCTCGGGTTTCTCCTCATTGGCCCACTGGCTGTGATTGACAACAGTGGGAGCCAATGGATCGTGATGGGGCTCAGGTAAGTGTACAGAGAAGATTTTATTCCTTCATGCATATAGAATGCATTACCATAAAAAAAACCTTGAGACTTTACCACTTTAAGGGCAAAGAGGCTGTATCTGTGTACAGTCCATTCCCTGACCACTTTATACCCGGAAATAGCTGCAACCAGTGTGGATTTCAGAAGCTTTTTACCATTTCTTTTTAAGTGGAAAACCATCAAATATTAGAGAGGAACTAAACTATAGATCTTGTCCCCAAAAAATAGCAAGCATAAGCCAATGGACAAGTCATCAGTATTGTTTATGGTCTCTCCATTACTGACTTACCATGAGTTGTTTCACTGTGTAGAAGCAGCCATCGCGGTAGAGGCAGAGCTTTGCTTCTTCATGCCAGTGCTGCCTCCTTGTTGGCTGGTGATCTAATGACTGGTATTATAAAGACAGAGGTAGAGGAAGCACCAATGCACAGCATGGATGAAGCAAAAGAAGGTAGATCATTGTATTATAACTCCTCAGGTCACACTTCCTCTATAGCAAGGAGAACACTGAGCACTCCAAATCTGGTGAGACTAGCAGATCCACAGAATGGAGAAACAGAAGCAGGGAGATCCCATGCGATGTTCCCATGTGAACACCCATGCAATTTGATTCTGCTGTGGACAAAAAAAGGGTCCTGTGATGCGAATTCAGCCATACGATCTTTATGGCTGAAATCGCATGTGATTTTCACTGCAGTGCGGTGCGAATCCCATCCGATCTCTGACATCGCACCAGTGTGAACCGGCTCTTAATTTGTTACTGTATTTAGATGTACTAGTACATCTTATGCTAGCGATACACCAGCTGAAAAATCGTTAGAACCTGCTTTTGAAAAACAAACACACGTTTGTGAGACAAACAATATTGCCATCATGTAATGACCGAATTTCAAACTATAAATCATTCAATGGACATAAATGAAACAGTTTCTTATTTGTTTTTTACTTCTGGGCCACATATGCGATGTACAAATGGTTCAATTGTAAAAAGATGAGAAACACATTAAGAGGAAATAACAAAGGGCCACCATGCTCAGACCCGAGTAGCACTCAGTCCTAAATATTCAAAATGCAAAAATATACAGTGTGCCCATGGGACTTTTAGTGAGTGTTGCTCAAGTGAAATGGTACAACAGATATATATATATATATATATATATATATATTTAAAACAAAAAGGGTATAAGATAGGCCCACAGTACCCCACTCAGCACCTATTTCAGCAGACCAAACATTCAGAAAAATTGTAAACAGATATAATAATGACCTATCGAATTAGTCTCGAGGGTCTATAGGGCAGCAGCCGTTAAAGTAAAAAAAGTCATAAAACAAATAGTACGCAGATAAAAATCAGTTCATGTCCTGAAGATATCAGTACTAACACAGCGCTAAACAAATGTGTCTGTATATTGACATGGTCTTTCCATAGATGTACACATAAACCGACTGCAGCTGTCTCCCAATGAAGTGGGCGCTGTCCAGTGAATTGCATAGAGATTACAGCTCCCATTATTGAATAATGCATTATTTACTACGCTGACATGTTGTATATACGTTGGTGAAAATATTTGCCATTGTGAAAAAAATCCATGTGGAAGTGTATACATGTTTTTTTTATGTCAACTCTATTAAAATATTTGTCTTTATATATATATATATATATATATATATATATATATATATATATATATATATATATATATATATATATAAAACAAATAGTACGCAGATAAAAATCAGTTCATGTCCTGAAAATATCAGTACTAACACAGCGCTAATCAATAAAAAATGAAAGTCCCAAATAACAGCATAAAAATCCAAAAGGAGATTGTGCAGAAAGGGTGACAATGATGGTATAATCAACGCTGTAAGGTGATAATAATGTTCATCAAAAAGTGCTGTAACTACTCCATCCACCAGGATTGCACCAATATTTCACCGCGTGAAGTTCGTATCCCCTCAGGGACTGTTGTCACTTCTTGGATTTGGTTAGCGGTGGAACGCAGCTGTAACTTCCAGTCAACGTTACAGCTGCGTTCCACCGCTAACCAAATCCAGGAAGTGACAACAGTGTCAGCAGAAAGACACATAGGAAAGTTCCTGGCATCCATCTAAAACGGTGACAGAACACACTGATGTTCTTATGCTTATTTTTTCTTTTTAAATGTACGCAGATTGACATAAGGGTTTTATATGTGTGTGACCATTTTGAATAAAAAAAATAGAATTACGCTATGTGCGAATCTTTTTATATTCTATGACGTTGTGGACGCGTGTTTGGCAGACAAACCCTGGTGGAGGACATTTGAATTGCGGTATATAAAAACGGGATTATTCCCTTAAAGGCGCTTATTATTCTTGTATCTGGTGAGTTTAACCCCCTGAGTGGATACGAACTTCACGCGGTGAAATATTGGTGCAATCCTGGTGGATGGAGTAGTTACAGCACTTTTTGATGAACATTATTATCACCCTTTCTGCACAATCTCCTTTTGGATTTTTATGCTGTTATTTGGGACTTTCATTTTTTATTGATTAGTGCTGTGTTAGTACTGATATTTTCAGGACATGAACTGATTTTGTACATCTATGGAAAGACCATGTCAATATACAGACACATTTGTTAAAAAAAAGGGAAAAATGCATCCAATCATATTAGAATATGGGGGTAATTTACTAAAGGAAAATCCACTTTGCACTACAAGTGCACTTGGACGTAAAGTTACAGTTGATCTGAGGAGGACATGCAAGGAAAATAAAAAACAGCATTTTAGCTTGCACATGATTGGATGATAAAATCAGCAGAGCTTCCTCTCATTTCAGATCTACCCCTTAGATGTAGAGCGACTTCAAAGTGCACTTGCAGTGCAAAGTGGATTTGCCTTTCGTAAATAACCCCCAATGTCTTAATTTAAATGGATAGAATCCAATGTTATATACTGGATATACTAACATTAAAGTTAGTGATGTAACACAACAAGACCACATGGTAGAGGTCAACCAAGATGACAGGTAAATCGTAATGCTGTGTAAAAACACATCACAACCAGGAGTTCCCCCGGGAGTTGAGGGTTAGTAGGTGGCCAGAAGGTTGGGGCATGGAGATGCAACCCCCACTAGCAGAATTCCTACAAGGGAATAGGATGGGCAATAAAAGATAAGTGAATGAACAAACATATAAAAAAAAATGTGAAAGAAAATAAATAAATAAAAAAGAAACATAGTAAACTTTAAATTTATCATCCGTTTGGTAGAAGTTTTCCAAACTTTTCCTTCGATTTTGGCTCAAAAATATCACATCCGATTTTCGCTTTGTGCCCGTTAACTAGATGAAAAATGTACGAACTGTCCAAATGACAGATTTTTTGTCTAGTGTATCGACACCATAACACTCACCTCCCCCCAGACTGACAATGCTGCTGTCCAAAAGTGCCCCTCTGTATTCTCTCATTCAGAGTGGGGGAAATGTAATACAGGAAGTGTGTTAGTGAAAGGATCACCAGCTGAAAACAGAGGTAAAAAAGCCTAGAGGAAGAAAACGAACGCAGCCACCACATCTAATGATTGGTAAGCGCCAATATAATACATTTTTGGTTTCCGGTTTATTACCACTTTGAGAGCTCTTTATTGGCTGAATTCGGTATGTTGATGTAGACTTACATAATTTAGAGCAAAACAAAATCTCATCTGCAGCAAAAATCCAATTGTTCATTTATTTTCTGAGTGCAGGCTGGAAAGTAAGAGGTAAAGCCAAGATGTGTCAGACGGGGGATTCTGTCATTATCAAGACCTTGGGATTGATTTACTAAAGGCAAATAGAGGGGTTGATTTACTAAAGGTGAATACACTGTGCACTTGCACTCTGGAAGTGCAGATGCCCCAGAGCTTAGTAAAGGAACAGAGGTTCTTCTGACTTCCTTCATCCAATCATGTGCAAGCAAAAATTCTTTTTTTTTTCCTTGAATGTGATTGGGTATTCTTTCCAAATGAAGCTTTACTAAACTCTGGAGCAACTACACTTGCAGAAGGCAATTGCAAACTGTCTATTTGCCTTTAGTAAATCAACCCCTTTGTGCAATTGCTACAGAGCTTAGTGAATGACGTAAAGCTTCACTTTTCAAAGAATACCCAATCACATTAAAAGGGAAAAAAAATAAAACATTTTGCTTGCACATTATTGGATGATGAAATTCAGCAGAGCTTTTGCTCATTTACTAAGCTCTCTTGTCGGAGATATGATAACTGAAATTTTACTTATCACTATAATATTATCACTAGGGGAAGTTGCTTTATTGCTGTTCAACACATTTCTGAAAGTCAACTGCTAGGGAGGAAGCAGTGACAGAGCAACATGTCTCTCTATCTGTCCAAATGTCTGAATTGAAATGTAAGGGTCAATGTATAGAGATGGCGTTGAATGAATCAGCTGGCACTGCCATAATTGCTAACTGTCAATGATTTCAAAAGAAGGTGACAGGTTTGAAAATGCATGTGAGGATTTTCAAACTGATAAACTCTGCCGTAAAATTCTGTTGTTTTTTTTTTTTTTCGTGCATTTTTTATCTCAATGGACTTAGCTAAAAATATGTAGTAAATAAAAGTAAATATCCTTATTCTGGTATATTGGTTTTGTGAATGTAGCCTATAAAAACCTGAAATTCATAAAGCCAACAGCGTTCTAGCAACCAATGACTCATCCCCAGGCCCCTCTCAGCTGTCAGACAGGCAATCTCTATTACTATATTAGACGTGGTGTATCTGGATTTTGCCAAAGCATTTAACACAGTTCCCCATAAACATTTACTCTACAAAATAAGGTCCATTGGCATGGACCATAGGGTGAGTACATGGATTGAAAACTGCGTACAAGGGCGAGTTCAAAGGGTGGTGATAAATGGGCAGTACTCTGAATGGTCAGGGGTGGGTAGTGGGGTCCCCCAGGGTTCTGTTCTGACCAATCCTGTTTATTTTGTTCATAAACGACCTGGAGGATGGGGTAAACAGTTCAATCTCTGTATTTGCGGACGATACTAAGCTAAGCAGGGCAATAACTTCTCCGCAGGATGTGGAAACCTTGCAAAAAGATCTGAACAAATTAATGGGGTGGGCAACTACATGGCAAATGAGGTTTAATGTAGAAAAATGTAAAATAATGCATTCGGGTGACAAAAATAAGAATGCAATCTATACACTGGGGGGGGTGACCTTCTGGGGGAATCTAGGATGGAAAAGGACCTGGGGGTCCTAGTAGATGATAGCCTCAGCAATGGCATGCAATGCCAAGCTGCTGCTAACAAAGCAAACAGAATATTGGCATGCATTAAAAAGGGGATCAACTCCAGAGATAAAACCATAATTCTCCCGCTCTACAAGACTCTGGCCCGGCTGCACCTGGAGTATGCTGTCCAGTTCTGCACACCAGTCCTCAGGAAGGATGTACTGGAAATGGAGTGAGTAGAAAGAAGGGCAACAAAGCTAATAAAGGGTCTGGAGGATATTAGTTATGAGGAAAGGTCGCGAGCACTGAACTTATTCTCTCTGGAGAAGAGACGCTTGAGAGAGGATATGATTTAAATTTATAAATACTGTACTGGTGACCCCACAATAGGGATAAAACTTTTTAGCGGAAGTTTAACAAGACACGTGGCCACTCGATAAAATTAGAAGAAAAGAGGTTTAACCTTAAACTACGTAGAGGGATCTTTACTGTAAGAGTGGCAAGGATGTGGAATTCCCTTCCACAGGTGGTGGTTTCAGCGGGGAGCATCGATAGTTTTTTTAAACAGATAAGCACCTGAACGACCGCAACATACAGGGCTATACAATATAATACTGGCATATAATCACACACATAGGTTGGACTGGTGTCTTTTTTCAACCTCACCTACTATGTTACCATATTTAGGTAATGATGTCAGCCAGCATCCCCGCCCCTTTGTTTACTTTCACCTGTTGACTTGGGAATATTTGAATAAAGAGTCATCAGTTGCTATGGTGCTGGTGAATCCTTCTTAAACATAACAACTGGTTCTTAAAATAGCAAAAATAAGGATGACCTGAATCTGGCCAACCTGTCCTAACAAAATGGTCACAAAGCTTTTCTGAATCAGGCGCGGGCCATTTAAAGGAGAATTACTGCCAGTAAAATTTTCATAACTGCTGTATTGAATTCGAACGTGTTCTTCTCCTCCATTATGAAAGATTCTCTATTGCAAAAAAAAATAAAAATTGAATTCTGATGATTGTGCATAGTTAGCAGATATAATGATAGTATTTAGCATATGAATTCAATTTTTTACTTTACCTGTAGTTTTTTTTTTCAGAAAATTTTATTGCCAGAAAAAAAGGACAAAATCCAGCATTGCCAAGTACAGAACAAATACACAGAAAGATTGTTGTATAACAAGGGACAGTAATGTTATTGTTAAAACGATATTAAAATGTTTTTTTTTAGATAATAGACATGTTATAGTTATCTGTTCTGTGCAGTGATTTTGCACAGAGCAGCCTGGATCCTCCTCTTTTCGGGTCCCATACCGGCAATCCTGTCGGGTTCCCCCATAGTAAGCAGCTTGCTCTAGGGGCACCCAAGCAGGTGCACTCCTGAGCCATGGCTCTGTGTGTCCATGCACACATGGCCCCACCCTCTCTGGCTCCTACATGTCTCACTGGCTGTGTCTGACAGCAGCGGGAGCCAATGGCTCCTGCTGCTGCCAAAAGCTACTCAGGATTGCGAGTCCCCAGAGAGGCAAGGCTCTCATGGACATTGCAGGATTGGGAGGAAGCTCAGGTAAGTATTAGGGGGGGGGGCGCTAAGATGGCTGCTACGTACAAATGTTTTTTTACCTTCATGCATGAAGGTAAAAAATTTTGTGCCTTTACAACCACTTGAATGCACAGTACAACACGCAGCAAAAGTGCAAGATTTACATCAATGCACACAGTGTGGAGGCATTCTTGCTGTCATTTACAGGCAGTTTTAAAGTTTAAACACGTGTAACCTAACATCAAATAATAAAAGAAAGTAAATAATGAAAACCTTTAGAGCATTGCATTTTGAATCATGCCACGTACACACGTAGCCGACTATCCGGCGGACTTCCCGCCGGACTTTCTGAACGGGCTACTTGCCCACACACGGCACTTTTTCAGTGGACTAATACAGCGTACTAAGTCCGCCGGACTATCCGCCGTACTTTTGAAATGAACGGACTCGCCCACACACGCGGAGGAAAGTCCGCTAATTTTGAGCGCGTCTCCAGGTAGGCGGGGCCCGCGAAGGAGATGTCGCTGGCCCCGCCACCTGGTATGGACTTAAAGGGGAACCCCAACGCTGAAAAAATCTGCGTGGGGGTCCCCCCAGGTCCACATCAGACCCTTGTCCGAGCACGCTACCCGGCCGGCCAGGAAAGGGGGAACGAGCGAGCGCCCCCCCCCTCCTGAGCCGTACCAGACCGCGTGCCCTCAACATGGGGGGGTGCTTTGGGGAAGGGGGGCCACGCGACCCCCCCACCCCAAAGCACCTTGTCCCCATGTTGATGAGGACAAGGGCCTCTTCCCGACAACCCTGGCCGTTGGTTGTTGGGGTCTGCGGGCGGGCGAGGAGTCCGGCGAGAAGACCCCCGAAGACGGAAGACCCCCAGAGCTGTGCAATAAACTATTTTAACCCTTGTGTGTTGTGTTTTTTTTTTACTTTTTTTTTACAGGAGAATGGGTAGGGGTACATTGTACCCCATACTCATTCACATAGGGTGGGGGCCGGTATCCGGGGGCCCCCTTATTAAAGGGGGCTCCCAGATTCCGATAAGCCCCCCGCCCGCAGACTCCGACAACCAACGGCCAGGGTTGTCGGGAAGAGGCCCTTGTCCTCATCAACATGGGGACAAGGTGCTTTGGGATGGGGGGGCCACGCGGCTCCCCCTTCCCCAAGGCACCCCCCATGTTGAGGGCACGTGGCCTGGTACGGCTCAGGAGGGGGGGGGCGCTCGCTCGTCCCCCCTTTCCTGGCCGGCCGGGTAGCGTGCTCGGACAAGGGTCTGATGTGGACCTGGGGGGGACCCCCACTCCGATTTTTCCGGTGTTGGGGGTTCCCCTTTAAGTCCATCCCATGTGATGGGGCCAGCGATGCCTCCTTCGCTGGCCCTGTCTACCTGGAGGCGCGCTCAAAATGAGCAGACTTTTCTCCGCGCGGGAAAAGTCCGCTCATTTCAAAAGTACGGCGGACTGGCATACCAACGGCTGGATTGTCCACCGAAATGCGAGTCCGACGGGAAGATTGGAGTGCAAAAATACTTTCTAAGTCCGCCGTACTAAAGTCCGGGTAAAAAAAGTCCGCCGGAGGCTACACACGGGGGGATTGTCCGGTGGACTTGAGTTTGCCGGACTTTTCCACCCGATTATTTGATCGTGTGTACGCGGCATCACAATTAACACTCTAATCTTCACAATTTATCATATCTGTTTCCCATAGCATCAAAATGTCCGCTACACAACTGCATACGTAGCAGTCAACCAACCCAATAGGGACCCAAGCGGGTTTCTTGTACTTTATTTATACAGAGGGGCCCAAAAAAATGTATACACACTTCAGCATGAAAAATATATGCATAAGATTTTTATTACTAAATTTATATAAACATCAAAGGGTAGCTGTACATCAAGTTTGAATCATGCAATCATATTAGGTGCTCAAAGTGGTCCCCATTAGCACACAGAAACATTTGATTTCGGCAAATTACTGCATGAACAACATTGACTAGAATGTCCATAGGAATTGCTCTGCATGATGTATCTTCCTGTAGTGCAGTCGGTGTAGGTGGTTTTCTGCGGTACACCACATCATTTAGTGTTCCCTATAGATAGAAAAATGTTAAGTCCAGGGAATGTGGATGGAATTCAACAGCACCTTTACGTCCTATCCAAGGTCCTGGCACAATGTCATTGAGATTAGAGGCTCTCACGTCTCAGTGGTAGGGAGGTAATACGTCATCTTGCTGGAAGTAAAATTGCTCATCCACATAAACCGCACGAGTGGCAGGTAACATGATGACATCAACAATGGTACGGACATCTTTAGGAGAAACATACAACTACACATTGCTGCCATAATTCAATTTGGGTTTTAGAAAAGGGCATAGATAACAGCTGTTGTATACATTTTTTGGGCCCTCTATATTTTACTCCTGATTTCCTGCTCATCAATGTAGTCAGCAAAAGAAACAGTGACATGGGCCAGGACGAAGAAAAACACTATTATATATTACTCACATTGTTTAACGTGATTGTAAACTCTGTTACACCACTTTTACCTACAGGTACACCTATACTAAGACTTACCTGTAGGTACCTTGAATATCTCCTAAGCTTGCACAGTTTAGGAGATATGCAGTATATGCATGGCTGCCGAAGTCATCAGTGCATGCGCACTGAAAAAACGAGCCGCTGGTGCTGGTGGACTCGTGTCGTGACCGGTGGCTCCCGCACGCATCGTTCTGAGGTATTTCATAATGAGCTAGCATGCGATGCATACTAGCTCATTATGCCTTTGTCTTGCAGGGTTTGTTTTTTTGGAGGTTTTTTTCCAGTGGTTTACAACCTCTTTAACCACTTGCCGACTGCAATATGTATACAGTATCTCACAAAAGCGCATACACCCCTCACATTTTTGTAAATATTTTATTATACCTTTCTCATGTGACAACACTGAAGAAATTACACTTTATTACAATGTAAAGTAGTGAGTGTACAACTTGTATAACAGTGTAAATTTGCTGTCCCCTAAAAATAACTCAACACAGCCACTAATGTCTAAAATTCTGGCAACAAAAGTGAGTACAAAAAGGCCAAATTGGGCCCAATTAGCCACCCCCCAGTGTCATGTGACTCATTAGTGTTACAAGGTCTCAGGTGTGAATGGGGATCAGGTGTGTTAAATATGGCTCTCTGGTGTTCTTCGGGCTTACCGTTTCTACCGGCTTGCCCGAGCAATAATCCAACGGTGTGGTAGGCTGGTCATAGAGGCAGTGAGAGAGTAGATTATCTCTGATTGCCTCTATGGCCTTGGAGGATCGGAGTGATGTCATGATGTCACGTTCACTCTAGGGTGGAAGTAAACAAATTTTTTTTAACCACTTGCTTACTGGGCACTTAAACCCCCCTCCTGTTCAAAGCAATTTTCAGCTTTCAGTGATGTCGCACTTTGAATGACAATTGCGCGGTCATACAACGCTGTACACATATGAAATTCTTATAATTTTTTCCCCACAAATAGAGCTTTCTTTTGGTGGTATTTGATATTTTATTTTTTGTAAATTAAAAAGACCGAATTTAAAAAAAAGTTAATTATATTTTTTTATAAAATTTTGCAAACAGGTAATTTTTCTCTTTCATTTATGTACGCTGATGAGGCTGCACTGATGGGCACCGATGGGCTGCACTGATGGGCACCGATGAGCTGCACTTATGGACACTGATAGGCGGCACTGGTGGGCACTGATAGATGGCACTGAGAGGTGGCACTCAGAGTTGGCATTGATGGGCACTGAGAAGTGGCACTAATAGGTGGTACTGATAGCTAGCAGTGATGGGCACTGATGGGTGGCAGTGATGTGCACTGATAGGTTAAACTGAAAGGCTGCACTGCTAGGTGGCACTGATGAGGCACTGATTGGCACCACTGGTGGGCATTGATAGGTGGCACTTGTGGGCATTGATAGGTGGCACTCATGGGCATTGATAGGTGACAGTGGTGGGCACTGTGAGCAATGGCAAGTGGCACTTATGGGCACAGAGGAGGAGGCAGATATGCTACCTTCCTCTTCGGGACCGATGTCCCTTAAGCATAAGCCGGTGATCTGCTTTTTTTTCTCCTCACGCTGTCAGCATGAGGAGAAAAAACAGCAGATTACCAAGCTTTTGTTTATACACATGAGCAGCTGTCATTGGCTGACAGCTGCTCATGTGGTAGGGGGCCGGGACCGGCCCCTTACTTGGATAGGTGATCACCCAAGTCTCGGTGACTCAGTGATCACAGCGCACGCCGCGCGCACCATGAAGGGGGCGCGCAAAAGGGAGAACGTCCTATGACCGCCTCCCGGAAATTCAGGTCCACGCTGTGGCCATCATTCAACCTAAGTGGTTAAAGCAAAAGAACAACATTTTTTATTTTGATCTTTTGTTTTTAAAGTTAAAGGAGAGATTTGGGGTCTTTTTGGCTCCAGATCTCATCAAAAAGAGGACCTGTCATCCTTATTTCTATTAAAAAGGGTGTTTAATTTCTTCCTTGTAATAAGAATAAAAGTGATCAAAAAAAGAATTAAAGGGACAATGTAAAAAAAAAAAAAGAAAGAAAAGAAATAAAAACTGCTTAAAGGATAACGCCACTTTCATGCAGAAAAAAATAGCAAATAAAGAAAAATGATATAGCGCATATAATTGTGACACAAGTAATTGAATGTTATTAAAAATGACCTTTCCTTTTCAATCCTTTTTTCCTGCTTGTGTGTTTAGCTCATCAATTTTCCCAAAAGTATGCCTAAGATACAAGTCAGAGTTCAGGCATCTCCTGCAACAAAAATTTCATTTTTGGAGAGACACTTTCAATAGTAACACTTCTAAAGGGATGCAGGCCGAGCAGCATTCCTCATTAGTACTCTGCAGCTGACAAATGACAGTTAATTATGAAACCACTCCCATTAGCCTCACTAAGTACAGAGGCACAGAAAAACAGAAAGGGATTTCTTCGGGATACCAATAGGTAGGAATCTGTAAGGCCGCGTACACACGCGCGGACTGTTTGCCCAACCTTGTTCGTCAAACAGTTTCGGCAAACAGTCCGCTCAAAATTTGCATGAGCGGACTTGCCCACACACGAGCGGACTGTTTGACGAACAAGGTTGGGCAAACAGTTCGCTCAACTTTTGAAATGAACGGACTCGCCCACGTAAGGAGGAGGAAAATCCGCCCATTTCGAGCGCGTGTACAGGTAGGCGGGGCCCGCGAAGGAGACGTCGCGGGCTCCGCCGCCTGGAATGGGCTTAAAGGGGAACCCCAACGCCGAAAAAAATCGGCGTGGGGGTTCCCCCAAAGTCCACACCAGACCCTTGTCCGAGCACGCTACCCGGCCGGCCAGGAAAGGGGGGCGAGCGAGCGCGCCCCCCCTCCTGAGCCGTACCAGGCCGCGTGCCCTCAACATGGGGGGGTGCCTTGGGGAAGGGGGGGCCGCGCGGCCCCCCCACCCCAAAGCACCTTGTCCCCATGTTGATGAGGACAAGGGCCTCTTCCCGACAACCCTGGCCGTTGGTTGTCGGGGTCTGCGGGCGGGGGGCTTATCGGAATCCGGGAGCCCCCTTTAAGAAGGGGGCCCCCGGATACCGGCCCCCCACCCTATGTGAATGAGTATGGGGTACAATGTACCCCTACCCATTCACCTGTGAAATAAAGTACAAAAAAAAACACAACACAGGGAAAAAATATTTTATTGCACAGCTCCGGGGGTCTTCCGTCTTCGGGGGTCTTCTCGCCGGACTCCTCCGCTATCTGTGTGTAGCTCTTTTACTAGCGGAGGAGTCCGGCTTTCTTCCTCCCCGCCGCCGGCCTCTTCTCCCGACTTCGGGGGTCTTGTCCCCCTCTTCGGTTCTTCTGCCGGGCCACCGCGCCTTCTTGTAGCTCTTTTACAGGCGGTGGCCCGGTCTTCTGTCGCCGCTGTCGTCGTCGTCGTCGCCGCCGCCGCCGCCTTCCGTTCTTGTTCTTCTTCTTGTTGTTCTTCTTCTTCTCCTGGAGATGTTGACTCGACGATCTCTCCGGCCGGAATGCCAGAGCCGCGCTGTGCGGTCACTTATATAGTGACAATGGGGCGGTGTCACATGGTATATGTCACATGGGTTGGTCACATGGTGACCCCGCCCCCTTACGATGTCATAGTCCCCATGTGACATCAACCCATGTGACCAACCCATGTGACATATACCATGTGACACCGCCCCATTGTCACTATATAAGTGGCAGCGGAGCGTGTCCCTGGCATTCCGGCCGGAGAGATCGTCGAGTCAACATCTCCTGGAGAAGAAGAAGAAGAACAAGAAGAAGAACAAGAACGGAAGGCGGCGGCGGCGGCGACGACGACGACGACAGCGGCGACAGAAGACCGGGCCACCGCCTGTAAAAGAGCTACAAGAAGGCGCGGTGGTCCGGCAGAAGAACCGAAGAGGGGGACAAGACCCCCGAAGTCGGGAGAAGAGGCCGGCGGCGGGGAGGAAGAAAGCCGGACTCCTCCGCTAGTAAAAGAGCTACACACAGATAGCGGAGGAGTCCGGCGAGAAGACCCCCGAAGACGGAAGACCCCCGGAGCTGTGCAATAAAATATTTTTTCCCTGTGTTGTGTTTTTTTTTGTACTTTATTTCACAGGTGAATGGGTAGGGGTACATTGTACCCCATACTCATTCACATAGGGTGGGGGGCCGGTATCCGGGGGCCCCCTTCTTAAAGGGGGCTCCCGGATTCCGATAAGCCCCCCGCCCGCAGACCCCGACAACCAACGGCCAGGGTTGTCGGGAAGAGGCCCTTGTCCTCATCAACATGGGGACAAGGTGCTTTGGGGTGGGGGGGCCGCGCGGCCCCCCCTTCCCCAAGGCACCCCCCCATGTTGAGGGCACGCGGCCTGGTACGGCTCAGGAGGGGGGGCGCGCTCGCTCGCCCCCCTTTCCTGGCCGGCCGGGTAGCGTGCTCGGACAAGGGTCTGGTGTGGACTTTGGGGGACCCCCACGCCGATTTTTTTCGGCGTTGGGGTTCCCCTTTAAGCCCATTCCAGGCGGCGGAGCCCGCGACGTCTCCTTCGCGGGCCCCGCCTACCTGTACACGCGCTCGAAATGGGCGGACTTTCCGAGCGGGAACAGTCTGCTCATTTCGAAAGTACAGCGGACAGGCCCACACACGGGCGGACTGTTCGCTCAAACACAGTTTCAGCGGACAGTTTTTCGGAATTTCCGAAAGACTTTGTCCGTCCAACTGTCCGCTGAAACTGTCCGCTGAAAGCCCACACACGAGCGGACTGTCCGCCCAAACACTGTTCAGCGGACAAGGTTGGGCGAACAGTCCGCCCGTGTGTACGCGGCCTAACAAAGGTTGTTATAATCCTTGCAATGTACATAGATCACCCTGAGAGGAACGCTTGTTTGTTCTTAGCGGCAAAGGGAGGGGACTTCCCCCCTCCCGTTGCCCACCGGTGCTTCTCCAGGCTCTCTTGTGAGATCGGGAACCTGAAGAATGAATCGCACCGGCACCAGAAGAGAGGCATAGAGTTTTCTGAGGGACAGATGATGCCCGGCAATCTCTATAATCCTCGAAGGCCCGGGGCGTAATGTTATGACGTCGTGTCCAGGCCGCAAAAGTAAACAAGGCTGAGATTTCAGCTAGAAAAGCATCATATAGCAATTTTTTTTTTGGTCTGATGCTTTGTTTTATCTTTTAGATCTTATAGACCCCACATCTAAAGAGGACCTGTCACACACCATTCCTATCACAAGGGATGTTTACATTCCTTGTAATAGGAATAAAAGTGATCATAAAAAATAATTGTTAAAGGGAAAGTGTAAAAAATAACATAAAAAATAAAATAAAATAAACAATAAAAAATAATTACCGTGGCCCCATCTCCGCAAGCTCACATGCAGAAGCAAACGCAGACCCCCTCAGTAACTCTAAGGCCTCATACACACGGACGTTATAAAAAACGGCCTGTTAAGCTAGAAACAACGTCTGGAAAAAAATCAGCGTTAAAAACTTGATTTTATTAGCGCTTTGCTCTGGCGTCAATGCGCGTTTAAAGGCGTTTGTAAGCGTTAACGCTAAGGCACGTTTTTTTCAAAAAAAATTCCTCTGCTATTTTTCACTTCCAAATTAGCCCCAATGCCAAGAAAAAAGAATGAACAACATGCAATATTTGCATTATGGATCCTGTTGTGCAAAAGATTGATGAAGCAATCCTGCTTATTATCTTGCTGAGCATTCATAGAAGAAGACAGTTGGAGGAGGATAGAAGCAGTAGACAACGTCGCTTCTGGACCCATCCGCTGATATCCCAGCGACTGCCAGTGGGTTACTTCACCAAGATGTATGCAGAACTGCGCATACACCCGGAAAAGTTTTACAACTTTACTAAGCTGTCTGTGATGCTGTTTGACGAGCTCTTGGAGAGACTCCGGCCACGATTGACCAGGATGGACACTGTCATGCGTCGCTCTGTGTCACCGGAGAAACGGCTGTTAGTGACACTGAGGTAAGTGAAATAAGTACTCATATGGGATAGGGTTAGGGGGTAAGGGTTAGAGAATAGTGGTAGTGTTTATGGGTTATGAGGTAGGGTTGGGGGGTAGGGTTTAGGCAATAGAGGTTTGGGGTTGGGGGTAAGGGATTAAGTAGGTTTTAGAGAATAGTGGGCTGAGGTTAGGGGTAGGTAGGACATTTCATGTGTATGCTGTTTTAATTAAATATTTTTTCATTTTTATGTTAGGTTCCTTGCCACTGGACAAAGTTTTGTGTCCCTTCACTATTATTTCCTCCTTGTTGTCGCAACTGTCTCTGTAGTAACAAGGTCAACATGTGTTGCTATTTGGGAGGAGCTACACGACTCAGTCATGCTGGAGCTGACCGAAGAAATCTGGGAGTCTGTTGTGGATGGATTTTGGGAAAAAACACAATTTCCTAATTGCATCGGTGCCCTGGATGGGAAACACATCCTGGTGAAGAAGCCTCCCCACTCCGGATCATCTTATTTTAATTATAAGAAATATTTCTCCGTGGTACTCCTGGCATTGACTGATGCCCATCTAAAATTCCTTCTCGTGGATGTGGGAGCTTAAGCAGCCAAGGTGACTCCTGCATATTCAGAGAGTCGTCTTTCGTACGTCGCCTGCATGAGGGATGCCTCAACATACCAGGCAGTAGGCCTCTACCCTCCACTGATGAACCAAGTTTGCCGTTGGTCATGGTTGCGGATGAGGCTTTTGGATTGGCTGAAAACCTTATGAGGCCATTTAGTGGATATGGACTCAGCCATGAACAAAGAATTTTCAATTATAGGCTCAGCCGCGCACGCCGTGTAGTTGAGTGCAGGTTTGGTGTCTTGACTGCCAAATGGAGGGTTTTGCTGTCCTCCATGCAACTGGATGTGGAGAATGCAATCAAGGTGGTCCTGGCATGCTGCGTGCTTCATAATCTTCTGAGGACCAATGATAGGAGCAATGTGGAACCGGAGCCCAGCAACCCAACACATGGTGTTCAATTTATGGACTTGCGGTCCACGGCTCGGGTCATGACAATCCGCAACCAATTTGCCCAATATTTTGTATCTTCTAATTGAGAGCTGTCATGGGAAGATGATCATATTTAAAAAAACAATGTTGACATTGAATAAATCAGCTTGGATTTTGGTCTTTAATAAAACATGTCATTCATGTTAATGCTCTTTGTTTCCACGTTTCTTCTTTTGTTCCTCGAGTCCATTACATTCTGCGTGAGGTAAAGCTAGACCTTGGGCTCAGCATGCGTTTGTCTCAAGCAGAGTGCAGTGTGCTCTTTTCAATCTGCTTGGGACAAACGCATGCTTGGCCTAGGCTCAGCATGCGTTTGTCTCAAGCAGAGTGCAGTGTGCCATTTTCAATCTGCTTGGGACAAACGCATGCTTGGCCTAGGCTCAGCATGCGTTTGTCTCAAGCAGAGTGAAGTTTGTGTGCCCTTTTCAATCTGGTTGGGACAGACGCATGCTTGGCCTAGGCTCAGCATGCATTTGTCTCAAACAGAGTGCAGTGTGCTCTTTTCAATATGCTTGGGACAAACGCATGCTTGGCCTAGGCTCATGAAAATATAGAACATGCAAATATTTACAACTAGTGATAGGGTAGCTGGGATGCCTGGTCACCTTGGACATGTGGGCACTGATGACAGGGGAAGGAATGGGGATGGCGCCTATGCATATTAGATGGCGGTGTAAATTCTTCATAGGAGGGTGGTGTGTACAATGGCGTCTGGGGCATGGTGGGTGGTGGCTGGAGTAGAGAAGGGGGCTGATACTGAGAGGGGTGTGCTTGCACTGCTGAGGTCCCAGGGGCCATTGTTGGATCCTGAGATACAGTGTATGGATCGACTGAAGTTGGAGGTGGCACACCATTGTATTTTAACCGTCTGTATTGAAGACAGATGGTGTTCAGTTCGATCCATGCACTGTATCTCAAGGTCTCCACCCATGTCCTCCATTAAGTTGTACTGGCAGAAGCAGACGCGCTTGTTGCTTGGGTCAAGGAAGGAATCAAAGCTGCGTCTCTCCTGCCGCACTTCCTGCATCAGTTCAAGCACCCTGCTCTCAGTCTCAGAAATAAACTCGCCCACCCTCTGCTGCTGGTTACGCCCACGCCCAGGGCCACGGACACCTCCATGACCATGCACCTCCCCGTGTTGGCTGACGCTGGATTCCTGCAAAAGAAAAAAATATATCAATTGGCACGCATGTAGGTAGATAGACAAACAGACTAAGACAGGCTGACATAATGGATGGACAGTTACCTCATGTGTTGTCTCCTCAGAGTGGCTTTCAACACTGCTGCCACAGGGAGATGTCTGGGCTGAGCTGTCCGTGGCACTGGGGGAGGGTCTGTCCACTGCCCGAACTTCCCCTGCCTCCTCTCCTCTCTCTCTAATATTGGATATTGTCCTACAAAGAATAGAATTAAATAATTAGTTGACATTATACATAGAAAATGCATATTGCCTGAAATATGCATGGAGAAAACAAAAACAAAATAAATGTACTCTCTGGTGCTGTTGATCTTTGACTGCCTTAAAAAGGCTAGGTTTAGGTGGTAGACATGCGGTTTAATTTTTGGCGCTGGTGTTCCGGATCGGGCTGATTTTTCATCTTCAGTGAGGTCCCTCCTCACACGATCACAGAGAGATTTCCAATGCCGCTGCAGGACTTTGCCAAAGAATACTGGACAAGTGGAAATGAAGAGGTTAATTATGCATTCTACATTTATTACAATACAGAACAAACAGATCATGCATGCCATGAACATAGACTTACTTGTTTGTTTTTGGGTACCATGCGACATATCTTCCCACTCTGGGGTAATTGATGCACGGATCTCCAGCCACAACTGATTTTTTAAAATGTGGTCTCCATGCTGTGGGTGAGCAAGGTCCCACAGCTCTGGATGGGCCTCCACAGCTGTAATGAGAGCTGGTTGGGAGACAGAACTTGCTATGCTGCTGCCTGTTCCTCCTCTTTCTATATTTCCCACAATCTCCCAGGTGTGCAAGAGACTTTTGGGTAATTGCAGACAGGAATTTCCTGTTCTTCCTTTACATACAGTGACCAATCACTTCCTAAACATTTTTACAGCTTAAAAACGCTGACGCTAAAAAACGTTGGTATAATGTTAATCCGCGTTTTTGCGCATTAGCGTCAAAACTGCTCTAACGCTGGAGCCTCTGAAGGCGCTGGTCCATGGGTTTTTTTGAAGCTTAAAAACGATCATGCCTGTTACAGCTCAAAAACGCCATGGTGTGTATGAGCCCATTGAATAACATGGAGTTGCCTTCTTAAGCAGCAAAAAAATGCTCAAAAAAGCCGCTGTAAAAACGTCCATGTGTATGAGGCCTAAACAGGTAACCTGTAAAAAATTGTAAACCATCACCTATGGAGATTTTTAAATACTGAACTTTGGTGTCATACCACGAATGTGCAAAATTTAAAGTGTGATATGTGAGGTATCTATTAACTCAGCGTAACATCATCTGTCACATTCTACAAAAAGATTTGCTAATTTTACTGTTTTATTTATGAAAATGATTTTTTACCCAAAAAATTGCATTTGAAAAATGACCGCGCAAATACCGTGTGACATAAAAAGTTGCAATGACCGCCATTTTATTCCCTAGGGTGTCTGCTAAATAAAATATATATATAATGTTTGGAGGTTCTGAGTACATAGTAGGTGAGGTTGAAAAAAGACACAAGTCCATCAAGTCCAACCTATGTGTGTGATTATATGTCAGTATTACATTTTATATCCTTGTATGTTGCGGTCGTTCAGATGGTTATCTAATAGTTTCTTGAAACTATCAATGCCCCCCCACTGAGACCACCACTTGTGGAAGGGAATTCCACATCCTTGCCGCTCTTACAGGAAAGATCCCTCTACGTCAGTGATTCTCAACTAGGGTTTCTCCAGAGGTTTCTAGGTGTTCCTTGAGCATTGGGCCATTTCTGCCTCTCGGGTAAGTTCCCACCGACACCATTGATCTTTTTAGCAATCTTTAAGGAGGTAATTCTTCCCAATGACCACAAGTGTAAGGACCATTCTTCCCACTGACGATCACACTAATGTATCATGAGTTGTAGATTTCTAATTTTTAGCAGGGGTTCCCCGAGACTGGAGAACTATTTCAAGGGTTCCTCTGTGTTGAAAAGGTTGAGAAAGGCTGCTCTACGTAGTTTAAGCTTAAACCTCTTTTCTTCTAATTTTAATGAGTGGCCACGAGTCTTGTTAAACTCCCTTTTGCCAAAAAGTTTTATCCCTATTGTGGGGTCACCAGTATGGTATTTGTATATTGAAATCATATCCCCTCTCAAGCGCCTCTTCTTCAGAGAGAATAAGTTCAGTGCTCGCAACCTTTCCTCATAACTAATATCCTCCAGACCCTTTATTAGCTTTGTTGCCCTTCTTTGTATTCGCTCCATTTCCAGTACATCCTTCCTGAAGACTGGTGCCCAGAACTGGACAGCATACTCCAGGTGCGGCCAGACCAGAGTCTTGTAGATATTATTGTTTTCTCCTGAGAAAGTTGTGTAGAATGCAGCATGCAAGTATTATATGGATTTGTTTATATTCCGCCATGTTGATCGGCGTGGGGAATAGGCAGAACCGGCTGACCATTATGCCAAAAGCATTCTCCACCACCCTTCTGGCTCTGGCCAGCCGGTAGTTCAGAACCCTCTGGTCTGGGGCGAGGGTCCTCATCGGGAACGGCCGCATCAGGTAATCGCCCAGCCCAAATGCTTCATCTGCGACAAAGATGAATGGTAGACCAGCCACATTGTCTTCTGAAGGTGGCAAGCCCAAGCCACCACTCTGGAGCTGTCCATAGAACTCGGTCTGGGCAATGACTCCACCATCCAACATCCAGCCATTCTTCCCCACGTCCACATAGAGAAACTCATATGTCACGACACCACCGCCAACATCACAATACTATTAAACCCCTTATAGTTGTAATAATATGACCACGAGTTGGGGGGGTGGCATGATGTGGACATGTTTCCTATCAATTGCCCCTCCACAGTTGGGAAAGTTCCACCGCTGGGCAAATTGGGAAGCCACAGTCTGCCATTCCTGTGGCGTTAAAGGAAACTGTGGAGTGAAACAAGAAAAAAAATGAATTAGTACTTTTGCACATAACATTGCAAGCAGATTAGACACAAACATTCTTGGCTAACATAAGTATAAAACATTTACTGTATTTTTCGAACTATAAGACAAACTTTTTTCCCCCAGAAATATGCCTGCTTCTTATGGTGTGAATGTACGATTGGCACCGCTCCCCGCCGCGATCCGGAGCTATCCGCGGCCTCGGCCTTAGGAAAGGCCGCGGCTTCGGCCTAGCTCCGGAGCGGCGGCCATCTTGGTGCACCTGCCGTTTGCAATGTGATCGCTCCGTCAAATGACTAATCACTTGTAAACAAACCGGCGTCATGATACCCTGCCAATACTCTGCCAATACTCTGCCATACCCTGCCAATACTCTGCAGTACCCTGCCAATACTCTGCCGTACACCACCAATACTCTGCCATACCCAGCCAATACTTTCTATGGTAATGGTCACTCTGCATTTTCTATGGTAATGGTCACTCTGCATTTCATGGACACTGGAAAATATTTTAGTATACCATTTGGTTCAGAATTTTTTTTTCTTGTTTTCAACCTCTAAAACCTAGGTGTGTCTTATGGTCAGGTGCGTCTTATGGAGCGAAAAAAAACTGTATTTTAAGGAGTATTTAAAGACAAAAATATAAGGTCCACTTCAGATTCCTCACCACCTTCGATGGCCCATTGTAAAAATTTTAAGGGGGGGGGGGGGGGGGGTAGATGTTTTGGACAGGTAACCGTCTTCACTTCATTGAGAGCTGAATGCATAAATAATGTGTGTTACTTTGGCCAGTCCCTCCTTACTTACACTATTGGCAAGCCACTGGATAGGTAAGAAGTGTCATAATACAAAAATATGAATACACACTGTACAAATTGAAGCACATTTTTATATTCTGCAATTACCTAGCAAGATAATAGGAGAACAAAACTTTAAACGGTACCATTTGAAACTATCCAGGCAGGCTCTTTCACTACACGCTTTGGTAAATTCATCCATAAATATGAACACAAAAGAGGTAGGTATAGTGTGTATGGGTTTAGCAAAGTCAGCAGATAGAGTATTGGTATTGGTTGACTTAGCGGTTGGGGGGTAGGGAGGGTACCAAATGAGTTTTGGCCCCCCCCAAAAAAAGTAAATCATTTTTTTATTTAACTTCTTCAGGCCTGCCCCATTGCAGTTTTACTATTTTTTAATATATATACACACGTAGTCTGGCTCTTCCAGGTTGGGCGCGTGCATGTGTGCCACCAGCGCTTCGCTTCCACTGTGACCATACAGCAGTAGGGCAAAAGCTCACTTGATCTTGATTTTCAGTATGAATACAGACCGTGAAAGCAGGGCCTCACAATCCTTCTGACTTTTTGGGTTTTAAGCAGGAGGTGTCAGAAGTTACCACAGGGATAATTGGCTTGTGGTGGCCAAGCGTTTGATCCTTCGATGTCACCAAGCGTTGGATTGTTCACCCACTGATAGGGAACGTGAGCTGGGTTTAGACCGTCGTGAGACAGGTTAGTTAAGTAAATAAGGCAGATCGCCTTTTTTCCCTCTTCCCCCCCCCCCCCTAACCCCCCCCCCCCTTTTTCCTTTTTGCACAGCACTATTTCATTTAAATAGTTTCATTTATTTTGGGTTTGAATAACTCTTTTCAGTGCATGCAGCAATACCCTCCATTACCCATCTAATTGGTTGGCGCAGAGATACCTCTATTTTATTTTCATTGAGCCCTGTTAATAAGTATACAACATCAGGATACTGGTAAAAAAGCACAGAGCCACTATTCCGTACGCATTCCTAGCGCCGCCCGATGCTTCTTTCATTTATTGCACATAAATTTTGTACAAGGACCCCTCACTGTGTGCAAGGACCCCTCATAGGTCTCCTAGATCCTATGCCCCCAGCAGCTACTTGTTTTAACCCCTTCGCGGCGGTGCCATCCGGCCCTTTAGGAGGTTTCAGATGCCAGGAGGCAGGGTGGGGTTTATGATTATGTGACTGCCGTGATTGGCTGTCACGGCAATCACATGATCATAAATCTCCCGGTCCCAAGAAGCGAAGTAACTGTGCTGTAAATACCACAAATTCAGTAAATATGCGAGGTAAATACCACAAATTCAGTAAATATTAGAGGTGCGAGATTAATCACGAAATGATCGTGATCTCGATTCACCCCCCACGCGATCTAAGTTCTGGGTGACCCGCAATTTTCTTTTAGTGCCGATGGGTCCACGTAACCAGCGTGGAACGCAAATGGCGGATATCGGAACTGACGTCAGCCACCGCAACGGACGTCAGTTATTGGTAGGGGTGCAACGGATCATCACCAATCCGTGATCCGAACGGGTCACCCCGCTCGGATCGGCACATGGCGCGATCCACGAAGCGCTCCGCGGTCTCGGCCTTAGGAAAGGCCACGGCTTTGGTCTAGCTCCGAAGCGGCGGCCATCTTTCTACACCCAGGCTGTTTACACTGTGATCGCTCCGACAGAGCGATCACTTGTAAACAAACCGGCTTCATGTCATGACGCCGGTTCCTCTCTCCCCTCTCTGTACTAATCTGTACAGTGGAGGGGAGAGATCCAGAGATGGAAGCAGCCATCCCTCCATACCCTGCAGTACCCAGCAATACCCTGCCAATACTCTGCGATACCCTGTGTTAGGAATTTCCCTTGTGATCAGTAAAAACTCCGGGTGTTCTTGAGAAGCAAACAATTTATTTCTGATGTGGCCCACAACAGGGAGACATGCTTACAGGACAAGCTGCAGGAAAAAAGTCTCAACAAAAGAAAATGTTCCGCCCTCACATATCCCACAAGAATAACATCTCTATGCTTCTATTGGCTGAGGGAACATAAATAACGTTGTCATGGTACGAACTAGTACCTTTATTAGCTATACATGTTCCGTACATTCTTAGGCTATCATATTTAGTTAAATCTAATCATCCTACTTACTATGGAGTTAATTAGGACAAAACAATACAATGAGTTAATACAATAATGTGCTCAGAAGTAAGCTTTTTAACAAATCAGTCTCAGGACTATTGTTTTTCTAATAGTCACACAATAAACATTTAAAACTTTTCTAACATTCCCTCCTCTTTGTGTGACTATTTTATCTCAACACATTTCGATGAAAATCCCTGTGTTATACACTTTCGGACTGTATGTCATTAAGTTGAGCTTCAATGTCCACATAGGTATCCTCAGAGGTAGAGAGGGTTTGATACATTGTTCTTGAGACTGCAGTTTCAATGAGTTTTTGTGAAAGTCCTCGAATACAGGGAATGTAGCAGCATCCGCAAGTGACCAAAACAGCCAAAGCCACAGCGATTGAGATCAAACATGATGTGATAAATCCCAGTCCATTTACCGAACCATCCTTCAAGCCAAGTTGTGAATGGATCATTAATACCTGAGTTTTCCGCCAATTCATTCGATAGCGTAGTCAGTCCTTCCAAGGCTCTGGTCACTGTCCCTCCAGGAGCTGTATTGTTGGGGATAAATGTACAACACATGCTAACAAACATTTTGCATACCTCCTCTTTCAGCTAAAACCATATCTAAAGCCATTCGGTTCTGCCAGGCCATTAGAGATGTGGGGGCTAACTATTCTGCTAGGCCCTTCACAGCATCCCTAGTATAGTTTACAAATCGTTGTTGGTTATAATATATATATATATATATATATATATATATATATAATTAATCCAGTCAACATTTTTATTTATAGTCACCCACCAGAGAAGAGACTCAAACCTAGCTGTCACCTAATTCCTGGCTTTAAACTCGTCCGGCACCCCGCGAGGAACCCCAATCTCATCTATGTAGATCTGAGAGTCAAATGACCCCAAGGGAGAGGTGTCCCTCCGATACTGTCGGTGACTCTTAGTCCACGGTTATTCTGACAGGATTCTCAGGGGCATAGCCAGCTGGACCATAGCGCAATCCCCTTGGGCATTGGCCGGTAGTCTAGCTCGCAGTTTTCTTATCCCCACACATCCACCAGACATCAGCTCTCTGAATGTCATGTTCAACCCAGTCACCATTGTCCGTGTTAATCCTCTCCACACAGTAGTCATCAGGTAGTGACCCAAGATCCACCGCGCTACGGTTCCCTGGGAGTGCAAAACAAGTAAAGTTGCCCGGATAAGCGGTAACCGCTGGAGGTATCTGAGGTCTCTGTACTGGGGGAAACAACAAACTCAATGTGTGACAAGTAGAATTTGCTTCAGGTTTATAGCTCTTATTATACAATTGCAACATGCATTTTAAACCTTCTGGATCTGTATTGTGATCTAGAGGGAAAGGAACTGTTGCTAAATGTGGTCTGGCTCCGGCACAAACTAAACAGTTTTCCTTTTTCAGAGTTCTAACCGTGTACCTCAACCATTCTAACCATTCATTTTTTTTTTTCCTTGGTAGCCTGTCTCCAAAGCTATGGCATCTTCTATTGTTAGGTTAGTGAATCTTATAGTTATACTTAGAACTTCTATTTTAGTATGGCCTTCTTCTTTCCCTTCTGAGTCTACTTTTTCCTGTTGTTTAATTTTATTAGGTGGTAATACCTCAAGGAAAAATGTTCCTGAGGGATCAGTTCCTGACACCCATGCTCCCATGGAATACAACCGCTGATCTTCCTTCCTCGGCTCCTTTAATGTTATTAATAGTTGGTTACAGTTCTTACTATGTATGCAGGGGGAGTTGGCCGCTTTTGTGATTATGAGTCTCTCCTTTATACCACTCTTTTTAGCCCTTGGTTGATTATACCCCCAATCTTGATGCGCTGTAGTCCACAGGGCCTGATCCCATGCTTGACATCCTGCCTTATTCCAGTCCCAGCAGATATATTTATCTGCCCATAGAAGTCCTCTAGCCCCAGTTGTATCCCACAATCTGCAATCTGACAGAAGTCTACCAGTATAGTGCTAGTTATTCCCTCTATAAAGGTTAGATTTAATGCTTTTCCTATTCTTTCCTAATTCAAAGGTTCCTCTACTCTTCCATAGCGCCTACCCCCTCTTATGGATGCCTCTCCTAGAGTCACCAGTAACCCAAGGATAATTACTGTCCCTTTCATCCTAACCAGCTACAGAGTTCCAGCGGATAGGATAGGGGAGTTGGAAGGGGAGGGAGACTTCACCGGTTTGAGACAAGTCCCACCTTGTGTGAGACCTCCCTTTGTAGCCGGATTTTCTGGACCTCTTGTAGCCAACTGGCCCTACTCTGCCTGTAAAACGTTTTTACAATGGGACTGGTGAATCCAGGTAGACCTCTCTGCAATCCTTATCACAGTAGGGGTAGTTAAAAGGACTTTGAAAGGACCATCCCACCTTGGGGAGTTACCACTGCTTTTTTCTTATTACTTTTATTGAGACCCAATCTCCCACATGCACCTTTTTCATCTTCTTTTGGGGGTGTGATATACATACTGGTCACAGCTACTAGTAGGCAATACATCCAATTATTTTTACCTATTTCTTCCATAACTTTTCTCAGTTTGCTTTTTAGAATGCCATTATGTCTTTCTACCAATCCAGCTGATTGGGAATGATAGGCACAATGGTATTTCCCTTTAATTCTCATCACTTCTATCAAATGTTGTATATTTTTTAATTACAAAATTGGGTCCATTATCACTGTAAATCCTTTCAGGGATTCCAAATCTAGGAATAATATCTCTTAGTAATGCTTTGGCTACAGTCTGTGCATCTGCACTTCCTGTCGGGAATATCTCCACCCATTTGGTCAGGGTGCCTGGGTACCAAACAATATTTCTTCCTTTCACATTTGTCTAATTCAATAAAATCCATGCAAATGTGTTGGAATGGATATTGCGGTGTAGGGAACTTCCCTTTCTGTGGTCTTATACCTCCCTGAGCATTGTGTCTTGCACATATAAGACATTGAGAGCAAAAAGTTTTTTTTTAGTAATTTGTGAATCCATAGGCTGTACATACCTTATTTAACATCTCAGTCACCCCCCTGTTTGACACATGCGTTACTCCATGTGTCAATACTGCTGCATACCTAAATAAAGATTTTGGTAATACCGGTTTCCCTTCAGGTGATGTGTAAATGTCATCAATTATTGTGTAACCCTTTGTTTTCCAATATTGTTTTCCCCAGGGGGGCATTTTGCTGCATATCAGTAAGGACTGTATGATCTATAACTATGATTTCTCGTCATTATTTTATGTGCAGCTTCATCTGCCCTTTTATTTCCCTTTGAGATGGGGTCCGTATATTTTGTGTGTGCTTGACATTTACAGATTGCAAGCTTTTTTGGTAACTGTATTGCATCTAGGAGTTCTAAAATAAGGTCCGTATGTGAAATTGGTTTACCACTGGAGGTGACCATCCCCCTGTTTTTCCATTGTTGTGCGAAAACATGCACTGTTGAAAAGGCATATTGACTGTCAGTGTATATGGTTACAGATTTTCCTTCTGACAGTATACATGCTCTTGTCAGTGCTACAAGTTCTGCAACTTGTGCTGAATAATGTTTTGGTAGTGGCCCCGCTTCCAAAATCTCATCCTGTGTCACTACTGCATATCCTGTTGCATTTGTGCCATCTGGATTTTTCTTACTAGAACCATCAACAAAAAGTATCATGTCAGGGTTAGATAATGGTACATCTTTCAGATCACTTCGTGGCAGTACCTTTTCAGTGATGGCAGCAGTGCAGTCATGTTTATACCCGTCAGTAGGAAGTGGTAGTAGTGTGGATGGTTTTAATGTAGTACACCTCTGTATTGTTAAGTGAGGTTTTGTCAAGAGTATTGTCATGCAGGAAAGATGTCGTGCTGGGCTCAAATGTGATATCTTTTGCTGTAACAGGATAACAAACACTGCATGTGGTACCTTTTCAGTTAGTAAAGTTGAATAAAGACACCAGTCCATCCGGTTCAGCCTGAGTGAGTGTCTAGCCTCTACCCCTGTACACCCACATCGTTCTCCACCCCCAAGGATCCAACATCCCCATTCATATACCAGGGCCAAACCGGGACAGAAGCCAATCAACCCACCTGCATGTCCCCGGAGTGCGGGAGGAAACCAGAGCACCCGGAGGAAATCCACGCAGGCACAGGGAGTACATGCAAACTCCAGGCAGGCAGCGTCATGATTGGGATTCGAACCAGTGACCCCCTTCACTGCTAGGCGAGAGTGCTAACCACTACACCGCTGATGCTACCAGTGCTTGTACACAAGGTGGAAGTACTCTCGTTGCACTGTCTATTTCTGTAGAGTAATCCTTCCTCTAAAACCACCTGCGCCTCTTCCTCTATGAGACCCCTCTGGTTTTGCCTCAGCAGTGTACTCTTCTGCATCCTCCTCTCCTTCATCACCTTGCACAAAAACCTTTACTTTCACATTCTTTTTTGCTTTTAAATACTTCTCAGAATGCTTAGCATATTGTAAAACATCTACAACTGATGCAGTTCGGTAAGTAACCATGTTTTTAACAATGTAATCCTTATGATCCTGTTTCAATCCATTTAAAAAAGCAATCTTTAGCTGTTAATATGCACTATTCACATCCTCAGTTTCGGGGAGCCCGGAGAACACTCTAAAAATCTCTCGTAATTTATTTAGGTAGTCACTGACACTTTCCTTGTCTTCTTGTACTGTCATATTTATTTTTTTGCCAATCAGTCCGTTGTACCCATCTAAGCTGGCATCTGTTCAGTAGGGCAGTCAACCTGTTTCCTAAGTCTGGGCTTTCTGGAGGCAATGGATCCCCCCGTCCATGTGCATTTGCTGGGGCGCAGGGGTCCCAATCCCCCTTCACTGAAGCCCAATCTGATCCTAATACTCTCCTCAGGGCTCTCTCTACTTCCACCCCATTCAATTTATAACTGTTCCGTAATCCCTCTATGTTTTCAATGAATTCAGCTGGACCTAATTTTGGATGTTTTATGTGTTCTGTAGCCTTTTGTATATCACTGTCAGTCCATGGTCGAAAAACAGTCATAGTCAAGGGATATGGCTGGCCCAGTGCATCATTCTGTCCTCCCCTTGGGTTTGGGACCTCTATCAAGGGGTATTCCTCACCGTCCTCCACACCATACCTAATAGGAGGTTTACTTAGTCTCTTGGCTCCTGCTGGGGCACCCAGTGCATGAGTTATGGCGTCAGTTAATGTTTCAAGGATCGATCTGTTCATCTCCAGGACTGAACTACTGTCTGGAGAGATTGAGGAAGTGAAGTTGGGGTTTTGTTCAGAGGCGGTTCCTTTGACAGGGGTGGATGTCACAGGGAAGGTGTTACTCTGGGCAGTTACTTGCACCTGAGGGGGAGGACCATTATAGGGAGGTGGTCTCTGGGTACAGCAGATGAGATCATCCTCTTTGTTCACTAGGGACAATTGGGCTTGGCATTTTTTCCTTTGTTCTTCCTTCTACCCTAATTCTAGCATGCTGAAGCCAATACTCCGCCATTTCCAACCCATACCTTTTTTGAACTTAGCCTTTTGACTTTATAAATGCACCCAAATATAAACAGCATTGCATCATCAACTCCAATCCAATATAAATATTTACTTTAAAACTATTATTCAGACTCTTTCCCACCAAAAGTCCTAATATTTTCACAGATGCACAAATTAACCTCTGTCAGGCAATCTGCATTTTCTTGTTTCTGAGAAACAGCTTCTTAACCTTCATAGCAATGAAAACATTCTCAGCCTTTTTTTTCTTTTCACATTCATCAAGCCACCTGATAATTCTACACATTCTATTTACTCCAAAATGCAATCTACCTTCTTTTTCTTTTATGCTAAGTTTCAATATTTACAATATAACCCTTCTGTATTGTCATAGCTAATCAAGGGTTAACATTTACAACTTCTGGCAGAAGCAATCCTTCCATGAGGGGAGGGGGAGGGTGAGTGCAGTGCTTAGGTGAAGAATGACTTCTTATCTCCTTTTAGAAACGAACAAAGCAGCAATACAAGAGAAAAAACATCAGCACTCCCCACACTATCGAGAGAATCAAAAAGGGTTAAACATGAACAAAGATAAGTAAACACACACAGAAAAAAGATAGCCTTGCGATCTTTGTAGATCACTTAACTAAACAGCGCTGAAATAGTCAGGCATTCAACCTCTGACATTCGGTATACCTCAAATCTTTTTGTTATCTGTCCGGACAGCGGGCGACGTAATTTTTTACCTTAGACAACGTCCCCAAGTGTCTCTGTCTACGAGCACTGGATCATCTAGATATTATACGATCAATACCAATGTCGGCAATTACAACACATTAAACCAGAAGCAAAGAGAAAGAAGAAAAGATTCTTAGAAAGAATTAAGAATAATTTAAATTATCTTACCTCTCAAACACCTGGACTGGATCACACAAGGTTTGGAAACAGACAGTGGAATTCAGATCTGTGGCCCCGCCCCCTTTTCACCAATAACATTGATTGGGGGGACTTGTAAGCGTTCGGTGAGCTTCAAAGTCCAATACTCACCGAAGTTTTGTCGGGCCGTCTGATCTGAAAACCAGCGTGTTGCTCCCGGCTCGAAAGACCAAAAATGTTAGGAATTTCCCTTGTGATCAGTAAAAACTCCGGGTGTTCTTGAGAAGCAAACAATTTATTTCTGATGTGGCCCACAACAGGGAGACATGCTTACAGGACAAGCTGCAGGAAAAAAGTCTCAACAAAAGAAAATGTTCCACCCTCACATATCCCACAAGAATAACATCTCTATGCTTCTATTGGCTGAGGGAACATAAATAACGTTGTCATGGTACGAACTAGTACCTTTATTAGCTATACATATTCCGTACATTCTTAGGCTATCATATTTAGTTAAATCTAATCATCCTACTTACTATGGAGTTAATTAGGACAAAACAATACAATGAGTTAATACAATAATGTGCTCAGAAGTAAGCTTTTTAACAAATCAGTCTCAGGACTATTGTTTTTCTAATAGTCACACAATAAACATTTAAAACTTTTCTAACACCCTGCCAATACTCTAGCAATATTCTGCGATACCCTGCCAATACTCTGCGATACCCTGCCAATACTCTGAGATATTCAGCAATACCCTGCCAATACTCTGCGATACCCTGCCAATACTCTGCGATATTCAGCAATACCCTGCCTGCCAATACTCTGCAATACTCTGCCAATACTCTAGCAGTACTCAGCAATACCCTGCCTGCCAATACTCTGCGATACCCAGCAGACATTGTAAATTTTTCAAATAAAACAGTTTTTTGAGAATCGTGATCTTCATTCTAAGCAAAAGATTCTCATGAATGATTCTCATTTTTCCCAGAATCGTGCAGCTCTAGTAAATATGTGAGGTAAATAACACAAATTCAGTAAATATATGAGGTAAATACGACAAATTCAATAAATATGTGAGGTAAATACGACAAACTCAATAAACATTTGAGGTAAATGCAACAAATTCAGTAAACATGTGAGTTAAATACCACAAATTCAATAAATATGCAATATAAATGCCACAAATTGAGTAAAATATGTGAGGTACATACCACAGATTCCGTAACTATGTGAGGTAAATACCACAAATTCAATAAATATATGAGGTAGTTGCCACAAATTCAGCAAATATATGAGGTAAATACCACAGCTTCAGTAAATATGTGAGATAAATACCACAAATTCAATAAATATGCAAGATAAATGCCACAAATTCAGTAAATATGTGCGGTAAATACCACAGCTTCAGTAAATATGTGAGATAAATACCAAAAATTCAATAAATATGCAAGATAAATACCACAAATTCAGTAAATATGTGCGGTAAATACCACAAATTTAATAAATACGTATGTGAGTTAAATGCCACAGATTCAGTAAATATGTGAGGTAAATATCACAAATTCAGTAAATATGTGAGGTAAATTCCCACAAATTCAGTAAATATGTGGGATAAATACTCCAAATTCAGTAAATATGTGAGGTAAATACGGCAAATTCAGTAAATATGTGAGTTAAATACCACAAATTCAGTAAATATGTGAGGTAAATACGGCAAATTTTGTAAATATGTGAGGTAAATACCACAAATTCAGAAAATATGTGAGGTAAATGACACAAATTCAGTAAGGTCTCATGCACACGAGACGCAGGTGAAAACTCTACTCAAAAAAAGCTGAAACGCGCGTTTAGAAACGCACGTTTTGCCGCGTTTGCATGCCGCGTTTAGATGCGTTTAGGCGCGTTCAGCCTCGTTTGCGTTTATAAGCGTTTATAAAGATAACATCATGTAGACCCTCCCCAAGCTCTCAAAGCATGTTTTTTTTAACTATTTCTGCTATTTTGATCAGAGTGAGCAGCAGCAGCATAGAGAGCAGTTGTACACTTGCATTTGCCTCTCTTTCTGTGGTATATATTTTGAAATGGATCCCATCCCATATCTGTCCTTTATTTTTTTTTAAATAATGTCTATTTATAGCAAATTATCCAATTTTTTTTAAATATCTAAATTTTTCTTCTGGCAATTTTTAACATTTTTTCATTATTTCTAATATAAAACAATATTAAAATAGTTAATTATTTATTTTTTAATCTTAATATATGCTTTTATTCATTTTTTCTAGTTTCAAATTGTTTTATTTAAAAGCAAATCTATGTTAATTAGATTTTTTTATAATTGTTTTAAATTTACTTGGCCAATTTTTTAATATATTTTTATCGTGAAATATGTACTGATTAATATATTTTAATTCTTTGCTGCTGTATATGGTAGTATAATATTTTTTAATGCCTTATTAAAATATCCAGAATCCTAACCCTAACCATTCATCCAAACCCTAACACTAACCACTAACCCTAACCCCTAACACTAACAGCTAACACTATCCCTTACACTAACCCTAACCCTAAACAACCCTAACCCTAATCCAACCCTTAATCCTAAACAATAACCCTAACGGATAACCACTTACCATAACACCCAACCCTAATGACCAAATTACATTGCCGCAGATGGTCACAGTTGACTTTGAGGCCATGTATCTCTGATGCAGAAAAGTGCATGACATTTTGAGACCCGACTTTGGGGCCCCCTATCTCGGGGTCACTTGGTGATTTGGATATGTTGTAGTGCTAGATCCATAGTGTCTGCATACCAAATTTGGGGTTTCTGACAATAAGTGGCCCCAAGATATGGGCCCCCAAAGTCAGGTCACAAAATGTAATTCTCAGATCATTTTTCTGAGTTTTCAGGTCCAAAAAATTGGGTTCCTTTAACCACTTGCTTACTGGGCACTTAAACCCCCCTCAGTCCCAGACCAATTTTCAGCTTTCAGCGCTGATGCACTTTGAATGACAATTGCGCGGGCATACAACACTGTACCCAAATGAAATTTCTATCATTTTTTTCCCACAAATAGAGCTTTCTTTTGGTGGTATTTAGTTACAGCTCGGAGTTTTATTTTTTGCTAAACAAACAAAAAAAGATGCAAAAAAAAAAAAAAAAAATCATGTTTTAATAGTTTGTTATAAAATTTTGCAAACGGGTCATTTTTCTCCTTCATTGAAGTGCGCTGATAAGGCGGCACTGATAGGCTGCATTGGTGGGCACTGATGGGCTGCATTGGTGGGCACTGATAGGCTGCATTGGTGGGCACTGATAGGCTGCACTTGTGGGCACTGATAGGCATAGTTAAGGCGGCACTAATAGGCACAGATAAGGCGGCACCGATGGGCACAGATAAGGCGGCACTGATGGGCAAAGATGGGCACAGATAAGATGGCACGGATGGGTGGCACGGATAAGTGGCACGGATGGGTGGCACGGATGGGCACTGATAGGTACCACAGATAGATGGGACTGATGGGCACTGATAGGTGGCACTGATAGGTGGCTCTGATAGGTGGCACTGCTGGGCACTGATGGGCGGCACTGCTGGGCACTGATGGGCGGCACTGCTGGGCACTGATGGGCGGCACTGGGGTGCAGCACCTTTGAGGCAGATTGGGTGGCACTGTGGGTGGCACTGTGGGTGGCACTGTGGGTGGCACTGTGGGGTGGCACTGTGGGGTGGCACTGTGGGGTGGCACTGTGGGCATTATGGGCACAGACGGGGGGCACTTACTTTTACTTTGTTATATTTCAGGATGGCACTGCGGGAGGCAGGTGGGCACTGGCAGGTGGCATGTGGTGCCTTTCATTGCTGGCCGTGATCGGGACTGATGTCCCGATCACGGCCGCCGGTGATCGGCTTTTTTTTTTTCTCCTCGCGCTGTCAGCGCGAGGAGGAATAATAGCCGATTACCGGCTCCGTTCTATCACATGATCAGCTGTCATTGGCTGACAGCTGATCACGTGATAAGGGGTCGGGATCGACCCCTTACACGGATCGGTGATCAGGCGAGTCTCACGGACTCGCCGATCACAGAGCGCGCCGCGCGCGCCCCTCAGGGGGCGCGCAGGCCGCTCGTAACCAGGACGACGTCAATAGACGTAGTCCTGGAAATCTAGGTCCGCGCTAATGCCGTCATTCGGCAATAGCGCGGTACCCAAGTGGTTAAAAGCGCATATAAACGCAAACGCGGCTAAATACGGGTGCCGCGTTTAGCCGCGTTTTGCGTCTGAAACTTGGAAATTTTTGCGTCTGAACCCATTTTTTTGCTTCTGGAAAAACGAGGTTAAACGCAACTGCATAAAAACGGGCAAAAAACTAGACTGTGTGCATGGACACATAGGATAACATTGAATGAGTTCAGGGGCAGTTGAAAAAAAGTGTCCAACTGCATCTGAACACGGGTTTAACTGCGTCTCGTGTGCATGAGGCCTTAATATGTTAGGTAGATACCAAAAAATCAGAAAATATGTGAGCTATGCACTGCTATATCAATGAATATGTAAGGTAAATAACAAAAATGCAGAAAATATGCAGAGTAAATACAACAGATTCTATAAATATGTGTGGTAAATACAGAACATTTAGTAAATATTTGAGGTAATTGCTGCAATTTCAGTAAATACAGCATGTGTGGTAAATACTGAAAACTCAGTAAAAAAGGGAACGTAAATATCACAAAAATTTGAGGTAAATCATTAAAGTGAATTTGCTACAGAAAAAGAAAAACACATTAGTTATCTGTCTCATGGTACAGACAGTTGATACTTTAGACATGTACAGTAACAATGAGGCGAACTCTGTACTGGCAGTAAGTTAAAAGAAAACAATATACACTATATTACCAAAAGTATTGGGACACCTGCCTTTACACGCACATGAACTTTATTGGCATCCGAATCTTAGTCTGTAGGGTTCGATATTGCGTTGGCCAGCCCTTTGCAGCTATAACAGCTTCAACTCTTCTGGGAAGGCTGTACACAAGGTTTAGGAGTGTGTCTATGGGAGTGTTTGACCATTCTTCCATAAGCGCATTTGTGAGGTCATGCACTGATGTTGGATGAGAAGGCCCGGCACACAGTCTCTGCTCTATTTCGTCCAAAAGGTGTTCTGTCGGGTTTTCACGAATTTCATGCACAAGGATGTGTAGAAAAGCCATTAAGAATAAATCAGCTAAAGTGCAGTTATGAATTACCCCTTGGATTGTGTAGTGAGGGAACACTCTGTGACACTGGTAGGATTGTAGATTGAGGGGACACTTGGTGACACTGGTAGGATTATTAGGTGAGGGGACACTCTGTGACACTGGTAGAATTGTAGGATGAGGGGACACTCTGTGACACTGGTAGGATTATGTGATGAGGGGACATTCAGTGACACTGGTAGGATTGTAGGATGAGGGGACACTTGGTGACACTGGTAGGATTATGTGATCAGGGGACACTCAATGATACTGGTAGGATTATGTGATGAGGGGAAATATGGTGACACTGCTAGGATTATGTGGTGAGGGGACACTCGGTGACACGGGTAGGATTGTAAAATGAGGGGACACTCTGTGACACTGGTAGGATTATGTGATGAGGGGACAGTCAGTGACACTGGTAGGATAATAGGATGAGGGGACACTTGGTGACACTATTAGGATGAGGGGACACTCGGTGACACTGGTGGTAGTGTGTGGAGGGGACACTCTGTGACACTGGTAGGATTATGTGATGAGGGGACACTCGGTGACACTGGTAGGGTTGTAGGATGAGGGGACACTCGGCGACACTGGTAGGATGAGGGGACACTCAGGGACACTGATAGGATTATGTGATGAGGGGACACTCGTTGACACTGGTAGGATTATGTGATGAGGGGACACTCGGCGACACTGGTAGGATTGTAGGATGAGGTGACACTCGGTGACACTGGTAGGATTATGTGGTGAGGGGACACTCGGTGACACTGGTAGGATTGTAGGATGAGGGGACACTCGGCGACACTGGTAGGATTGTAGGATGAGAGGACACTCGGTGACACTGGTAGGATTATGTGATGAGGGGACACTCTGTGACACTGGTAGGATTGTAGGATGAGGGGACACTCGGCGACACTGGTAGGATTGTAGGATGAGAGGACACTCTGTGACACTGGTAGGATTGTAGGATGAGGGGACACTCGGTGACACTGGTAGGATTATGTGATGAGGGGACACTCGGTGACACTGGTAGGATTGTAGGATGAGGGGACACTCTGCGACACTGGTAGGATTGTAGGATGAGGGGACACTCGGTGACACTGGTAGGATTATGTGATGAGGGGACACTCGGTGACACTGGTAGGATTGTAGGATGAGGGGACACTCGGTGACACTGGTAGGATTATGTGATGAGGGGACACTCGGTGACACTGGTAGGATTGTAGGATGAGGGGACACTCTGTGACACTGGTAGGATTATGTGATGAGGGGACACTCAGTGACACTGGTAGGGTTATGTGATGAGGGGACACTCAGTGACACTGGTAGGGTTATGTGATGAGGGGACACTCGGTGACACTGGTAGGATTGTAGGATGAGGGGACACTCGGCGACACTGGTAGGATTATGTGATGAGGGGACACTCAGTGACACTGGTAGGATTGTAGGATGAGAGGACACTCGGTGACACTGGTAGGATTATGTGATGAGGGGACACTCAGTGACACTGGTAGGATTGTAGGATGAGAGGACACTCGGTGACACTGGTAGGATTATGTGATGAGGGGACACTCAGTGACACTGGTAGGGTTATGTGATGAGGGGACACTCGGTGACACTGGTAGGATTGTAGGATGAGGGGACACTCGGCGACACTGGTAGGATTGTAGGATGAGAGGACACTCGGTGACACTGGTAGGATTATGTGATGAGGGGACACTCGGTGACACTGGTAGGATTGTAGGATGAGGGGACACTAGGCGACACTGGTAGGATTGTAGGATGAGGGGACACTCGGCGACACTGGTAGGATTGTAGGATGAGAGGATACTCGGTGACACTGGTAGGATTGTAGGATGAGGGGACACTCTGCGACACTGGTAGGATTATGTGATGAGGGGACACTCGGCGACACTGGTAGGATTATGTGATGAGGGGACACTCGGTGACACTGGTAGGATTGTAGGATGAGGGGACACTCGGCGACACTGGTAGGATTGTAGGATGAGAGGATACTCGGTGACACTGGTAGGATTATGTGATGAGGGGACACTCGGTGACACTGGTAGGATTGTAGGATGAGGGGACACTCGGCGACACTGGTAGGATTGTAGGATGAGAGGATACTCGGTGACACTGGTAGGATTGTAGGATGAGAGGATACTCTGCGACACTGGTAGGATTATGTGATGAGGGGACACTCGGTGACACTGGTAGGATTGTAGGATGAGGGGACACTCGGCGACACTGGTAGGATTGTAGGATGAGGGGACACTCCGCGACACTGGTAGGATTGTAGGATGAGGGGACACTCTGTGACACTGGTAGGATTATGTGATGAGGGGACACTCAGTGACACTGGTAGGGTTATGTGATGAGGGGACATTCAGTGACACTGGTAGGGTTATGTGATGAGGGGACACTCGGTGACACTGGTAGGATTGTAGGATGAGGGGACACTCGGCGACACTGGTAGGATTGTAGGATGAGAGGACACTCGGTGACACTGGTAGGATTATGTGATGAGGGGACACTCGGTGACACTGGTAGGATTGTAGGATGAGGGGACACTCGGCGACACTGGTAGGATTGTAGGATGAGAGGACACTCGGTGACACTGGTAGGATTATGTGATGAGGGGACACTCAGTGACACTGGTAGGGTTATGTGATGAGGGGACACTCGGTGACACTGGTAGGATTGTAGGATGAGGGGACACTCGGCGACACTGGTAGGATTGTAGGATGAGGGGACACTCGGCGACACTGGTAGGATTGTAGGATGAGAGGATACTCGGTGACACTGGTAGGATTGTAGGATGAGGGGACACTAGGCGACACTGGTAGGATTGTAGGATGAGGGGACACTCGGCGACACTGGTAGGATTGTAGGATGAGAGGACACTCGGTGACACTGGTAGGATTATGTGATGAGGGGACACTCGGTGACACAGAGCACATGATGTTCTCAGGTAGTAGAAGGATGCGAAGTGATGATGACGTAGCCGTGTGGGCGGTGATTTTTGGGGAGACCTCGGAGGGGGAAGGGAGGAGAGGAGACAGAAGGTGACAGAGCTGTGGGGGCGGGGCTTTCCTCTAAGCACAGGCGCGCGCTCCCGTGGTTCCCCGCTGTGATCGCGCACCGCCGCCCGCGCGCTCCCGTAGCCCATCCTCCGGAATCCCCGGGTCTCACCTCTCCCGTACAGCTCCGGGGGGGACACACAGACCGGCACACCGGGCCATGGAGAGGGCAGGCCACTGGGCGAACACCTGAGAGGAGGGAGAGGCTGTGCTCGGTGCTCACCATGAATCTCCACCAGGTGCTGACCGGAGCCGTCAACCCCGGAGATAACTGCTACTCGGTGGGCAGCGTCCAGGACATCCCCTTCACGGTAAGAGGATCCCGGGGGCGGCTGTCCTCCTCACCCCAACCCCTCCCCCATCCATTGACCTCCATGGGGGGGGGGATAGTCTGTGTGAAGTGATCATTATGGGGGGGGGGGGGGGGAGGGGATGATAGGATCTGCAGAGCTCGGTGATGGGGGATGGGAGATGGGCTCAGGTAGATGGTGGTCCATGGTGTGGTCCCAGTCATTGCAGGAGGATCCCGGATCCTCCCATTCCGGATGGGGATCACCCGGCACTGCACCAGACCCGCCACCGTCCTCTGCAGAGGAGGATCCCAGGAATAGGGGGGAGGAGGGAATCATCCCCATACATGGAGCCCCCCCCCCCCCCCCCCCAATCTCTGGTCATGTGACACACTTTATTCCTCTGCTATGACCTCACTTCCTGTCCCAGGGTGACAACCTCCATACACCTGAGTACTGTCCTTGGTACCTTTTTATATTTATTTGCACTAATATACAGTTTTTTAGGGAATGTCTCCTTCTTCAAAGTCCCAGCAGTACTGATCCATGAAGAGGACGTTCCCTGAACACTTGTCCTGAAAAATTTGATATTAGGGCAAATATAAGTACCACGGACAGTACTTAATTGTCTCTGTGGCAAGTGCACTAATACGGCTACAATCCCCTCCCCCATATTCCACCAATACGTCAATCCCCTCCCCCGTACTCTACCAATACGTCAATCCCCTCCCCCGTACTCCACCAATACGACAATCCCCTCCCCCGTACTCCACCAATACGTCAATCCCCTCCCCCGTACTCCACCAATACGTCAATCCCCTCCCCCGTACTCCACCAATACGACAATCCCCTCTCCCGTACTCCACCAATACGACAATCCCCTCCCCCGTACTCCACCAATACGTCAATCCCCTCCCCCGTACTCCACCAATACGACAATCCCCTCCCCCGTACTCCACCAATACGACAATCCCCTCCCCCGTACTCCACCAATACGACAATCCCCTCTCCCGTACTCCACCAATACGACAATCCCCTCTCCCGTACTCCACCAATACGACAATCCCCTCTCCCGTACTCCACCAATACGACAATCCCCTCCCCCGTACTCCACCAATACGACAATCCCCTCTCCCGTACTCCACCAATACGACAATCCCCTCTCCCGTACTCCACCAATACGACAATCCCCTCTCCCGTACTCCACCAATACGACAATCCCCTCTCCCGTACTCCACCAATACGACAATCCCCTCTCCCGTACTCCACCAATACGACAATCCCCTCTCCCGTACTCCACCAATACGACAATCCCCTCCCCCGTACTCCATCAATACGACAATCCCCTCCCCCGTACTCCATCAATACGACAATCCCCTCCCCCGTACTCCATCAATACGACAATCCCCTCCCCCGTACTCCATCAATACGACAATCCCCTCCCCCGTACTCCATCAATACGACAATCCCCTCCCCCGTACTCCATCAATACGACAATCACTTCCCCCGTACTCTACCAATACGACATCCCCTCCCCCGTGCTCCACCAATACGACATCCCCTCCCCCGTGCTCCACCAATACGACATCCCCTCCCCCGTGCTCCACCAATACGACATCCCCTCCCCCGTGCTCCACCAATACGACATCCCCTCCCCCGTGCTCCACCAATACGACATCCCCTCCCCCGTGCTCCACCAATACGACATCCCCTCCCCCGTGCTCCACCAATACGACATCCCCTCCCCCGTGCTCCACCAATACGACATCCCCTCCCCCGTGCTCCACCAATACGACATCCCCTCCCCCGTACTCCACCAATACGACATCCCCTCCCCCGTACTCCACCAATACGACATCCCCTCCCCCGTACTCCACCAATACGACATCCCCTTCCCCGTACTCCACCAATACGACATCCCCTCCCCCGTACTCCACCAATACGACATCCCCTCCCCCGTACTCCACCAATACGACATCCCCTCCCCCGTACTCCACCAATACGACATCCCCTCCCCCGTACTCCACCAATACGACATCCCCTCCCCCGTACTCCACCAATACGACATCCCCTCCCCCGTACTCCACCAATACGACAACCCCCTCCCCCGTACTCCACCAATAGGACAACCGCCTCCCCCGTACTCCACCAATAGGACAACCGCCTCCCCCGTACTCCACCAATAGGACAACCCCCTCCCTGTACTCCACCAATAGGACAACCCCCTCCCTGTACTCCACCAATAGGACAACCCCCCTCCCCGCACTCCACTAATAGGACAACCCCCTCCCCCGTACTCCACCAATAGGACAACCCCCTCCCCCGTACTCCACCAATAGGACAACCGCCTCCCCCGTACTCCACCAATAGGACAACCCCCTCCCCTGTACTCCACCAATAGGATAACCCCCTCCCCGTACTCCAGCAATAGGATAACCCCCTCCCCGTACTCCAGCAATAGGACAACCCCCTCCCCGTACTCCAGCAATAGGACAACCCCCTCCCCCGTATTCCAATAGAACAACCCCCTCCCCCGTACTCCACCAATAGGACAATCCCCTCCCCCGTACTGCACCAATAGGACAATCCCCTCCCCCGTACTGCACCAATAGGACAATCCCCTCCCCCGTACTGCACCAGTACGACAATCCCCTCCCCCGTACTGCACCAGTACGACAATCCCCTCCCCCGTACTGCACCAGTACGACAATCCCCCTCCCCCGTACTGCACCAGTACGACAATCCCCCTCCCCCGTACTGCACCAGTACGACAATCCCCTCCCTCGTACTCCACCAGTACGACAATCTCCTCCCCCGTAATTTACCAATACAACAACCACCCCAATTTATAAATAATTATTAGGCCTCGGTCACACTGGGGCATATCAGTGAATAGCCCATGTTTACCCGCAGAGGGGGTGTACTGGTGTCCCATTCATGTCTGTTGGGATGTATGGGTTGCACGGTAAGGATGAGCTCGGGGGTATTCACAGCTCCATGTGCCCGCCAGGAAGCTGACACTGCACAGTGCTAATCACAGGTAGTGAGATGTTTCCTGAGCGGAGTAGCTGCGGATCACTACCTGTGATTAGCGCTGCGCAGTGTCAGCTTCCTGGTGGGCACATGGGACTGTGAACACGCCCGGGCCCATCCTTACTGCACAGACACAGCTGCTGCCCCTAATCTGATATCCACGTGGGTGCACAGCCCCCCCCCCCCCCCCCCCACACACACACACACACACACACACACACACACACACACACACACACACACACACACACACACACACACACACACACACACACACACACACACACACACACACACACACACACACACACACGTCATTGCTGTGAGGGGAGCAGAACACAGAAGGTAAAAAACCTTGAATCTTTACAACCACTTTAAGGCCTCATGCACACTGGATGTTTTTTTACAGCAGCTGGTTTTGTCTGTAGACGTTTTTTTCTGCAGTCATCAAACTCCCCATCATGGGTCCCTGCACACATAGGCTGTTATCAGCAGTGTTGGGCAGTGGCGTTTTTGAGCAGTCCCAAAACTAGCGGGTTCTGAGAGATGTTTTTCAGCTGTAAAAACGCTCCAACAGGAATCAGTGCATTTGTATAGCACTGATTGCTGTATAAATGAGAATGGTCCCAAAAATGTCTGATGTGTCCGCCATAATGTCGCAGTCACAATAAAAATCGCTGATTGCCGCCATTACTAGTAAAAAAAAAATATATAAAATATGTAGAAGAATAAGTATTGGCCTAAACTGAGGAAAATAAATGTTTTTTTATATATTTTTGGGGGATATTTATTAAAGCAAAAAGTTAAAAATAATGCGTTTTTTTTCAAAATTGTCGCTCTTTATTTTGTTTATAGCGCAAAAAATAAAAACCGCAGAGGTGATCAAATACCACCAAAAGAAAGCTCTATTTGTGGGAAAAAAAGGACAGCAATTTTGTTTGGGAGCCACGTCGCACGACCGCGCAATTGTCAGTTAAAGCGATGCAGTGCCAAATTACAAAAAGTGGTCTGGTCTTAAGCCTGCAAAAAGGTCCGGTCTGAAAGTGGTTAACCACTTGAGATCCGCGCTATAGCCAAATGACGGCTACAGCGCGGATCTCCTTTTCCGGGACGACGTCAATAGACATAGTCCCGTGCACGAGCGCCCTGCGTGCCCCCTGAGGGGAGCACGCGGCGCGCTCTGTGATCGGCGAGTCTACGAGACTCGCCTGATCACCGATCCGTGGAAGGGGTCGATCCCGACCCCTTATCACGTGATCAGCTGTCAGCCAATGACAGCTGATCATGTGATATAACGGAGCTGGTAATCGGCTATTATTCCTCCTCGCGCTGACAGCGCGAGGAGAAAAAAAAAGCCGATCACCGGTGGCCGTGATCGGGACATCAGTCCCGATCATGGCCAGCCCTGCTAGTGCCCACTTGCCCCCTGCCAGTGCCCACCTGCCCCCTGCCAGTGCCACATTAAAAAAAGTGCCCCCCGTCAGTGCCACCCAGCAGTGCCCACAGTGCCACCCAGCAGTGCCCACAATCTGCCTCAACAAAGGTGCTGCACCCCAGTGCCACATATCCGTGCCCAACAGTGTCATCTACCAGTGCCCAGCAGAGCCACCTATCAGTGCCCATCAGTCCCATCTATCAGTGGTAGATATCAGTGCCCATCTGTGCCACCCATCTGTGCCACCCATCCATGCCACCTTATCTGTGCCCATCTTTGCCCATCAGTGCCGCCTTATCTGTGCCCATCGGTGCCGCCTTATCTGTGCCTATTAGTGCCGCCTTAACTATGCCTATCAGTGCCCACCAGTGCAGCCCATCAGTGCCCACCAATGCAGCCCATCAGTGCCCACCAGTGCAGCCTATCAGTGCCGCCTCATCAGCGCACTTCAATGAAGGAGAAAAATGACCCGTTTGCAAAATTTTATAACAAACTATTAAAACATGATTTTTTATTTTTTTTTGCATCTTTTTTTGTTTGTTTAGCAAAAAATAAAACTCCGAGCTGTAATTAAATACCACCAAAAGAAAGCTCTATTTGTGGGAAAAAAATTATAAAAATTTCATTTGGGTACAGTGTTGTATGCCCGCGCAATTGTCATTCAAAGTGTATCAGCGCTGAAAGCTGAAAATTGGTCTGGGCGTGAGGGGGGTTTAAGTGCCCAGTAAGCAAGTGGTTAAAGAGGAAGTAAACCCTGATGGGTTTACTTCCTCTCTGTTTCCTTGCAAAGGTAAAGCATAAAGCCCATTATGTGTCACTTACCTGACACAGGAGCCAGCGATGTCACCGCTGTCCACTGTAGCACGAAGTGTCCATCTTCTTCCAGGGTATCGTTGCTCCGGCCACTTACAGCGCCGGAGCAGCGGCATGCTCAGTGCGCCTGCGCGCCGCTGTCTACGGTGCATGCGCAGTAGACAGCGGTGCCTGTCTTTTTGTAAATATCTCCTAAACCGTGTAGGTTTAGGAGATATTTCTTGGACCTACAGGTAAGCCTTAATCTAGGCTTACCTGTAGGTCAAAGGGGTTTGTAAGGGTTTACAACCACTTTAAGGCAAAATTCAATTTGCTGGAAGTGGTTATGTGTTTTATAAACAATGTGCGTTGTGCTGCATTATACCCCATCAATAAGCTGATAAATAATTCAAATCTGACAAATATAACTAATAAGGCCTCATGTACACAGGATGTTTTGCCGCGTTTATCTGCATTTAGAAGCGGTTTGAACAGAATGTTTTTTAGAGATCAGTAGACCCTCCCAAATGCCCAAAGAAACAGTCTCTCTCTCTCTCTCTCTCTCTCTCTCTCTCTCTCTCTCTCTTCTCTCTATCTCTTCTCTCTATCTCTTCTCTGAATGAATGAAATACTTATATAGCGCACAATGCAAACTGAATCGCCTCTAGGCGCTGTGGTGAGCTTTGATCATCTGCTAAAAGAGGAAGGTCTTGAGTTTTTCCTAAAAGCCAGGTGATTTTCTTCCAGGCGGATGTTGATTGGTAGAGCATTCCATAGCCGAGGCCCTTGGACAGCAAATCTCCGATCACCCTTGGATTTATACCGGGCTTTGGGCACGAGGAGGAGGTTTTTGTTGGCTGATCGAAGACTGCAAGTTGGTGTGTAATGATTTATTTTCTCCATTAGGTATTGCGGAGCTTCTCTATGCACGCATTTGTGGGTGAGGCAAAGGGTCTTGAACGTGATCCGATTTTTTACGGTTAGCCAATGTAAGCTCCTCAGTGAAGGAGAAATGGATTCCCAGGGTTTTTTTCCTGTTATCAGCCTTGCCGCCGTATTTTGGATCAGTTGTAATCGCGCAAGTTGATATTGTGGTAATCCTATGTAAAGCGAGTTTGCGTAGTCCAGTCGTGAATTAATGATTGTTCCAACTACCACTGCTTTGTCATTCTTTGGGATAAAAGGGATGAGTCTGCGAAGCATGCGCAGCAGATGGTGAGATCGACTGACTACAGATCCTATTTGCGCATCCATTGACATTTGTGCGTCTAAAATAACCCCGAGACTCTTCGCTTTGGTCTTTGGGGAGATAGTCTGCCCAAAGACGGTTGGTGGAGACCAGGAGGTTTTGGTTGCGGGCTTATGATTTGGGTGTAAGATAAGAAGCTCTGTCTTTGATTGGTTCAGCTGGAGGGAGTTGGTGGTCATCCAGTCCTCTATTGATTTGAGGCAGTTTTCAAGTTGTTGTTGGTGATCTTTTTTTCCATTGATCCGGAAATAAAGTTGCGTGTCGTCAGCGTAAGAGTGGAAGCAGAGATCTGAGCATCTGATGATTTGAAGGAGTGGGCGAATGTAAATGTTGAAGAGAACGGGTGACAACGGAGAGCCTTGAGGGACTCCGCAGGTGACTGCCCAAGTTTCGGAGAGGAATTTTCCTAGTTTCACTGTCTGTGACCGATTTCCTAGGAAGGACGCGAACCAATGGAGATCTATGTCTTGGACTTCGGCTACTTCTGTGAGGCGGACGAGTAGAGTATTGTGATCTACTGTATCAAACGCTGCACTTAGGTCTAGCAGTACGAGGAGACACGGCTCTCCGTCATCTGCTGCTTCGAGGGCGTCATCCCAAATCTTGAGGAGAGCTGTTTCTGTTCCATGACCCGGGCGGAAGCCTGATTGCAGCGGGTCCAGGAGTTTGTGAGTATCCAGGTGAAGTTGTAGCTGATGTACTATAGCTTCTCCATGATCTTAGAAATGGTGTTGAGGCTTGTAATCGGCCTACGGTTGTTTGGATCCTGAGGGTCCAGGTTTGGTTTCTTGAGTAGAGGTTTGACGATGCCTTGTTTGAGGATGCTGGGAACAATCCCTTTGTGGAATGATCGGTTTATGAGGTGGGTTATGGTTGGAGCCACGATGTCGGAGCATTCTTTCAGTAGTTTTGTGGGGATGATGTCAATAGGTGAGGTACTGTCACGCAGTTTATTAATGATGTTTTTTGTGGTGTCTACGGTAATTGGGGATAGTGAAAATTTTGGCGGTTGCGGTATGTTGGTGCGGACATCCTCTTTATGTATTTGCTGGCTGAGGTTGGATGTTTTCTTCTGACAAATTGTTTCCCTGATGGTTTTGACTTTATCGATGAAAAAATCCGACAGTTTGTCACAGTAATCCTGGGATTCGCTTTCTGGGGGTTCTAGGCACACCGGATTCATTGATTGATTAACCAGTTTAAACAGTTCCCGTGGTTGGTTTGCGGCCGTTGAGATTGTATATGAGAAGTGGTCCTTTTTGGCTTTGAAGATTGCTTTCCGATAATTCTCTGTCAGACCTTTGTAGTTAAATAGGTTTTCCTCGGTGGGATTTCTTCTCCATGTTCTTTCCGCTCTTCTGCGTTCTTGCTTTAGTACGGAGAGGGGAGCTATTAAACCACCCAGCATTTTTCTTCCTGATGGGAGCCCTGTCGTTTTGGTGCTACCGAGTCTGCTGATTGCAGTAATGCCTTATTACAGGGAGTTGAGTGTTTCCTCCGTAGAGTGGTTTAAAGTTATTGTAGATATTTTTTTGGACAGAGTGGTTTTGAAGGCTTGCGGAGTACAGTTTTTTATGCGATCTGGTCCAGTGCGTTGGTTACAGGTTTCCGTTTTGCGTTGGTGATGTTGGTAGTGATTTTGAATTTGGATGGCGTGGTGATCCGTCCATGGCAGAGTTATGTTGTCGAGTATGTTGACGTCGATGTTCTGTTTGAAAATGAGGTCCAGGGTGTGTCCTGACCCATGCGTGAGAGTCTTTATCAGTTGCTGTAGACCCAGTTTTTCTAGTTGATTGATGCAGGCAGTCGCGTGGGGTCTTTAGGCTCGTTTGCCCAAAGGTTGAAATCTCCGAATGCCAGGAAATTTTTGAATTTTAGGGTGTGCATTGCAAAGGATTCCGTGAGGGTGAAAGAAGATTGGACTTTGGTCCCGGTGGTCTGTAGCACAGTAGAATATGAGTGGTGTCATGGGGTGTTGGTTGAAAATGTAGCGTCAGGGGTTTCCATAAAAGACACTGGGTTCTGAGATGATGGTTTAGTGAGATTCAGGTGACCTTTAAAGATCACTGCTAGGCCTCCTCCTTTTTTCCCTATCCGGTGTTCGGTTAGGATCCTGTAGTTTTCCGGCACCAATTCGGTGAGGATGGTGTTGCAGTCAGAGGTTAATCAGCTTTCGGTGATGAAGAGGCAGTCTACATTGTTCTCGATGATGAAGTCGTGTACTTCCAGTCTGTTTGACTGCAGACCTGGCGTTAATCAAGGCGCAATCTAATTGTAGTGGTCGAGTAGATGTCTTCCTGTGGTGGGAGCTGGTTTGTCGTCCGGTTTTTAATAGTTGTTCTCTTTGAAGTATTTTTTGTATGGAAGATGGCGAATGTGGTGTTGATGTTCCTTAGTCTGTGCAGAACTTCAGCTTCTCTCTATCTCTTCTCTCTATCTCTTCTCTCTATCTCTTCTCTCTATCTCTTCTCTCTATCTCTTCTCTCTATCTCTCTCTCTATCTCTTCTCTCTATCTCTTCTCTCTATCTCTTCTCTCTATCTCTTTCTCTCTATCTCTTCTCTCTATCTCTCTCTCTATCTCTTCTCTCTCTCCCTCTCTCTCTCACCCTTTCTCTCTCTCTAGTCTCTCTCTCTCTCTAGTCTCTCTCTCTCTCTAGTCTCTCTCTCTCTCTCTAGTCTCTCTCTCTCTCTCTCTCTAGTCTCTCTCTCTAGTCTCTCTCTCTCTCTCTCTAGTCTCTCTCTAGTCTTTCTCTCTCTCTCTCTCTCTCTAGTCTCTCTCTCTCTAGTCTCTCTCTCTCTAGTCTCTCTCTCTCTCTCTAGTCTCTCTCTCTCTCTCTAGTCTCTCTCTCTCTCTCTAGTCTCTCTCTCTCTCTCTCTAGTCTCTCTCTCTCTCTCTAGTCTCTCTCTCTCTCTCTAGTCTCTCTCTCTCTCTAGTCTCTCTCTCTCTCTAGTCTCTCTCTCTCTCTAGTCTCTCTCTAGTCTCTCTCTCTCTCTCTCTAGTCTCTCTCTCTCTCTCTAGTCTCTCTCTCTCTCTAGTCTCTCTCTCTCTCTAGTCTCTCTCTCTCTCTAGTCTCTCTCTCTCTCTAGTCTCTCTCTCTCTCTCTTCTAGTCTCTCTCTCTCTCTCTCTAGTCTTTCTCTCTCTAGTCTTTCTCTCTCTAGTCTTTCTCTCTCTAGTCTTTCTCTCTCTAGTCTTTCTCTCTCTAGTCTTTCTCTCTCTAGTCTTTCTCTCTCTAGTCTCTCTCTCTCTCTCTCTCTAGTCTCTCTCTAGTCTCTCTCTCTCTCTCTAGTCTCTCTCTCTCTCTAGTCTCTCTCTCTCTCTAGTCTCTCTCTCTTCTCTTCTCTCTCTCTCTAGTCTCTCTCTAGTCTCTCTCTAGTCTTTCTCTCTCTCTCTCTCTCTCTCTCTAGTCTCTCTCTCTCTAGTCTTTCTCTCTCTCTCTAGTCTTTCTCTCTCTCTCTAGTCTCTCTCTCTCTAGTCTCTCTCTCTCTAGTCTCTCTCTCTCTGTCTCTCTCTCTCTCTCTCTCTCTAGTCTCTCTCTCTCTCTCTCTCTCTCTCTCTCTCGTCTCTCTCTCTCTCTCTCTCTAGTCTCTCTCTCTAGTCTCTCTCTAGTCTCTCTCTCTAGTCTCTCTCTCTCTCTAGTCTCTCTCTCTCTCTCTCTAGTCTCTCTCTCTCTCTCTCTCTAGTCTCTCTCTCTCTGTTTCTAGTCTCTCTTAGTCTCTCTCTCTCTCTCTCTAGTCTCTCTCTCTCTAGTCTCTCTCTCTCTAGTCTCTCTCTCTCTCTCTAGTCTCTCTCTCTCTAGTCTCTCTCTCTCTCTCTCTCTAGTCTCTCTCTCTCTCTCTAGTCTCTCTCTCTCTCTCTCTCTCTAGTCTCTCTCTCTCTCTCTCTAGTCTCTCTCTCTCTCTAGTCTCTCTCTCTCTCTCTCTAGTCTTTCTCTCTCTCTCTAGTCTTTCTCTCTCTCTCTAGTCTTTCTCTCTAGTCTTTCTCTCTCTCTCTCTAGTCTTTCTCTCTCTCTCTCTCAGTCTTTCTCTCTCTCTCTCTCTAGTCTTTCTCTCTCTCTCTCTAGTCTTTCTCTCTCTCTTCTCTAGTCTTTTCTCTCTCTAGTCTCTCTCTCTCTCTCTAGTCTCTCTCTCTCTCTCTCTAGTCTCTCTCTCTCTCTCTCTAGTCGCTCTCTCTCTCTAGGCGCTCTCTCTCTCTAGTCGCTCTCTAGTCTCTCTCTCTCTAGTCTCTCTCTCTCTCTCTCTAGTCTCTCTCTCTCTCTCTCTCTCTAGTCTCTCTCTAGTCTCTCGTCTCTCGTCTCTCTCTCGTCTCTCGTCTCTCTCTCTCTCTCTCTCTTATCTCTATCTCTAGCCCCCCCTAGTCTCTCTCTCTCTCTCTAGTCTCTCTCCTCATTCCTCTAGTT
>NW_027507903.1:71532286-71608490 GCF_037356315.1 Lithobates pipiens
CACTTTAACAATCTGTCGCTATGGTTAACAGATTCTTAACCACTTCCTGACCGGCTCACACAGATATACAGCGGCAGAATGGCTCTTGGCAGCCACCAAAGAGCGCACGAGCAGAGGCACACAACGCTGCACAGCAGGCGACCCGATGTGTGTGGCCGGCGGCGATCGTATGCACGAGCAGTAACACAGCGTTTGTGTGTGTAATTATACAAATCCCTGTGCGGCCAGTAGAGAGAAGACAGACGTGTAGAAACAGCGATATGTCATCTCCTAGTTAGTCCCACCCCCCCCCCCCCCGTTTAAAATACGCACACAGGGAATGCAGTTAACCCCTTGATCGCACTCTAGTGTTAACCCCTTCCCTGCCAGTGACATTTACTATGTAATCAGTACATATTTATAGCATTGATTACTTTGTAAAGTCAATGGTCCCAAAAATGTGTCAAAAGTGTCCAACTTGTCTGCCATAATGTTACAATACCGCTAAAAATCGCAGATCACTGCCATTACTAGTAAAAAAAAAGCCATATAAATGCCATAAATCTTTTCCATAGTTTGTAGACGCTACAACCGTTGCACAAACCAATCACTATACGCTTTTTTGCGATTTTTCTCTTGATTAAAAATCTGTAGAAGAATACATATCGCCCCAAAATGAGGAAAAATTATTATTTTTGGTTTAAAATGGGATATTTAGTATAGCAAAAAGTAAAAGATATGTATGTTTTTTTCAAAATTGTTGCTCTTCTTTTGTTTATAGCCCAAAAAATAAAAAACCGCAGAGGTGATCCAATACCACCAAAGGAAAGCTCTATTTGTGGGGAAAAAAGGACGTAATTTTGTTTGGGTACAGTGTCGCACGACTGCGCAATTGTTAAATCGATGCAGTGTCGTAGCGCAAAAAATGGCCCAGTCATTGAGAAGCCAAATCTTCTGGGGCTGAAATGGTTAAAGAATTACCGTCAGTCCTCAGATTAGGAAGCAGTTGGTAATTAAAGCGGAGGTCCACCCTAAAGTGGACCTCCGCTCATCGGAACCCTCCCCCCCTCCGGCGCCACAATTGGCACCTTTCAGGGGGGAGGGGGTGCAGATACCTGTACAGTACAGGTATTCTGCACCCACTTCCGGGATAACTCTCTGCGGAAAGGGGCGTATATTACGCACCTTTCCGCAAGTGCCCCGCTGCCTGCTGGGAAACACACAGATCCCAGAGGCAGCGGGGACCGTCCTTATTGCGCAGCGCGATTCGGGCATGCACAGTAGGGAACCGGGAAATGAAGCCGAAAGGCTCCATTTCCTGATTCCCATACCCAAGATGGCGGCGGCAGCACCCTAGAGACGATCGAGAGATCGGCTTCGGGTGCCGACATCGCTGGACAGGTAAGTGTCACTATTTTAAAAGTCAGCAGCTGCAGTATTTATAGCTGCTGGCTTTTAAAAAAAAAAAAAAAAAAAAACGTGGAGTCCCCGGCGGACTCCCGCTTTAAGATCACATCTGATCTGGTGTACAGAGGTACCCCAGTGCCTGTCCTGAGAAGCTTCCATGTGACAGCTTTCCACACAGGGCTGTATTTAGCTGGGAGATTCCCCATATGAATGCTAAATGTAAGGTGATGTCATTACCAAATATGTACAATGCCCAGATTTGGGAAACTGCTTGTCACTGGGTGGATGGAGCCAGAGTGACTAGTTCCCCATCAGTCCACTTTACTTTAGATTCACAGCATATAGTGGCAGATTTGAAAGCTGCTATTGGACTGAATAGCAGCTGTGGATCTGCATACCACCAGTACAAAACTGGTGCACAGCATACCAGCTCATTATGAATTACTTATCTGAGATCGAAGCCCCCGAAGCGATCCTCGTTCCCCTCCTCCGATGCTGCCATCTATCCCGGAATGACTTGCGGGTATCATGGCTCCGGTGCTGTGACTGGCCGGAGCCGGGATGACGTCACTCCCGTGCATGCGCACCGGGACCGGCACTAACGGCATGATCGCCGTTTGAAATGGCACGCTCAGTGCGCCCGCTCCCGATGTCTACGGCGGTGCAGCTAGTTCTGCAAATATCTCCTAAACCTTTTAGGTTTGGGAGATATTTCTTGCACCTACAGGTAAGCCTTAATCTAGGCTTACCTGTAGGTTAAAGTGGTTGTAATGGGTTTACGACCACTTTAAGGCCCACGCTGGAGCCGTCATTCAGCTATAGTGTGGGTAGGAGGTGGTTAAAAAACTCCTATATTTATATAGATGTATTACACACAGAGTGATATATTTCAAGCATTTTTTTTTTTTTTTCATTTTGATGATTATGGCTTACAGCTAGTGAAAATCCAATATTTCAGAAAATGTGTATATTACAGAAGACCAATTAAATAAAAAAGGATGTTTAATACAGAAATGTTGGCTTACTGAAAAGTATGTCTATGTACTATACCAATACTTGGTCCTATTGCATGATCCACTGCATCAATGTGGCGCGGTATGGAGTCAATCGGTCTGTAGCACTGCTGAGGTGTTATGAAAGCCCAGGTTTCTTTGATTGCGGCCTTCAGCTTGTCTGCATTGTTGGGTCTGGTGTTTCTCATCTTTCTCATGACATTACCCAACAGATTCTCTATGGGATTTAGGTCAGGGGAGTTTGCTGGCCAATAATGCACAGTGATACCATGATCATTAAACCAGGTATTGGTACTTTTGGCAGTGTGGGCAGGTGCCAAGTCCTGCTGGAAAATGAAATCAGCATCTCCATAAAGCTGGTCAGCAGAGGGAAGCTTGAAGTGCTCTGGAATTTTCTGGTAGAGAGTTGCGCTGACTTTGGACTTGATAAAACACAGTGGACCCAACACCAGCAGATGACATGGCTCCCAAAAACATTACAGAATGTGGAAATGTTTGCATTACATTTGGGAATCAAGGTCCCAGAGTCTGGAGGAAGAGGGGAGAGGCACAGAATCCAAGTTGCATGAGGTCCAGTGTGAAGTCTCCACAGTCAGTGATGATTTGGGGAACCGTGTCATCTGCTGGTGTTGGTCCACTGTGTTTTATCAGGTCCAGAGCCAGCACTTTCTATTAGGAAATTATAGAGCACTTCATGCTTCTCTCTGCTGACCAGCTTTATAGAGGTGCTGATTTCCTTTTCCAGCAGGACTTGGCACATGTTCACACTGCCAAAAGTACCAATACCTGGTTTAATGATCATGGTATCACTGTGCCTGATTGGCCAGCTAACGTGCCTGACCTAAACCCCATAGAGAATCTGTGGGGTATTGTCAAGAGGAAGATGAGAGACACCAGACCCAACAATGCAGACAAGCTGAAGGCCGTTATGAAAGCAACCTGGGCTTCCATAACACCTCAGCAGTGCCACAGGCTGATGGCCTTTATACCACGCCGTATTAATACATTAATTCATGCAAAAGAAGCCCCGACCAAATATTGAGTGCACACTATACTATACTGTACTGTACATGGACATTTTCAGTGAGCCATCATTTCTGTATTAAAAACTTTTTATTTTATTGGTTTTATGTAATCTCATTTTCTGAGATACTGAATTTTGGGTTTTCACTAGCTGTAAGCCATAATCTTCAAAATTATAAAAAAAGAAATGTTTGAAATATATCACTCTGTGTGTAACACATCTATTTAAAATATGAGTTTCTCTTTTTGAATTGAATTATTGAAATAATACGGACACATTTTGTGCCAGGTCAAGGCCCTTCTGTATAGTGCAGGTGTAACTCTAATCCGAGAGTCTTTGTTGGATCATATATAGCACTGGATAAGGCCCGTTCACATATAGGTTATTTGGGATCATGGGTCAAAATGTATGACGCCCCAAGCACGGCACGATTTTTACGCAATTGTCCCGCAAAACAGTGTGCAACAATCAAGGCAAAACACGTGTGTAGAATTGCGCCTGGCTTAGGGCCAGAATTTGGCTCCTGAGCTTCTTTGGCACCACACACACACACACACACACACACACACACACACACACACGGCAGCCCATTCAGCCTCCTTCTATACACCACATCTGCATGTGAATCACGCTTTTAACCCCTTCCCAAGCAGCCGCCACAGTTGTACTGCGGCAGGTTGGCTCCTCTGGGCGAACTGTCGTAACTGTCTGTTTGCCTTTTGACCACCCCAGTTCTCTCAGGGGAGAGGAAACAGATTGTGTGTTCATAACAAGTATGAATACCTATCTCTCTCTTCCCCTAGTCAGTCTCCCCCCCCCCCCCCCCACATTTAGAACACACACTAGGGAACACAGTTAACACTTGATCACCCCTTAGTGTTAACCCCTTCCCTGCCAGTGACATTTATACAGTAATCAGTGCATTTTTATAGCACTGATCGCTGTATAATTATCAATGGTCCCAAAAATGTGTCAAAAGTGTCCAATTTGTCTGCCACAATATCGCAGTCCCGATAAAAATCGCAGATCACCGCCATTACTAGTAAAAAAAAAAAAAAATTATATATATATACATAATAAAAATGTCATAAATTATCCCCCTTTTTTTTTATTTTACCAAAAATATGTAGAAGAATACATATTGGCCTAAACTGAGGAAAATGTATTTATTTTTTTACATTTGGAATATTTATTATAGCAAAAAGTAAAATATATTGTGTCTTTTTCAAAATTGTTGCTCTTTTGTTTATAGTGCAAAAAATACATTTTGGAAAAAAAATACTTTTTTTGTTTCTATTACAAACCTTTGTAAATAAGTAAGTTTTCTCCTTCACTGATGGGGCAGCACTGATAAGACAGCACTGAGGTGGCACTGATGATGGGGCACTGATATGCAGAACTGATGGGTACACATTGGTGGCATGGATGCCTGCCAATCAGTGATGCCCATTTTGGGCACTGGCATCCATTGTGGGCACTGGCATCCCTGGTGGTCTAGGGTGGCATACCTGGTGGTAACTAGTGTTGGCATCCCTGGTGGTGTCCTTGGCTCTCCAGTGTGGGCATCCTCGTGGGGCTGTGCTGATAATTAATCAGCACAGACCCCCCCCCGTCAGAGGAGCAGCTAATCAGCTCTCCTCTATTCCCCTCTGACAGACGCGAGTGAGGAAAAGCAGATCAACGGCTCTTCCTGTTTACATCGTGATCAGCCGTGATTGGACACAGCTGATTACATGGTAAAGAGTCTCTGTCAGAGGTGTATCAGACTGACACACCACAACAACGATAGCCGCGATGTTCACCCCCCAGGGGCATGCAGCGGTTTGATATCCTGGCGACGTCATATGATGTCAGCATATCGCAACCACTTTGCTGACTTCATATTGCTATATGGCGGGCGGCAAATTGTTAAAGTGGAAGTAAACTCTCCTATCGTTTTCAGCCAAGGAAGCTGCCATCTTTGCTTCTGTTTAACCACTTGCAGACCGGACCATTTTGCTAGTCAAAGACCAGACCACTTTTTGCGATTCGGCACTGCGTCGATTTAACTGACAATTGCGCGGTCGTGCGACGTGGCTCCCAAACAAAATTGACGTCCTTTTTTTCCCACAAATAGAGCTTTCTTTTGGTGGTATTTGATCACCCCTGAGATTTTTATTTTTTGCGCTATAAACAAAAATAGAGCGACAATTTTGAAAAAAACGCATTTTTACTTTTTGTTTTAATAAATATCCCCCAAAAATATATAAAAAACATTTTTTTCCTCAGTTTAGGCCGATACGTATTCTTCTACATATTTTTGGTAAAAAAAATCGCAATAAGCAATTATTGATTGGTTTGCGCAAAAGTTATAGCGTTTACAAAATAGGGATAGTTTTATAGCATTTTTATTAATAATTTTTTATTATTTTTTTTTTTACTAGTAATGGCGGCGATCTGCGATTTTTATTGTGACTGCGACATTGTGAGGGACCCATCGGACATTTTTGACACATTTTTGGGACCATTGTAATTTATACAGTAATCACTGCTATATAAATGCAGTGATTCCTGTGTAAATGACACTGGCAGTGAAAGGGTTAACCAGTGGGTGGCAGTGTAGGGGTTAAGTGTTCCTAGGGGTGTGTTACTAACTGTGGGGGGGTTGGGCTTTCATTTAGTGTACACTGATCTCTGCTCCAATCGCATGGAGCAGAGATCAGCGTCACTAGTTGCTAGGCAGAATGGAGAAATGTTGTTTATACAGCATTTCCTCCATTCGGCCTCTCCGTGAGACGATCGCGGGGATGCCCGCGGCGATCGAGTCCGCGGGTCCCGCGACCGGACTCACGGGGGTCCCGACCAGCGCGGGAGCGCGCCGCCGGCGGCGCGCTCCCGATGGCAGGGCGGCATCGAATATTGGACGTACCTGTACGCCAATATGCCTGCCCGTGCCATTCTGTCGACGTACATCGTCGTGCGCTGGTCGGGAAGTGGTTAATCTTCAACTGCTATGGTGCTGCACATGTGATTCGTTATGACACCAGCCATTGGATGGTTTGATAGTTTGGCTGAGAGCCCAGCCAATGTGCAGTTAACATTTCCGACATGCCTTTTTTTTTTAACTGTTTAAATCCATGGGTTTACGTCCACTTTAAAGTACATCCCAAAACTGAAAATTGAATGTGGTGTTGTGGCTGCATTCTTGTTTGAAGATTCTTTATCTTCACCTGGTAATCCTGCAAATAAACACTTCCTGTCCCTGGCTGGCTGCACCACTCCCCCATGGTTGTCACTCTTTTCATATGGACTGAAAAAACTTCTCCATCTCTTCCTCTCCATTACTTGGGGGGGGGGGGGGGGCAGGGCAGCAGGTGGTTTACAGAAGATAGCTACGAAGATATTTTTCTGCACAGCTCATAGGAAGTGGCCATGATAATGCATTTCTGGCAAAGTCAACAGATATTTTCTGTTTTTACTGAAAATTTTATTAGTATGAGAAAAAAGAAGAAAATTAATGCAGCCACCACATCTAAGCACTGCAAGATGATAGATAGATATATATGTGTGTATATATATATATATATCTATGTGTGTGTGTATATATGTATGTATATGTATTTTTGTTCTCAGGTTTAGCTATCCTTTAGGGCAGGGATCTCCAGACTACAGCCCTCCAGCAGATGCAGAACTACACATCCCATGAGGCATTGTAAAGCTCTGACATTCACAGTCATGACTAGGCATGATAGGAATTGTAGTTCCCGAACAACTGGAGGGCCATAGTTTGAAGACCCCTACTATAGGGGCAGGTATGCCTTGGAGAGGACAAGCTCCCTGAGTCATGTTGTCACACTAGGACAGGAAAAGCCATACACTGATCAAAATGTGTCTGGTCCCTGCTGCACCAGCTAAATATTAAATCATTGTGGGGGCTCCCCCAATCAGCATTAGGTTTATTAGGTTGTGCATTTGGATCCATGCACACTTCTGCCTGCATGTTAAACTTTGATATACGCCTGTGTCTGTGCAGCCGTCTGCCTCCAAGGTGGATGCACAGCACACCCATCTGCCTGCTTCTCTGCATAGAGTTTAATTGTTTGTCTGAATGAGCCCTAAAGTTTTGTTTTTGTTTTTGGAAACCACACCAAACACATTAGTTACCTGTATTAATGTATTTTCCATTTCCTGCTGTGTAAAGACCCTACCTTCATGCCACCAGATACTTCTCAGTGTCGATCTTCTAGTGCTGCAGGGGTTAACAGTGTGAATGACTTGCACCCTCTTCTGTCCCTATACCATTTAAAGAACTCATACTATTATTGTCCCACGATGAAACACAATCTGTGAATGCACAGGGGAGATTCTGTCATTCATCTGCTTCTCCTCCATTCACAGAACACATTGCATTGTGGGATAATAATAGTAAGAGTCCTGTGAATGGCAAAAGGAGCAGCCAAGTGCTTCACACCTGCAGCTCCTGCTCTTAACTCCTACACCATCGGATTATCACTACTCTTGAGAGTATCCAGCCATGTGAAGGGAGTTTTTTTTTTACATGAAGCAGCAGCTTGCATGACATGAGATACACGCCATTACAAGTAATGAATGTGCTTGGAAAGCATCCTCAGAAAAATGACTAACCTTCAGCTTTCGGTAACTTTGTATTCAGGGTAATTTGCACCATGAGCTGCACAATAGGTGTAAGCAATGCTTTTATGGAAAGCATTGGGTACATATGTAGAAAATTACGTAGGCAATCTTTTCAATAGGTATGAACAGCAGTAGAATGTTTTCAGTGTTGGGTTGGCTCCCACCAAGGACAAGGAATATCTTCTTCCAATATTTGCCTGGGTAGCTCCAGATTTCAGTCCTCAATTCAAAAGCAAACTAGCTAGAATCACTGTTCTCCATGTAAATGAGCTTTACTTCACTGTGGTGAATGATTAGATCTAATGGTTTGTGGGTAGCTGCAGGAAAACAGTCGCTGCAATACAAATGAGGAAGAGACACATGGTTCCCTTTTTGATGATGCGTGTTCTTTTGATAATTACATTGTCCCACTGGGTTCAGTAATGTCTGAGTCACTGACTTGGAGCAAGTATGCATATCAGAGTCCTTATGTGCATCAATACCAGGTCATTGACGCAAAGCAAGAGGGTGAATATGACAGCCAAGCAATTAGCATTTGCAGAGTGAAAAGTAGCAATGACATCCACCATGCTGCCCCCCCAGGAAAGTTTTTTTCCTTTAGACAGGAATATTTCACATTATAACTTTTCTCCTAGTGATACTTTTTAAATGAAATTCCAGGTACACAGTACAAGAAGTATCACTACAAGTTTAAAATCCTTGTGGATTCCCTCTAGTGCATGGGGCACCATGTCCTGTTCTGGTCATTACTTTGATAATGGCTGTAAAAGATCAATCTCCTCTCTGCCAGCACTGAGCAGAGAATCAGCCTATGCATATGACCGCTGTGCCCGCTGGCTTTGCCCTGATTCCTGAAGAGTGTGCTTGTATTACCTGCCTGGTGCCCAGGCTCTAGACACGGCAAAACCCAGCATAAATATGAGCAGATTTGAGTGCAAGAGAATCGCTGTACAGAGAACAGGGGCAATGACTAAAGTGCTCTTCTAAGTGCTCTTCTAAAGCTCCTCTATAGGAGGAATGCCCATAAATTGGGCTTCAGCCTGGGGCTTTGCTTATAGGCAGCAGAAATATAGAAACGGATGTCCTCTTAGTACACAATGCTCCTACCAATCAGAATGAGTTGAAGTGCTCCATGCACTAGGTCCCCTGGGGGATTTTATAAGGATTTAAAAATTGTAGTGATACTTTATATATACTATTCCAATACATATGTAAATTGTTTTACCTTCACAAGGATATTTAATTTTTCTTTCTGATACTCACATCCCGCCCCTCTGCACACCTGGCAAGTGAAGCCAATAAATCCTGATTCCGTTTCCTGCACAACTGTCCGGCCCCTTTGTCCTCATTGGAATTGGATCTGTCCAAGAAGTATGTTGTATGGCGGATAAATTAGTTCAATATTGTTCAATTCTATATTTAACGGTTTACCTGGAGTTCTGTTCTAAAATGAGAATAACCTTGGTGTAAAATTATATTACCAATTCAGCCCTGGAAGATTTTCCCCCCCTTCCTGACCAGAGCACTTATTACAATTTGACACTGTGTCGTTTTAACTGACAATTGCGCTATAAACAAAAATTACTGACCATTTTGAAAAAAATAAAATATATATTTTTTTACTTTCTGCTATAATAAATATCCCCAGAAATATATAAAATCACACCGGTCGGCAAGCGGTTAAACCCTAGGGTCTTGTGCACACTTAGTGTTTTCTCAAATTCCAGCTGTCAGGTGGCCTGTAATAGTCTATGACCGGCTGGATGTCTGTAATGTGTCTGAGTGTGTTGTGTTTAGGGTTGTAGGTGTTCAGGGACCTATACCTGAATCAGGCATTCTGCACACTGGGCATACGTCCCTCAATGCATAGAACGCTAAACATGAGTGCCACTCAGTACATCATCCAGCCGCAGTCTATTTCAGCTTGTTATAGATTTTGTCTGGAAACAGTCCTGTGCCTCGTGGGTGCAAGAAATTGCCAGAATATGACACACTGGGGCTAAAGGCCAATGTGAATGTAGCCTAATATTTTATATACAGCAGCTGACATTTTCTTTACTTGTGCACTGCTTCTTCCTCCTTAACATCTTACCTTTCTTCATTGTTGAGCCGATGTAAAGTTTGCTGATCCAGGTTCCTAGTTTTCAGGTGGCTTTGTTGCTTTCCAGGGTCTTGTGGAGCCCCCCTCATGTGTGCAGTCGCAGGAGAGAGACTCTCCATGCTCTGATGCTGTGACACTACCTGCACAGGCAGCCATGGAGTAATATACAGGGCACGTGGTGGGACATGTAGTCTGTAGAGGGGGGTACAAGGGGGCTTTTAATGAGGTGATGAATGTGTACTTCCCGACTGTAAGCAGCGTACAGGAACCCAGAGATGCCCTGCATGTTTGTCAGTCAGTAGACCCAGAGATGTAGTTAATATGGTTATACGCATGACACTACTTTTCCTGTAAAGCCTATTCTGGCTCCACCCCCTCCAAATTCTCCCAGTTTCACTCATTACTTAATGGGCAGTTTCATTAATGAATGAAAGTGACCCATTTGAAATCTATTGCGTTTTGGTCCCTTTTTTTTTTATTTATCCGCACATTATCCATTTCACTAACAATTGTGTGCATTATGTGTGCCCGTGTACGTTTTGATGCATTTCTATTGATTTCAGTAGAAAAGGCAGAAATGCAAGAGTGTGAGTTTAGATGAACAGCAAACGTTGAAATTTGCACCTAAGCTGTCTGTGCTTCTTCATTTGCTGACCGTTTCAATGCACAATTTTTACTGACGGCAAGCTTTTGCTTATGTTTTTTTTTTTTTCTTCAAATACTCACCTATACTTTACATTTTGTAGCATTGGTTCTTTTATTAATTGATGAAATCTGGTAGTCATTGTCATTTGAAATGGAACGAAACTTTTAGTTGCTTCCTCAAAAAATCAAATACAAACCCATGTCTAGAAAGTTTCAGTTCTGCTGTATGCTGATTTGAGTGCATTACTTATCTTTGGTGATTTTCTCTTTCAATATTTTTTATTGAAAAAGTTCAGGTAGTAACAAACAGACCAAGTAAACAATAACCTGTGTACGGGTTGTCAATATGGCAAAGGTATAAGGCCATACATAAGAAACCATAAGTGAAGTAGTTCTAAACAATATCTCAGGTCTCAGCCAGATGTAGAAAATGTGCCGCATGGGGCGGGGGGGTTAATGGTTAGGAAGTGATGGGTAAACCACTATAATTGTACCTGTGAATATTCATGTAAGGCCCTCAGGCTGGGTTCACACTGATACTACACGACAGTCATATGACTGTCATCCTACTTTGCTCTGCGACATCAGTCCTACATTGGTCCTACATACATCCGACTTGAATGAACAGGATACTACTTTGATCCGACTTTGCTAGTACGACTTTTTCTTTGACAAATCAAAACAATCCCAATGTGACATCAATTCCTTTTACAGCTGCTGTAATCACCATGTCTGATGTCACAAGTCGGATAGTTAGGAGAAGGATCCTACTTTGATCTGATCTGACTTCAATGATATTCAATGGGCTGAAGTAGGACCAAAGTCAGACCAAAGTAGTGCAGGATCCTTTCAAAGTCGAACCGACTTGTGTCGGATCAGTTAAGACGGCTTTTATAGGGAACCATTGATTTTCACACGTCATGTGACATGAGCTCCCAATGTCAGAGAGTTTGTTGTGTTAGTGTAAACCCGGCCTAGAGATAACCTGACACAGACAAGATTATGCAACAGGAAAAAGGGAGAAGAAGAAAATCAGAAAGAAGGAAAGAGAGGAAAAAGAAAGAAAAGGGTCAACCCGGGACCGTTACCGAGATATATCTGATCCACGGATTCAATATTTTATCAAATTTCATGATGTTATGGAGTGTATAGGCGAGTTGATCATTAATCATAATCCAATTAAGCTTGCACTTTACATTGACAAGAGGAATTACCGACTGTTTCCAATGCTTAGCAATAATAATTCTTAATAGTAGTAATGTAATAGTAATTCTTGCCGCTAACCATATATACGTGATTAATCTCACTGACTTCTTGGGAACCTCATCAGGTAACTTATGAAAGATAGCTGCCCCTGGGGATCTACAGATATTTACCCCTGTCACCAAATTTATTGAATTAAATATCCAAATCCAAAATCTAGTCGCAAGGGAGCACGGCCATCGGACATGATGCATCTTCCCCACCTGACCACAACTTTGGAAACGAGTGGGTGGCGTGGACGGAAGCATTTTACCCACCTGGGTAGGGACCAAATACCATCGCAGGCATGTTTTGTAATTCGTTTCATTTGGCGTTGTATTATTGGAAACTTTGGATGGAGTATAAGCAATATCTTGCCATTCAGAGATATATGCAGAAACACATCCTTTCAAGAGGCCCCTTGTTTGACAAGATAATTCAAAATTTGTGAATGTAAGAGGCCCAACTAGTAAGTTAAAGCGGAGGTCCACCCTAAAGTGGAGCTTCCGCTCATTGGACCCCCCCCCCCTTCCGGCGCCACAATTGGCACCTTTCAGGGGGGAGGGGGGTGAAGGTACCTGTACAGTACAGGTATCTGCACCCACTTCCGTCATAGATATCTGCAGAATATACGCCCCTTTTACGCAGATATCTACGCCCCTTTCCGAAGGTCCCCCGCTGTCTGCTGGGAAACACACGGATCCCAGAAACAGCGGGGACCATCCTTATTGCGCAGCGCGGCTCGCACATGCGCAGTAGGGAACCGGGAAATGAAGCCGAAAGGCTCCACTTCCAGATTCCCATACCCAAGATGGCGGCGGCAGCACCTGAGAGACGATCTAGAGATCGGCTTTGGGTGCCGACATCGCGGGCGCGCTGGACAGGTAAGTGTCATTATTTTAAAAGTCAGCAGCTGCAGTATTTGTAGCTGCTGGCTTTAAAAAAAAAAAACGACGGACTCCCGCTTTAAGTTTAGATCTAACAAAGGATGCAATTTGATTGTATATAAATATTTTGCTGGGAGTAACTGTTATGCTGTTGTAAGGTGTTGTAAGGTATATAATCAGTCCCCATTGAGATAGTCAATCACCAATCCTTAATAACCCTTTATTTATCCACCACTGAAACAATGAAGGCACCAACACAGATGGGAACCCTGGGTTGCAGAAAATAGGAGCCAACAGTGTATACGGGGATGAAAGGGATTTATGATGACGCACTCTGTCCCAGACACCCAATGGGTGCAATATAGTAGGACATAGAATAGAAGGGCGCAAACGGCTTGGTAGGAGACCATAGCCAATAGGGAGCCTACAGCAAGAGGACCGCGGGAGATTGCCTCAACAGAGACCCACAGTGGTGTAGGTCCCTTTAGCAGTAGTATAGGCAGGTTGGACAATTTGGGCTGCTTGGAAGTAGGCTTGTTAATTAGGAAGGCCAAGCCATCTTTGGTAATTTTTATACAGTCTACCGTATATACTCGAGTATATACGGTATGTGTTTTTTAACAGAAGGATTACAATTTACCTGAAAGTTTTTTTAAGGTAGTTGCCACGTGAATAAATACATTACATTGTTTGCACAGCAGTTCATGCTCTATTCTGACCAATATTGTTTTTAGGTCAGTTCATAGGTTAAGTAAGCGTTACTTTACGAACAGTGCCAAATCTTCAAAGACTTTTATGAAGCTCTGCATTGTGCTCTATGAGTGAAGTTTGCGCTTTGCTTGCTTAGGGCTTTTCTGATGTAATTGGAGGCCCAGTCATAGAATGAATAATGTGCAAGTGTTCTGTGCAGCACCAAGCAGGGAACCCACTGCAGAAATAAGAACTTAAAATGACAACACAGTGTAATGAATAACTATTGTTTGAACTGGATGAACTTGTTTCTTTTTTCAACCAGACTATGTAACATTGTGGAGTTTATCAGGTGATATATTGAGGTTTTCAGATAGGAAAAACATCCACTGTACAAAACTAGATCCCTGAGTTATAATGGAAGCTGTTCTTTTTGGTACTGTACAAGCAGAATGTGGCCTTTTCCGCTCTACAGACCCAAGAACTTATGGACTTTTTTAGTTTTTCTGAACAGTACATCCAAACGCCAATCACAGTTCCAAGTGCCATTTCTTAGACTTTTCCCCCCTGCGGTTCCTGCACACGCACTGCATTTTTAATTTTTTTGAAGCCACGCACGTTTTCACAGAGCAGCGTGTTTTCAGTGCGGGTGGTTGCGGGTGCAGGAGTTGCAGAGATACCCACAACCACACACATAAGGGGGAGCCAAACCTAAGGGAACTTTCTAGAAATGTATTTGTGCCTGAGCAGTACCTGAAAAAAATAACTTTGTCTGAAATTCCTCCTGCAAAATAGCAGTGCACTTCAAAGGCTGTCCTGTGCCTTCATTTTCAAAGTTTTATATCCATCGTATGAGATTCTAAAGCCTAGTGCACACTATTAGATTTTTTTTTTTATTCAACCCAGCAAACTGATAGAGCTCAGGAGAAGATCATGTACTAACAATCTGATGTTTGTACAGTGATCTTTTGGCTGAAAAATGTATGTGTTCAATACACCGGTCAGGGTTCTCAGCCATTGGATAAGAGCGCTGATACCACCTGATATTCGGGCCATGTGTACGTCAAGACCTTGTTATGCCTCTAACTTCTAGCCTCATGAGACTTGGAGTGAGATTGGGAAGTCAATTGGCATCAGCCATCTTAACTTCTGTCTGGAGATGCTAGTCTACATCAAGCCCTACTACAGGTCTGTTAGTGAGTTCTGTTGTACTTTTATTTGGTTTGACTGTTCAGGTCCTAAAGAAAGGGGAGACTTTTTTTTTTGGACGGATCGAGTGCCTTTCACACGGGCTGAATGTCGGACAGTTATTATTGAACCCGCAAAAATGTTGCCCGTGTGTAGGGAGGGGGTTTTACACTTTTTGGCATTAAAGCCGTGTTAAAGTCAGATCAAAGTAGTGCAGGAAACTTTTCAGAAGTCACAGCCTCTTTAGTAGTTCCAATTGGAATGGCTCTCATAGAGAGAGAGAGTGCCTTGAAAAAGTATTACTACCCCATGACATTTTCCACATTTTGTCATGTTGCAACCAAAAACTTAAATGTATTTCTTTGGGGGATTTTATGTGACAGACCAACACAAAGTGGCACATAATTGTGAAGTGGAAGGAAAATGATAAATGGTTTTCAAAGTGTTTTACAAATAAATATATGAAAAGTGTTGTGTGCGTTTGTATTCAGCCCTCCGAGTCAATACTTTGTAGAGTCAATACTTTGTAGAACCTCATATCACTCAAATTACAGCGGTAAGTCTTTTTGGGGATGTCTCTACCAGCTTTGTACATCTAGAGAGTGAAATTCTTCTTTGCAAAATAGCTCAAGCTGTGTCAGAGTGGATGGAGAGCATCTGTGAACAGCAATTTTCAAGTCTTGCCACAGATTCTCAATCGGATTTAGGTCTGGACTTTGACTGGGCCATTCTAACAGATGAATATAATTTGATCTAAACCTTTCCATTGTAGCTCTGGCTGTATGTTTAGGGTCATTGTCCTGCTGGAAGGTGACAGGTTTTCTTCTAAGATTGTATTTGGCTCCATCTATCTTCCCATCAACTCAGTGTTAGATTTCTGCCACACATAGCGTTTTGCTTGTAGGCCAAAAAGTTACATTTTGTTCTCATCTGACTAGATCACCCTCATGTTTGCTATGTCCCTCCCGTGGCTTCCCGCAAACTGCAAATGGGACTTCTTATGGCTTTCTTCTTGCCACTCTTCCATAAAGGCAAGATTTGTGGAGTGCATAATTAACCAAAATAGTGCAGCTTCTCCAGAGTTACCATGGGCCTTTTGGCTGCTTCCCTGATCAATGCTCTCCTTTCCCGGCCTGTCAGTTAAGGTGATCTGCCATGTCTTGGTAGGTTTGCAGTTGCCATACTCCTTTCAATTTTTGGTCACAGCAACTAACATGGAGGGTGACTTCACAAACCTTGTATACAAAATATAAAGCAAACTGAGTTCAGCGCTAAGAACATCCCAAAAATGATATAGAGCAAGTAATATGCAAAACTGTAACATATACAATGCCTTGAATAAGTATTCATACCCCTTGACATTTTCATGTTGCAACCAAAAACGTAAATGTATTTTATGTGACCAACACAAAGTGGTACATAATTGTGAAAGTAAAATGATAAATGGTTTTCATGTTTTTTTTTTTTTTTTTTTTTTTTTTACAAATATCTGAAAAGTTTGTTGTGCATTTGTTTTCTGCCCCTTTAGGCCCCTTTCACACTGATGTTCTGTTCAGGCCCGCCTGTCAGTTTTTCAGGCGGACCTAAATGGATGCTCCATAGAGCTCTATGGAGCGTCGGATGTCAGCGGTGACATGTCCACTGACATCCGACCCGCTCCGATCCGAAAAAGTGTAACGGAGGAAAAAGCTATTTTTCCATCCGTCTGCGGATCGGATCGGGTGACGACGGGCACTGCGGCCCGTCGTCATCCGATCTCCCATAGGGGAGAGCGGCGCTGTGACAGGTCTGTCCCTGCGCAGTGTGCAGAGATGGACCTGTCATCTCCCTGCTCAGCGGGGATCGACGGAGTGATCCCCGCTGAGCAAACGGATATCCACGGGGCGGATCAGAACTGATCCGCCCCGTGTGAAAGGACCCTTACTCTGATACCCCTAATTAAAATCTAGTGGAACCCAATTGCCTTCAGAAGCCACCTAATTAGTAAAAAAGAGTCCATCTGTGAGCAATTTAATCTCAATATAAATACAGCTGTTCTTAAAGGCCAAGGAACACACCACACAGGTCAGGGTTAAAGTTGTGGAGCAGTTTAAGGGCCAGTTCACACCACATGCAGTCAAATGCCTTTTTATTTCTGCTTCAAAAACGCATGGAAAATTGGTTATATGATTTCCAATGGCATACTTTACACCAGTGCTTGCTGTTCCGGTGCATCCCAGTTCCAGAAAAAAAGGAAAACATGCTGCATTTTCCTGCACTGGACTTTACTGGAACGCTGCAAAATGCATCAAAAATGCACGAGAACGTACCTAAACATACCTAGAATGCCCATGTCCTTTTTTAAGGCCAGTTCACAGCACATGCAGTCCAGTGTGTTTTTGTTCTGCATCAGAAATGCATGCAAAGTAGGTTATGTGGCTTTTAATGGCATCGTTCACACCAGTGCATTCCAGAAAAAAAGTAGAACGTGCTGCATTTTTCCTGCACTGGATTGTACTGGAATGCACTGGATAAGAGAGTGGGAAAAAAGCACTAGACTGCATTAAAAAGGCATCAAAAACACGCATGCAGAAAAGCATCTGGAACGCATCTGGACTGCGTTTCTATGGTGTTTGACCATCTCACGGAGCACTATTCAATCCATCATCTGAAAATGGAAAGAGTATGGCACAACTGCAAACCTACCAAGACATGGCCGTCCACCTAAACTGACCGGCCAGGCAAGGAGAGCATTCATCAGAGAAGCAGCCAAGAGGTCCATGGTAACTGTGAAGGAGCTGCCGAGATCCACAGCTCAGGTGGGAGAATCTGTCCACAGGACAACTATTAGGCTGGATTCGCATGACAGGAGAGTGTGCACAGTTCTCAATGCGGATTGCACAGGGGTCCTTTGCATCTTTTTAGGCTCAGTTTTAGGTCTGAATTCAGGCAAAAATTGAGGCCTGATTCGTCCCTGAAATGGAAAATGGATGCACTGGACCCCTGCTGTAAGTCACATCCGATCTAAGTGGGAACTCCGCCTCAGTCGTGCACTCCACAAATCTGGCCTTTATGGAAGAGTAGCAAGAAGAAAGCCATTGTTGAAAGAAAGCCATAAGAATTCCTGGTTGCAGTTTGCGAGAAGCCATGTGGGGGACACGGCAAACAAGTGGAAGAAGGTGCAAAACGTTGTGTGTGGCAGGAAACTAACACATCACCGTAAACACACCATCCCCATCTTGAAACATGATGGTGGCAGCATTATGTTGTGGGGATGCATTTCTTCAGCAAAGACAGGGAAGCTGGTCAGAGTTGATGGGAAGATGGATGGAGCCAAATACAGGGCAATCTTAGAAGAAAACCTGTTAGCCCTTGTACACGCGGTCGGACATTCCGACGGAAAATGTCCGATCGGACTGTGTTGTTGGATAATCCGACCGCGTGTGGGCTTCATCAGACTTCTTCCGTCGGAATGTTCGACCAACAAAGTTTGAGAGCTGGATATAAAAAAATTCCGACAACATGATTTGTAGAGAATTCCGATCGGACAAAGTGCCACGCATGCTCAGATCAAATTCCTAGACCAAAGCTATTGGCTACTAGCCTGAACATAGTCCCGTCGTAACTAAATAACGTCATCACGTTCCGAACGATCAGATTTTCTGACAACTTTTGTCCGACCGTGTGTATGCAACACCAGTTTCGGACAAAATCAGATGGATTTTGTTGTCGGAATGTCCGACCGTGTGTACAAGGGCTTAGTCTGCAAAAGACTTGAGACTGGGGCGGAAGTTCGCCTTCCAGCAGGACAACAACCTAAAACATACAGCCAGGGCTACAATGGAATGGTTTAGATAAAAGCATATTTATGTGTTAGAATGGCCCAATCAAAGTCCAGACCTAAATTCAATTGAAAATCTGTGGCAAGACTTCAAAATTGCTGTTCAGATGCTTTCCATCCAATCTAACAGAGCTGGAGCTTTTTTTGCAAAGAATGGGCAAAAATGTCACTCTCTAGATGTGCAAAACTGGTAGAGACATCCCCAAAAAGACTCGCAGCTGTAATTTCAGTGAAAGGAGGTTCTACAAAGTATTCAGGAGGGTTGAATACAAACACACCCCACACTTTTCACATTTATTTGTAAAAAAAATTGAAAACCATTAATCATCTTCCTTCCACTTCACAATTATGTGCCACTTTGTGTTGGTCCATCACATAAGATCCCAATAAAAAACATTTACGTTTTTGGTTGCAACATGGCAAAATGTGAAAAATTTCAAGGGGTATTAATACTTTTTCAGGGCACTGTGTTTATGAGAGTCGTTCCGATTGGAACTCCTGAAGACACTGCGCTATACAAATTATTTCATTCATTCACTGCGACTCCTGAAAAGTTTTCTGCACTACTTTTATCCGGCTTTAACATGACTTCAATGCCAAAAATGTAAAGCGAAACCGGCGATAGAATGAGGCTGGTTCCCGCACCGCACAAGCATGAACCTGTGCTGAGGCGACAGATGTGAACAGGGGCCATTGAAATGAATGGGATTTGTCTTGTTAGGCTTTTTTTATTTTTTATTTTTTTTAGAGTTGAGGCTTACAGTGGTGTGAAAAAGTGTTTGCCCCCTTCCTCATTTCCTGTTCCTTTGCATGTTTGTCACACTTAAGTGTTTCGGAACATCAAACCAATTTAAACAATAGTCAAGGACAACACAAGTAAACACAAAATGCAATTTGTAAATGAAGGTGTTTATTATTAAAGGTGAAAAAAAATCCAAACCATCATGGCCCTGTGTGAAAAAGTTTTTTTTAAAACATACTATAACTGTGGTTGTCCACACCTGAGTTCACAATCAAGGCATCACTTAAATAGGAGCTGCTTGACACAGTAAGGTCCACCAGAAGATCCTTAAAAGCTACACATCATGCCGAGACCCAAAGAAATTCAGGAACAATTGAGAAAGAAAGTAATTGAGATCTATCAGTCTGGAAAGGGTTATAAAGCCATTTCCAAAGCTTTGGGAATCCAGCGAACCACAGTGAGAGCCATTATCCACAAATGGCGAAGATATGGAACAGTGGTGAACCTTCCCAGGAGTGGCCGGCCGCCCAAAATTACCCCAAGAGCGCAGCGACGACTCATCCAAGAGGTCACAAAAGACCCCACAACAACGTCCAAGGAACTGCAGGCCTCACTTGCCTCAGTTAAGGTCAGCGTTCATGCCTCCACCATCAGGAAAAGACTGGGCAAAAATGGCCTGCATGGCAGAGTTCCAAGGAGAAAACCACTGCTGAGCAAAAAGAACATCAAAGCTCGTCTCAATTTCTCCACAACACATCTTGATGATCCCCAAGACTTTTGGGACAACATTCTGTGGACCGATGAGACAAAAGTGGAACTCTTTGGAAGGTGTGTGTCCAAGTATATCTGGCGTAGAAGGAACACTGCATTTCATAAAAAGAACATTATACCAACAGTAAAATATGGTGGTGGTAGTGTGATGGTCTGGGGCTGTTTTGCTGCTTCAGGACCTGGAAGACTTGCCGTGATAAAAGGAACTATGAATTCTGCTGTCTACCAAGAGATCCTGAAGGAGAATGTCCGACCATCTGTTCGTGTACTCAAGCTGAAACGAACTTGGGTTCTGCAGCAGGACAATGATCCTAAACACACCAGCAAGTCCACCACCGAATGGCTGAAGAAAAACAAAATGAAGACTTTGGAGTGGCCTAGCCAAAGTTCTGACCTGAATCCTATTGAGATGTTGTGGTATGACCTTAAAAAGGCCGTTCATGCTCGAAAACCCTCTAATGTAACTGAATTAGGACAATTCTGCAAAGATGAGTGGGCCAAAATTCCTCCAGGACGCTGTAAAAGCCTCATTGCACGTTATCGCAAACGCTTGGTTGCAGTTGTTGCTGCTAAGGGTGGCCCAACCAGTTATTAGGTTTAGGGGGCAATCACTTTTTCACACAGGGCCATGATGGTTTGGATTTTTTTTCACCTTTAATAATAAACACCTTCATTTACAAATTGCATTTTGTGTTTACTTGTGTTGTCCTTGACTATTGGTTAAATTGGTTTGATGTTCCGAAACACTTAAGTGTGACAAACATGCAAAGGAACAGGAAATGAGGAAGGGGGCAAACACTTTTTCACACCACTGTAGAGCAGAAAATTGCCCAAAGATGCCTAGGTGTGAACGGAGCTATAAATTGATGCAGACTGCGGCTTCTGTGGGCACTGATGATGCTTCATTCCCAATTCTCTTCTTTTATTCTCCTCCACATCAGAATGCCGGCTGAAAACATTGTTGCAAGTGCAGTAAGAACCTTTTTTGTAAGTGCTTTATGTTTCAGAGTGGTTTATGGATACTTGTTTGCAAGTACCTATGTAGTCATCATGTTCCATTACATCTGAGAAAGATGCATTACAATCCAGTGAAGAAAAGACTATTACAAAGTTTTTCACACACATGAGAAATGTCCGCTGCAGTTTAGGATCCATACCGTAATGTATTTGGACCTGTTGCCTCTACAGAGGTAAATGCTCGGTGTCAGTGGCTTAACTAAGGTGATTAGTAGCTATCCATATGCCTTTAAAATAAATGTATTGTATGTTGGTATATGATTTATTTTATTTATTTTTTAATTGCAACAAGAGGCTCCTTTTTATTGAGTGTTCTAATTAGCCATATTTTAGAGATGGCTGTGATCTTCCAGGGTTGTTTTGTGCCTTGTCACACTGCATTGCTTCTGTTATCAGCTCAGACGTTGGTGGGACGTGTTTTCTGCAGCCTGGACCACTGTTTGATGCACTGCAGTACTGCAGATACCAAGCACATATGTTATATAGGTGATTGCAGCATTGCAGATCATCTCTATTTTAAAAAGTCTGTCAGATTATCTGAACCTTATTACATAAAAGAAATATATGTTCAGTGAAAATAAACGTGTATAAGTGCAGTCTTGGTTAGAAGTATGTACAGTGTAGAGGGGGAGTTAAAACACATTGTTCAGCTTAACGTCGTTCTGTCTTTTCTTGTGCAGTTGAAGGTATTTGACAAATGTATCCAGTTTGAAGATATGTTTCTGATTGACCCTTTTATACCTAATAAGCTGTGGCTAAAGAATAAAGTGGCACTTGTTCAATACATATAATTTAAGAATATATTGCGAAAAACACAACTGTAAATTATCATAACGGGAATTGAGATCCACATTATTCATAATTATCTCTCACTTTTGTATCTTTCTGCTTTCTATTTGATTGCAAGTGTTGGACAGCATCCTATTTGAAGCAAAACATTTCTCATATTCCCCCCCCCCCCCCCCCCCTTTAAAAAATAAATAAATAAAAAATGAAAGTTATGCATACAATATGACAAACTAGTTTAAGCTCATGCATGGGCACATTTACACAAATCTCACCATTTTGCTACAGATTGTATGGGTGTCATTACAAATGGCATTTCCATCTGGCCTATTTGATGCTTGAACACAGCAGTCACATGTTGACTTGCCAAATTTGATCTGAAATTCTTTTATCACAGTACAGGATAAATCCCAGTGACCATATCTACCTGCTTGCAGGAGAGGAATGTCATTCCAGCAGCTGTGAAATGTCTATTGGCTCACAGCTGCCTTTTCTGGATCTTGGCAGGAGTTTGCACATCTGCTTTTGAATTCGGTGTATGGTTAAATAACTGAAACGTGTAATTGGAGGTAGCTGGTAAATGAGCAGTATATAAGGCTGGATTCACACCTATGCATTTTTACTGCTTTTTGCATTTTACAGATTTGCACTACAGAACGTGTTCCATAGGAAACCATGTTAAATGGGCTGTAGTGCAAATCTGCAAAATGCAAAAAGCTCTAAAAATGCATAGGTGTGAATCCAGCCTAAAGGTTGGTAGCATGACCCTTTAACAGATTACGATTATGTGTTGAGACTAGAATTGAATACCGTTCATATATATGCAAACTGGATGCGTTTTGAGCCGCATCTAGTTTGCATGATATGTGAACTGGCAGCCTTTTCTATAGAGCCATTTCACATTCAGTGTATATAAAAAGTCTACACACCCTGTTAAAATATCAGCTTTCTGTGAAGTAAAAAAAAATTAGACAAAGATAAATCATTTCAGAACTATTTCCACCTTTAAACTGTACAACTCAATTGAAAAACAAACTGAAACCTTTTAGGGAGGGGAAGTAAAAATAAAAAAATAAAATGTGGTTGTATAAGTATGCACACCCTCTTATATCTGGGGATGTAGCTGCGTTCAGAATTAAGCAATCGCATTCAAACTCATGCTAAAGTGCCTTTGATTAACCCCAATTAATTTAGATTGCCTCTGATTAACCCCAAATAAAGTTCAGCTTTTCTAGGTGGTCTTTCCTGACATTTTCTTAGTCGCATCCTACAGCAAAAGCCATGGTCTGCAGAGAGCTTCCAAAGCATCAGAGGGATCTCATTGTTAAAAGGTATCAGACAGAAAAGGGTACAAAAGACTAGAAGAAAACTGGTCAGGGAGGCTGCCAAGAGGCCTACAGCAACATTAAAGGAGCTGCAGGAATATCTGGCAAGTACTGGCTGTGTGGTACTTGTGACAACAATCTCCCATATTCTTTATGTCCGGGCTATGGGGTAGAGTGGCAAGAGGGAAGCCCTCTCTTACGAAGAAAAACATCCAAGCCCGGCTAAATTATGCAAAAACACACCTGAAGTCTCCAAAAGCATGTGGGAACATGGTCTGATGAAACCGAGGTTGGAATTTTAGCCCAAAAAAAATTCAAAAGATATTTTTGATATTTGTGGATGTAAATGAATACCCCTGTTAGGATTCAACCCTGTGGGATGTCTGCCCTTAACACAATATTTTGTAGTATTTGTAGCGCTTTTTTGGAAAAATTCCCTACTAAATTAGGGGTTTAGTATGCATATTTTTTTACTTTAAATTATATTTTTAACATATGTCCCCTTTTTTAATATATAATATTTGTAATTTACTAATGTGCCCTTTTTTTGCCATGGATATGCCATCCTATTGTCATTGAAATTGTGGCCCTCTAAATAATTACTAAAAAAGCCTTTGTATCATTATATTGGTATGCTCATTGGGCACATCATTTATTTTAAAGTTATGTTTTTTTAACCTAAGCCAATCGTCCTTCTCAGCGAGGCTTGAAACCTAAACTTCGCCTTTTGTTTACAACTGTGGAATTCAGAGGTTGGACCCAGATGTCATTTTTCCTGGGTCATTTCCTGATGTTCCCGAGGCTTGCTGCTTCTAGTTAACACCACCCCATTACTCGGAGCAAGGCTTGAATTGGCGTTGTGTCACTTCCGGCTCTTCACGAAGTGCCTCTCTTCTTGTCAAGCCTTTCGCTATCCATAGCGAGGCTTGAATTGGCGTGCGTCCCTTCCGGCGCTTCAGGAAGTGCCTCTATTCCTATCGGGCCTTTTGCTATCCATAGCGAGGTTTGAATGGCATGCACCGTCGCCATGTTTTGGGAATTCATTACACCATTATTCGGCTAATCACCAGCAGGTTTGTCTCCTAATTATTGGAGGTCTTTTGCCTATATAAATACGATGGCTTCAGTAGGGCGACACCCCAGATGATGTCTTCTTAGATGAAACACGTCGGATAGAGCCTACTGTTTCCATTGCGTTACCACTCCCGATATACAATCACTTATTGCTCTACTCAAATGTGAGTGCTTTTATTTACTATTTTAATAAATTTCCTGTTCAGCGCATTCACACTAATGTGGAATTTTTATTTAATTTATGGCCATACATCTGTGAACCCATGCTACGGACTCTATTTCTGAAGTTCTGCTCTTGAGATCTGTGTCCCCTGGAGGAAAGTGGGAGTACTAACTTCCGGTGTCTACATCTTCAAACGCTGACGTTTCCAATCATTTGGTGCATTGTCACCACAAAGCTCTGATGACTAGTTTGGCATATGCCTTTATTATTGTGTCCATACATTCCGATAAGCCTCCGTTTTATCAGTGGTGGTTTTCTTTATCGTTTTTCACGCACCATTATGTTTACATCTGGAGGTTGATAGCTATTCGAGATCAACACTTCAGTAATAAAAAATTTTTCACAAACTCTTTTCACTTACGATTTTGGACTATATGTCAATGTTTTTAATCACTCTTTGCAGTGTGGGCTCTAAATGTTGATAACTTTGCATTTTATATGTTTTTGCACATTCAAGTATATTTTGCATGTTTTGAATGTCTAAATATTAGTCATTGCTATATGGTTTAACATCATTTGTATTTAGAGCTGCAGCTTTCCATATATTTCTAAAAGATATGTTTGGCACAAAAACACTGCACGTCACCAAAAGAACACCATTCCCACCGTGAAGCATGGTGGTGACAGCATCATGCTTTGGGGCTGTTTTTCTTCAGCTGAAACAGGAACATTAGTCAAGGTAGAGGGAATTATGACCAGTTCTAAATACCAGTCAATATTGGCACAAAATCTTCAGGCTTCTGCTAGAAAGCTGAACATGAAGGGGAACTTCACCTTTCAGCATTAGAATGACCCACAACATGCATCCAAATCAACAAAGGAATGGCTTCACCAGGAGACTAAAGTTTTGCAATGGCCCAGCCAGAGCCCAGATCTGAATCCTATTGAAAATCTGTGGAGTGATCTGAAGTGGTTGTGCACAGAGATGTGAAACTGACAGATTTGGAGAGTTTTTTTTCAGAGAAGAGTGGGCAAATAATGCCAAGTCAAGATGTGCCATGCTGATAGACTCATACCCAAAAAACTGAGTGCTTTAATAAAATCAAAAGGTGCTTCAACAAGGTGTTAGTTTAATGGTGTGCACACATATGCAACCATGTTTTATTTTATTTTTACTTTCCTCCTCCTAAAAGATTTCAGTTTGTTGTTCATCTTTATAGTTTAGAGTTGTACAGTTTATAGGTCACAATAAAGGTGGGAAAAATTCTGAAATGATTAATCCTCTTCTCATTTTTTTACATCACAGAAACCTGACAACAGGGCTGTGTAGACTTTTTAAATCCACCGTATATGCGGCAGTGCAAGTTTAAAAAAAGGTGTATTCACCGCTCCAAAAGCGCTGCAAAGAAACTGCTTGCAGGACTTTTTTTGACGCCGTGCCAGCTCAATGTGAAAGCACTCGGGCTTTCACATTGGGATTGCAGTTGAAGCTTCTTTCAGGCGCTTTGCAGGCACTTATTTTAATGCTAAAGCACCTGAAAAACACCCCAGTGTGAAAGGGGTCTCGGTGTGAAAGCACTCAGGCTTTCACATTGGGATTGCAGATGAGGCTTCTTTCAGGCGTCTTGCATGCACTTTTTTTTTAACGCTAAAACGCCTGAAAACGCCCCAGTGTGAAAGGGGTCTTGGTGTGATATTTGCATTTGGAATCTATTGCTGTGAACCTACATCATGCGTTCAAAGGAGCTGTCCATGCAACTGAAACAGGCCATTGTAAAGCTTCAAATACAAAACAAATCCATCAGAGAGATAGCAGCAACATTAGGAGTGGTAAATCAACAGTTTGGTACATTCTTAGGAAAGAAAAACACATTGGTGAGCCCAGCAACATAAAAAGGCCTGGAGGTCCATGGAAGACAACAGTGGGGATGATCGCAGGATCCTCTCTATGGTAAAGAAAAACCTGTTCACAACGTCCAGACAAGTGAAGGACACTCTCCAGGAGGTGGGCGTATCATTGTCAAAGTCTACAATCAAGAGAAGACTTCACAAGAGCAAATACAGAGGGATCACCACAAGTTGCAAACCATTCATAGGCTTTAAAGCTGAAAAGCTTATGATCCAAAGCACACAACGTCATCTGTAAAACATGGTGGAGGCAGTGTGATAGAGCTGCAACTAACGATTCATTTGGCTGTCGACTAATCTATCGATTATTTCTTCGATTAGTCAACGACTATCCGATTATTTTTTTTATTTTTATTTTTTAATGAATCTAGTGGTTTTTTTTTTTTGATTAGCTAATTAATCCTTTGGATAACCTTGAGAGTATTGTATGGCAGAGTATTGCATGGCAGAGTATTGCAGGGCAGAGTATTGGCAGGCATTGCAGGGCAGAGTATTGGCGGGCATTGCAGGGCAGAGTATTGGCGGGCATTGCAGGGCAGAGTATTGGCGGGCATTGCATGGCAGAGTATTGGCAGGCATTGCATGGCAGAGTACTGGCGGCCATTGCAGGGCAGGGCAGAGTATTGGCGGGCATTGCAGGGGAGGGCAGGGCATTGCAGAGTATAGTATAGTATTGCAGGGCAGACTATTGCATTGGCAGGGTATGGAGGGATGGCTGCATCCATCCGACCTCTCCCCTCCACTGCACAGATCAGTACAGAGAGGGGAGAGAGAAACCGGCGTCATGTCATGACGCCGGTTTGTTTACAAGTGATCGCTCCATCGGAGCGATCACATTGTAAACGCCTGGGTGTAGAAAGATGGCCGCCGCTTCGGAGCTAGGCTGAAGCCGCGGCCTCTCCTAAGGCCGAGACCGCGGAGCGCTCCGCGGATCGCGGCATGTGCGCACGGATTGGTGACGATCCGTTGCACCCCTAGGGACGGCGGCACGGAGGGGGAGAAGAGAGGGCGACGGCGGCACGGAGGGGGAGAAGAGAGGGCGACGGCGGCACGGAGGGGGAGAAGAGAGGGCGACGGCGGCACGGAGGGGGAGAAGAGAGGGGGGTGGCGGCACGGAGGGGAGCAGTAAATGCTAAGCACTGCCCCCACTGTGACGCATCGATGCCCTGCACGCACGTCAACGTATTTTCTTAGTCGACGTAGTCGATTACGTCGACGCGTCGTGGCAGCTCTACAGTGTGATGGCATGGGCATGCATGGCTTCCAGTGGCACTGGGTCATTGGTCAGACAGACAGAAGCAGCCGGATAAATTCTACAGTATTTAGAGATATATTGTCAGCCCAGATTCAGCCAAATGCAGCAAAGTTGATTGGACGGCGCTTCACAGTACAGATGGACAATGAAAACACACTGCAAAAGCAACCCAGAAGCTTTTGAAGGAAACATGGAATATTCTGCAATGGCCGAGTTGATCACCTGATCTCAACCCAATTGAGCATGCATTTAATTTGCTGAAGGCAAAACTAAAAGCAGAAATACCCACAAGCAAAGAACAACTGAAGACTGCTGCAGTTAGAGCCTGGCAAAGTATCAGAAAGGAGGAAACCCTTTAGTAATGTCCATGGGTTCCAGACCTCAGGCAGTCATTGCCAGTAAAGGATTCTCAGCACAATATTAAAAATGAACATTTTTATTTATGAATATATAAATTTTTCCAATTACATTTGAGCCCCTGAAAATGGGGGGACTGTGTATATAAATGGCCGCAGTTCCTAAAATTTGTACTTGTTATTTATGTTCAACCCCTTGAATTAAAGCTGAAAGTCTGCACTTCAAATTCATTTGGATTGTGTCCAAATATATATGGACCCAACTGTATGTGGAAGTAATAAAAAGATAGTGCTTCAGTGCAAAAAAAAAAAAAGAAGGTAATTTAAACATCTAAGGCTGGGTTCACACTCGTGTAAATTGAATGCAAGTTTCCCTGCTTCTAATTTGCATGACAGGAGAGCGTGACCATCCCTCAATGGAGCCGGTTCACACACCTCTGGGGCAGCCATGGTCCACATTTAAAAGTGTCCTGTTTGTCTTTGGCTCGGAATCGGGTGTGAATTCAGGCACAAACTTAGACCTGAATCTGCGAACAGGGACGCATAGGACCCCCTGCTGTGAGCTGCGGCCACAGCGTGTATGAACCCAACCTTACTGTTAACAAAATCCAGGGTTCCAAAAGCGAATGAAGGATTCTTTAAAACCCAGACAGTGTACACCCCGCTCACTAGCCGCTCACCAGCTATTAAGACCCCAGTGTGGAGGTCAGGCTGTGTCTTATCCCAATATCCCTGTGGGATAGATGGATGCCAAGAGCAAGGGTTCCAAGATGGATACATCCATGCAGTCAAAACGGTTGAGCACTCCACTCAATGAGAATAGGAAAACGGAGGAACTCCATAGTGTAGTATTAAAAATTCAAGTTTTTAATAAAGGTTAAAACTACTTGCAACAAGCAGGAGTAAACGGGCATAAACTACAGTGAAACGCATGCATCATCGCTGTAGCCCCACTGACGTGTTTCGTTCAAAGGAACGTTATCAAGGGGTAAAGGGGTGTACACATGTTTACATAGATTACCATGGGTTCACATCAGCCAGCATTCATTTTTACAAAGCGACCTGCAAAAAATGCACAGAATTGCTTTCATGTACAGTCTTTGTAAATTAGTTGCACACACAAGCAGAAAGTGGCTATGAACAAGAATGCAGGTACAGTGCAGAGTTTTATGGTTGTGTGAATGAAGCCATATCCTAATTTAGAGGAGGATAGTAGGTTAAGTCCCAATCATCCAACAAACCATTGCTGATACAATGGTGATGGGCAGGGCAAAGAATGAATGCCCTGCTAGGAACGAGAAAAGTTGCAGCTGTTAGGAGCAAAAGCTTACTCCATGCTACAGTATTGCGTCAAGCACCAGTTCTGCCATATGGAGGCCTTGTGTAAGCTATAACTTGGATAATTTGTAGCTTGCACAGAGTGGCCTCTTTCACTCCATAGCCAGAGTAGGGGAGGTGCAAAGAAAAGGTGGGAACATGGTACTTTTTGGCTTGCATGACTCAAGCGCAGGTTTACAGTAATGCTGCTGCTTTGTGGCGTAATCCTTTGACAACTGTACGATTGCCCTGATTATTTATTTCGGGACTGACAGTAAGCAGCATAAGTGAATACATGGACATTAGAGAGACTTTGTGCTGCATCCTTTATTCTTTATAATGCACACACTATTTTTCATTCATCACAAATAAAGTTCAGACAATAAATTATTTTAAGATATTTGCTATAAAAGATAAGTGGTTCTGAGAGGATTATGGTGTTATCATGGCTCCCACTGTAATATATCACCAGCTGTTGCTATTCTTTTATCCATAATTATTAAAATGGATTTTTATATACAGTAACTTTTATCTGTTTGATCATAAGAGCTATGTATAGCTTTTGAAGTAGAACAACCTTTTACTTTTTTTTTTTTTTTTTTTTTTTTAAATAATTGAACATGTTTCTGATGACTTTTTAACTTAAGTTATTATATTATTTGCTTTATTTCAATACCGTTTTTTTAATCACTAAGTGCACTTTATTCAAATTTGTAAATTTTGATAATATGTGTGAAAAGCAGGATCAGGTTATTGTAAATGGTCTTACCCACTCCCTCCATCAACATTAACTATTTGTAATCCTTATGTTGCTAGCCTTAGTAAATAGTTTGGAAGGTATACTATATAAATCCTGTATGATAATGTTTACTTGTGGTTTTTATTTTATTTTTTTAATTTGGAGAAGGGGCTTTCACTAAGCATGCCCCTCTGCCTGCATGCTTGAGCTATGGGCAGGTGGATTCCAGGAAGTAATTGCTACATGAACCATCTGCCCTTTCTCAAGATGGCTACAGCTAGAAATGTTAGGGGGGTGCTTTTTAAAGTGATGGAGACTTGGGTGGATGAGTTTGATTTGAATATTAAAAATGAAATACCGTATTTATCAATGTCTAACGCGCACCTTTATTTTAAGAGGGAAGTTTCAGGGAAAAAACTAAAATTTTAAATAAAGAACTTTGAAGCAATATAAGGGTCAGTGCCCATCCGCAGCCCCACCATTGCCCATTAATGCACCCTGATTAGCGCGCATCGGCAGCCTCACCATTTCAGCTTGATCAGTGCCCATCTGCAGCCTCACCTGTACCCATCTGCAGCCTTCCCATTGCCCATGAAAGTGGTTGTAAACCCACTTTGAAAAAAAAAAACTAACACAAAGGCATAATGAACTAGTATGCATAGCATGCTAGCTCATTATGTAATATTTGCCTGAGATCGAAGCCCTCGCTGCGGTGCCCGTACACAGCACCGGCTGGCGACATCACTCCTGGGGGCTACGTCCGGGTATCGCGGCTCCGTCGCTGTGATTGGCCGGAGCCGCAATGCCATCACTCCCGCACTGGTAACGGCACACTCACTGAAGCAACGGCACATATGTGCCATTGCTTCAGTTTGCTTCAGGCACATGCAGGGGACATCTCCTAAACCATGCAGGTTTAGGAGATATCCTAAGTAGCTACAGGTAAGCCTTATTATAGGTTTACTTGTAGCAAAAAGTGGTCTGTAAGGGTTTAAAACTACTTTAATGCAGCCTGATTAGTGCCCATCTGCAGCCTCACTATTGTAGCTTGGTCAGTGCCCATTTGCAGCCTCGCCATTGCCCATGAATGCAGCCTGGTTAGTGCCCATCTGCAGCCTCACCAGTGCCCATCATTGCAGCCTGATCAGTGCCCATCTGCAGCCTCGCCAGTGACCATCATTGTAGCCTGATCAGTGCCCATCTGAAGCCTCGCCAGTGCCATCTTTGCAGCCTCGCCAGTGCCCATCATTGCAGCCTGATCAGCAACCATCTGCAGCCCCTCCTTGGTCCATCAATGCAGCCTCCCCAGTGCCCATTAATGCAGCCTGATCAGTGCCCATCTGCGGTCTCATCATTGCAGCTTGATCAGTGCCCATCTGCAGCCTCGCCTTTGCCCATCAATGCAGCCTCACCAGGGCCGGATTATAGTATCTGGGCTGCCCAGGAGAGGAATGAGAGTGCAAGCGCCGCTGGATTACACCGAGTCAGGATCTCCTGTGTGCTTGGCGCTCGCAGTCACACACAGTCCCGGCCCCTATGATAAACAGAACACTGGTCCAATGCCGGGACATATGGGGTTTATGCTAGGAGCCGGGCCAGGAGGTGAGACTGTGTGTGACTGCGAGCGCCAAGCACACAGGAGATCCTGGCTCTGTGTAATCCAGCGGCGCTTGCCCCCTCATTCCCCTCCTAGGCAGCCCAGATACTATATGGGCGTATAACACGCACACATGGTTTGCCTCCTATTTTCAGGGGGGAAAAGTGAGTGTTATACGCTGATAAATAATAGTGTTTTCTGTTTGTGATGCTCAGATACAGTTTTTAATTCCGCTTTAGGCTGAATTCACACCTATGCATTTTTAGTGCTTTTTGCATTTTGCAGATTTGCACTACAGAACATGTTCCATAGGAAACCATGTGAAATGGGCTGTAGTGCAAATCTGCAAAATGCACTAAAACTGCATAAGTGAGATCCAAGTGGAGGACTTCAGCTGCTGGGACAAAATATAAGCAAGTGAGTAACACACCACCAAATCCCATAGGGAGAGAGTCCAACATCCCCTTAGGGGCTTGATAAAATATAAGAAAACATTCAGGCAAAAGTTTTCTAGTTTCTTAGGCCGCGTACACACGGGCGGACTGTTCGCCCAACTTTGTCCGCTGAACAGTGTTTCAGCGGACAGTCCGCTCGTGTGTGGGCTTCAGTGGACAGTTTCAGCGGACAGTCTGACGGACAAAGTTTTTCGGAATTTCCGTAAAACTGTCCGCTGAAACTTGGTTTGAGCGGACAGTCCGCTCGTGTGTAGGCTTGTTCGTCAAACTAAGTTCCGCGCATACTCAGAAAGGATTTACACGCCGAAGGTTGCATTGCAGTGTATAGGACGTCGTTTTCTAGTCCCGTCGTACGTGCCGTTCACGTCATCGCGCACGGTTTCAGCGGACTGTTCGTTCATCGTGTGTGGTCAAGTCCGTTCATGCTAATTTTGAGCGGACTGTTTGACGAACAAGGTTGGGCGAACAGTCCGCGCGTGTGTACGCGGCCTTACTCTACTTTGCCCGCTACATTGTAGACAGTAGAGGGGTGTAAAAATAAAACCTCAAAACTTCTAGTAAGGGTCCGTTCACACAGGGGCAACTCAGATCCGACTTCAGGTCGCCCCTAGTCGCCTCAGGTCGGACAACATTTAGAAATCAGTGGAAGTGAATGAGAGCCGTCTTAATGCACACTACTGAAGTCGCTCTGACTTCAGAAAAGGTTCCTGTACTACTTCAATCCGACTTGTAGGCGACCGGTACCCATTGATTTCAATGGAGGTCGCCTCCAAGTCGGATCTCCGTCTATACGGAGGCGACTCTGACAGAATTATAAGCTCTCAAAAGGGAACTCCACGCCAAATTTATTTTAAAAATTTGGTGTGGGTTCCCCCTCCGAGAGCATACCAGGCCCTTAGGTCTGGTCTGGATTTTAAGGGGAACCCCCTACGCCGAAAAAACGGCGCGGGGTCCCCCCAGATCCATACCAGACCCTTATCCGAGCACGCTATCCGGCCGGCTAGGAAAGGGTGGGGACAAGCGTGTGCCCCCCCTCCTGAGCCGTACCAGGCCGCGTGCCCTCAACATGTGGGGCTGCCTTGGGGAAGGGGGGCCCCCCACCCCAAAGCACCTTGTCCCCATGTTGATGAGGATAAGGGCCTCTTCCCGACAACCCTGGCCGTTGGTTGTCGGGGTCTGCGGGCGGGGGGCTTATTGGAATCCGGGAGCCCCCTTTAATAAGGGGGCCCCCGGATCCCGGCCCCCCACCCTATATGAATGAGTATGGGGTACAACGTACCCCTACCCATTCACCTGTGGAAAAAAAAAAAACACAACACAGGGTTAAAATAGTTTATTGCACAGCTCCGGGGTCTTCCATCTTCGGGGGTCTTCTCGCCGGACTCCTCCGCTATCTTCTGCTAGCTCTTTTGCTAGCGGAGGAGCCCGGCTTTCTTCTTCGCCGCCGCCCTCTTCTTCCGACTTCGGGGGTTTTGTCCGCCTCTTCGGTTCTTCTTGCCGGGCCACCGCTTCTTCTTCCAGCTCTTTTACTAGCGGTGGCCCGGTCTTCTGTGGCTGCCGTCGTCGCCGCCGCCTTCCGTTCTTCTTCTTCTTCTGGAGATGTTGACTCGACGCTCTCTCTGGCTGCAATGCCAGGGACGTGGTGCACGGCGACTTATATAGGGACAAGGGGCGGGGTCGCGGTTGATGTCACATGGTGACCCTGCCCCCTTATGATGTCAGTCCCAGCATCCTCCGGGACTGTGACACCATGCGACATCAACCGGCAACCCCGCCCCTTGTCCCTATATAAGGCACCGCGTCCCTGGCATTGCGGCCGGAGAGAGCGTCGAGTCAACATCTCCAGAAGAAGAAGAAGAAGAACGGAAGGCGGCGACGACGGCGGCCACAGAAGACCGGGCCACCGCTAGTAAAAGAGCTGGAAGAAGAAGCGGTGGCCCAGCAAGAAGAACCGAAGAGGAGGACAAGACCCCCGAAGTCGGAAGAAGAGGGCGGCGAAGAAGAAAGCCGGAGACGGAAGACCCCCGGAGCTGTGCAATAAACTATTTTAACCCTGTGTTGTGTTTTTTGGGGGATGCGGGGGCCCCCTTATTAAAGGGGGCTCCCGGATTCCGATAAGCCCCCGCCCGCAGACCCCGACAACCAACGGCCAGGGTTGTCGGGAAGAGGCCCTTGTCCTCATCAACATGGGGACAAGGTGCTTTGGGGTGGGGGGGCCGCGCGGCCCCCCTTCCCCAAGGCACCCCCCATGTTTAGGGCACGCGGCCTGGTACGGCTCAGGAGGCGGGGGGGGCCGCACGCTCGCCCCCACCCCCTTTCCTGGCCGGCCGGGTAGCGTGCTTGGATAAGGGTCTGGTATGGATCTGGGGGGGACCCCCACGCCGTTTTTTTGGCGTAGGGGGTTCCCCATAATATCCATACCAGACCTAAGGGCCTGGTATGCTCTCGGAGGGGGAACCCACGCCAAATTTTTTCATAAATTTGGCATGGAGTTCCCTCTTGAGATCTCATTCTCTGATTGGCCGCGGCAAAAGTCGCCTGGCCTGGGGCGACTTAAAGTCGTGTTGTAAGTCGCCCCAAGTCGTGTTCAGGTCGTGTCCAAGTTGCCTCCAAAAGTCGTGTTGAAAGTCGTGTTGCCCCTGTGTGAACGGACCCTAAGGACTCTCTTGTAAAAATGATTTCCTCTGTTGCTCTCTAGATTCTGGCACTCTGTACTTACAAACTACTTCTGATAACACTTTTTATTGTGGCCTTTGCAGTAGTATTTGCCACTGGACATTCAGAAAACATGTCCATACAGACAAAATACTCGTGAGATCCTGACTTGGGCATCTGGATATATCTTATTGTCTTCTCTGGAAGGGATGTTCAGCTTTTGGTAACAGGTAAAACAAGAAGTGGTATATTATAAAAACAACTGTGGTGAACCCTGGCTCAATCCCACGCTCATTTACTAAGGTGATCATAACTGTTTGTGACGGATGACATGGTCCTTGTGTCAAGCTGAAGGGAAGAGTGTCTGGCAGACATAAATGATCACCTTTTCTAAAGTCTTGTTTCATAAGAAGTTGCCCCCTGTGGACCACTTGTTCTTCTCGTTCTGGGGTCCTTAAAGTTGCATTATTAATCCCAGCTATACTGGGCCAGAACTAGGGTGGAATCTGTGAGTTGCACAGACCCAGCAAGTGTCCAGGGCTGTAAATAAAGCATCCTTAGTCGCCTGGTCTGCTTCCATGTGTGAGTTTTAATGTTAGTATGGCTACCTCAGCAAGAAGCTGGAAGGCTGAAAACAGCCAATCAAATTAACTTGGCATGCATGATTGGTTTACCCGCCGAAGTAAAAGCAAACTTCTGGCCCTTCAAATGGAACGAAAAGCTATCTATATCTCAACTATCTATATAAATATACACTCTTTTTATATCGCAGGCTTTGCTAAAACATGGAGCTCTGCTTCTTGAGCTGGGGAAAAAGGATCCAATGACTCTAAATACAGAGAATCCTTCTGGGTGATAAACTGCATACTCAGTATGGGTATTGCCATCCACAGTATAAAACCAGGATCAAATCCACAAAAAAAATAATATCTGGGTCTTCAGGGAGTGTGTCCTGCACTGGGCTCACAGCAGCCGATTCCTACGTCATCAATTTAACACATGTGGCTTCCTTTGTCTCCAGCCTCCTTTTTCATTGTTAGATTTGTACATAAACAAAACAAATTCATATTTTGAACCTGTCATTAGACAAACATTTAGTTAGCTGTATATTTGCTGCAAAGAATGTGGGACCATTAAAAATTAAATATTTGACCAAAATAATGTATGTAACTTTGTCTAATAGTACCTTTGTATAAAGCTACAGCTCTGATATTTTGGGATGAACCCTTCATTACTGGGTCCAGCTTGCATAAATATATCACAATGGCTTGTTTTCAATCATGCCGTTTGTGTAAGAACTTCAGTTTCATATTTCAAAAAGACAACTTTTTCATGGCAAAATTATAATAAATGATAACAGTACCCTGCGGTCATGCAGAGATGTCCATAAATCCAAAATATTCTTCTGCTTATACCACTGCACTTACAAGGAAAAAGGGCACATCATTTCACAATCCACACATTCTGCTTTGGATTTCAAAAATAAAAACAAAAGGACCAACAATCCTTGTGTATATGACAGAACAGAAAGCTCTCGGCCACATAAAAAACTATAAAACAACTGACTGCAGGTGGGATCTATCCTAACAGGGTGTGTGGACTTGATGTGATGGGTCTTTTATATTTAAGTTTTTATTATTATTCTCACATCTTGGACTTTGCACATCAAGTTATTATCAGACCGTAAGATTTTATTTTTGTAGAAAAAATTCTTATGTATCCTATCCATCTTGGCTTTGTTAAATTATTATGGCAGCTGTATTCCAAATAACAACCTCATCTTAATCTTTTTTTTCTCTCTCAATAAGGGCTTATTGTATAAATGTAAAAATACAAAGTTATTATCTTAATCTAAACTAATGTCCCCATTAACCTGGTTTTCATTTCCAACCAAAGGTTGTCTAAACCCGTTTCAATATATCTATATTATTAATAAAATTGTTAAACTCATATTAGAAATGAATACTCAAATGATAATTTCAATATCACAGACACTAATATATATCCACAGATGCATTTCCTTAAAGGGAGATATATTACTTAATTTTACTCAATTTCCCTTTTTTATCAAAGGATATTCAATTTGTGTAATACACAGTTAAATGCAACCTTCATGTTACCATGTTTGGAAAACAGATTAAAAAATAATTGTGATCACATTGTTTATCATTAGATTCGTTAACCTGGCACATTTTGTTATAAATGTTTTGCCTAAAAAACAGAAATTGGTATGGTGTCCTTCCAACTTATCACTGACCTCTCATCCCAGCCACATTCTTTCATGACAGCACAAAGGAGGTTAGGGGTCACATTTGCATACATGACACACATAAGAGATAGAACTAAAGGTTCCAGCATTCACACGCATACACCAATAGCTCTCTAAAATCGCTTACATTTTTCCCATTTGTACACAATACATGCATATCATTCTCTCACTTTCTTTTGACTTTTTTTATTTCCCTGCTTAACTTCTGCTTTCTTTATTTTGTTCTGATATCCTTTGCATCCCATGCATTGTAATACCATACTTCACATACTGTACCTTCTATGATCAGAAAGGCAGCCATAGTGCTCATCCCATCTTCCCTCTCTGACAACATATAAAGCATTATGTTTTAACTCTCATTTCTCTGTTTTGACTTTACTAGTTGTAGTGCCTGACCCCAAATTCATCCCACAACTTAACATCAAAATGTCCCTTTCTGTCTAGTGTTAATTGTCACCCTTGATCCATCCTGCTCACATAGATGATTCTTAGTCCCTGTGGACTCTGGTAACCCAGTTACCCAGTGTGGATCCCTGTCCACTTTAACCATTAATCTAGGGGCTCAGTATAGGCAGAACCGCACCTTGGGTTCATATATAGCACTCCTCTTGCGCTGGGCATTTTTGAGGCTCTCTTACCCTTCATTCCCTTACTTAATGCCCATAATGACTGGCCAGTCTTCTCTACGTGTGCCTATATCCTCTTGCCTCTAAACTTCTTTATCTAGCAGATGTACTACATATACCTGTGAACATCACTATTCTTCCCTTTCTTATCTATAACACGCCGAAGAACAGTAGACAGTGACAACATAACATATAACCACCAATCAATACAGTTCGATTAAGGGTAGTAAGATAGTACCCTTTGTCCCGAAAATGCCTTACCAATCAAGGAAGTCTGATAATTCAAATGTAAACAAAAGGCTTACCTCAGCCGGCTGATTATCAGAAATTCCTAGATCGTCTAAAGCTCCTCTTTTCGGATTCTCAGGGTCACCTGCAAAACCCCTCCTGGCTGGCTCGCCACTTGACCACTTAACTACTGCAGTAGGGAACAGACACAAAAGATATGCTTAGCATCTTTCCAAATAACTGTTCTGCTTTATTATGACTCAAATGAAAGGTTTTTATACACATGATTATGTAGGTATCACTAATTAATATTACAATTGTACATTTATGGTAACAAGGGGTGTTACATAGGCAGGCTAATTCTAATCAGGACTCGAAAGAATGTAAACATGTACTGAAAACATTATTAGTGCCGTGTGCACAGTGAGGACAGTGTGATATACATATAAAATAGAATACAATTCTATACAGGACTTACTAATTTGCATTACACCCTGTAAAAAAAAAATTCTGTCTATTACCAATGGCCCCAAGTATCCCTTATGCAGAAACTCCCATATTATGATTAGTGACCGCCCCCCCCCCCCCCACCCCCCACATCAGCAGTAGATGGCGTGTACGGTTTGTTCAGTCACTTTGCCCAGACTTTATCGTATTTACTAGGGCAACCCCTATTAATATAGGTGTCTCTACAATAGGTTATTATTTATCTTAATTATTATTAAACAATTATCTTATTGTTTTCAGTATAGAAGTGTAGGAGAGCAAGGTTTCTTCCTTGTGTAGAATAAAACTGTATTAATGAACAGTCGCTCAGACACTGTAGGAACAATAACCTCTACCAAACCCAGCAGGCAAACCGACATTGAGACCGGTAAACGAGCAGAAGTAATTGTATTCAATAAATCTACTACACCTCCTCCCAGAAAATGGCTATATATGAGCAATTCCAAAAAATGTGTGTGAAATCCCTCTGAGATGCTCCACACCACCAACAGTTGAAAGAGCATGCCGGATTTATCTTTTGACGTCTATAAGGCGTAATATATGCTCTATGAACCAATTTAAATTGAATCATGTGGTCTCTCAAAGATATCAGAGAGGGAAATCCCACAATTTAAATTGAATCATGCGGTCTCTCAAAGATCGGAGAGGGAAATCCCACACATCCCTCCAGTACTCCATATCCAAATCTGGTATATATTGCATCCACCTAGCTAAGATGAGAGTATGGTCTGGAGGTGGTCTGAGTACTGATTCTAAAGAGGATTGTATAATCCTTAGGCTGTCCAGTGGAAACTGGAGATATCTAAATAGATAAGAACTAGGTAGATTAAAGATTGAGGTAAGTGTAGATCAGGTAAGATAATTTTCAAACAGTGACCACTTGAGAGATTCATTTAATGCTATATTTAGTCCATGCTATAGGTTCTGGTAGTAGTAGTAGAATTAAACCATAGAGGGGCATTTGTAGAAATCCCACCCTTTGGATAATACTCACATCTGGGACCAGCCTCCCAAGCTCGAATAGTATTAAGCATTAAAGCAATCAACTGATAGGGTGCCCTGCGGCCCCTAAATAAGAGTACCATAAGAGCTTCTAAAGAACTTACCACTGCTGCTTCCAACGGAGTGGAGGATTTATAGATGTCTGGGCTTGGCCACCATACGGCCGTAAACAAACTGAGTGGCCAAAAAATATTTGTATAGATCCAGAAAAGATGAGCCTCCCAATTCACAAGGGCGCATCAAGGTAGTTAATTTGTACCTGGGGTTCTTCAGTCCCCATAAAAAAGAAGAGAAAAGCTGATTTAATCTTGTAAAAAAGGATACATGGAGCCACTGAGGAAAATTGTCTAAATACATAAATATCTTATTTTAGGATAGACAAAAGAGATGGTCTGTCTTTTACTTGTGGAAATTATACTTATGCTATTGCGTAGCCCCCTTTATTCTAGAGTTACTTTTAAGTGATGTTTCCAGTAATTGGACTGAACTGCCACCATACTGACACGTTCAGCTGGCTATAGATGGATGGAATATTGAACAAAAATTACAGAGAACCAAACAATTGTTTGATTCTTTTTTTTTTTTTTTTTTGATTTTTTTTTTTTAATGGTTAATGTGCTCAGTTTGAGTATTGATATACAATTTAACCACTTAAGCCCCAGACCAATTTGCAGCCAAAAGACCAAGCCCCTTTTTGCGATTCGGCACTGCGTCGCTTTAACTGACAATTGCGCGGTCGTGCAATGTGGCTTCCAAACAAAATTGGTGTCCTTTTTTTTCCCCACACATAGAGCTTTCTTTTGGTGGTATTTGATCACCTCTGCGGTTTTTATTTTTTGCTATAATAAATATCCCCAAAAAATATATAAAAAACATTTTTTTTCCTCAGTTTAGGCCGATACGTATTCTTCTACATATTTTTGGTAAAAAAAAAAACACAATTAGCAATTATTGATTGGTTTGCGCAAAAGTTATAGCGTTTACAAAATAGGGGATAGTTTTATAGCATTTTTATTATTATTTTTTTTTTTTTTTACTAGTAATGGCGGCGATCAGCAATTTTTATTGTGACTGCGACATGGCACATTGGACATTTTTGACACATTTTTGGAACCATTGTCATTTTATACAGCAATCAGTGCTATTTAAATGCACTGATTCCTGTGTAAATGACACTGGCAGTGAAGGAGTTAACCACTAGGGGGCAGTGTAGGTGTTATGTATGACATTGTTTTTTTTTTTTTATTGTAGGGGGGCGTGGCCTGGCATGTCATGTCACTGATCGTCCTTCCCTATAAAAGGGAACAGACGATCTGTGACAGCCACACAGGGACACACAGCCACACAGGGAAGCACGGGGAGAGGTTTGTTTACACAGACCTCTCCTCGTTCTTCAGCTCTGTGACCCGATCACGGGACACCAGCGGCAATCGGGTCCGCTGGTCCCACTGCCATGGTCACGGAGCACAGGACCGGGCTGGGAGCGTTCCGCCGGTGGGCTGGGCACTTAAAAAGCAACGCCAGGTACGTGCTTGTGCCTAGCCGTGCCAGTCTGCCGACGTACATCGTCGTGAGGCAGTCCTTAAGTGGTTAATACTGAAAATGAATAAAAATATAGATGGCAAATTATCAATACAGTGATGGGTGAATTGAATGGGCTATCTATCAATGATCGTTTGTTTTTTAGTTCGATTTTCTAACTATCTTCTATCTTCTAACTACTTTCTATCTATGGCCATCTTTAGTGTAATTGGAGCTCCCCCCACCTTGTCTGTCTATACCATGTTGCCAGATTTCTTTCTCAGATGGTATTGCAGATAAAATCTGTGATGGCAGTGTCTGGTTTCAGTAAAATTTCAGTGTATTGGAAGCAGAAGATAAAGACCGTGGGGTTTCTTTACTAAAGCTGAAGAGTGCAAAATCAGGCTCACTTCTACATAGAAACCAATCAGCTTCCAGGTTTTTATGTCAAGGCTTAATTGCACAAGCTGAGGTTAGAAGCTGATTGGCTACCATGCACAGTTGCACCAGATTCTGAGTGCTCCAGTTTTAGTAAATGTACCCCAATGTCCCATTTCATACCAATGTTTTGCGCAACTAGTCTGTAGTTAGTATGTGTCAGTCTACTGGCTTACGTGGCTTATCTAACCTATCTAATTTCTTTTCAGGCATATGGATCAGGCTGTGATATTGTCATACTAGCAAGTGATTTTGAGTGTGTTCAGATAATTCCCGGTGCTAAACATGGAAACATCCAGGTTAGCTGTGTGGAATGTTCTCAACAGCAAGGCCGGGTAAGACCTTTTATATTATCTCTAATATGATTTTTTTTTTTTAAGCAACTTGTGTGACCTATAGCAAGCCTTTTTTAGCAGAACTAGAATCCACTAAATATTTGTTTGGAATTTTTTTGGTTGGATTTTTAGATATTTTTGCTGTACCTGTTACTTTGTATGCTGTACATGAATCTGTACATGATGAAGTTATACTTCATCATATAATCGGTCCTCATTCATTAATTAACAAACAAAAAGATGGATGCATTCTTAAAGCCATTTTTAAAGGAGAAGTAAGGCCAACGCTTTTTTGACCATATGTCTCCAATGGATCACAGGAGTGCAATTTGTTCTGCACTCCTGTGACCAATTTCAAGCGGACGGGGCTAAGGCCTCTGTCGGCTGAAGTCACTTAGGCGGTCCAGGCTTGGGAAAGATCCCATCCATATAGTTAGAATCCACTCAGGTGCCTGGACTGGCACCTGGCTTAGCTTCTCAGCAAATTTCCCAGAGCCTGAGCCAGACCCTCTCACCCCCTCCAAAATCCAGCAGAGAGCAGAGAGTCGGTGGCTGACCGTCATGGCTCTCTGCTCAGAGCGGAGGGAGAGAACTGAACAATCATCGGTATGTGATCACTCAGTTCTCAGTGCAGAGTTGGCAGGGGACAGATGCAGCATCAGATCGAATGGTTGAGTATAAAAAATTTTTTTTTTAATCCCAAACTTCTCTTAACACGAATGACAGCTTTGGGTGGGGGGGGGGGGTTGGCTAAGCATAAACAAAGTGGGGAGGTCTTCAAGCTGACATCATTGACCAGATGTAGACATAACTATATTTGCTCAATGGCATCATGGGGATTCCCAACCAGCAAATGAATAGTGCTGGATGATGTCACTGGTTGCAGGTGTGGCACACTGATTCTTTGACTCCAGACATATGAATGGATGCTCAAACCAGCAAAGTTCAGTCCAAACCAGTGTTCAGACCAAATCGGGAGCTCATCCTTAGTAGCCACTTCTACAAAATGCCTGCAAGAAGTAATCAAGAAGGCAATCCAGCCTTTGATGTCAAGTGTGTACTTTCCACAGTACACTCTTACATTTATTGATGTTTTTTTGTAAGATGGCTGAAAAAGATAATTTTTACCTTTTATCCATAGGCACTGTTTGAATAAAGATCTAATGTTTGCCTGTTCAAATAAGTTGAAATAGTCATCCATGGAGTGTACTCATATGACCTGTATGTTGGTGAATTATATATATATATTTTTTACTTTCAGATTGCTGCATCATATGGGAACACCGTTTGCATTTTTGAACCTCTTGGTACAGTTAACGCTCATAAACGAAACAGTGTAAGTAATAATAACATAAATACTGTGTGTATATACAGTGCGTGTGTGTGTGTGTGTGTGTGTGTGTGTGTGTGTGTGTACAGGCAGTCCCCGCATTACAAACGACTCCTACTGACAACTGGAAATTAGAGGAAATCTACCCCTAGGAAGGGAAATTCACTCCTAGAAGAGTCATCATGGAAAAAAGTGTCCACAAATCTCCACTGATGCTTTATCACCAATCCTTGTTTCCACAACAACCCAAAATTGGCAAAAATCTAATTGTCACAGGGACAGAAAGTGAGGTGAAATCTTGTGAACAGGGGCACAGACAGCAAAACAAATGATACACCCGGTGTTAACCCTTCTCTATGCTATCCTAAAAACATATTTTTTAAGGCTTTTGTTTTTACCTTACTGCATACATTTAAGGTAAAACACTTTTTAGGTGCAGCCAAATGCTTACCTAAGCCTGATCTTGATCCTACCCTGTGGGCAGCAGCACTGCTCTCTATCCCTCCTCACTGGACTCAGGAGAGCAGCAGAAGCCATTGGCTCTTCTTTCTGCTGTTATTCAAACCCAGTGGTGGAGGGTGGGGACAAGCCGCACTGTATGGCTTTCTAAGGTGGCACATGGAGAAGAGATGGAGTCAAGAGTTGGTGGGGAAACCCAGCTGAAGAGGATTTTGAGATAGTTGATGGTATTGTAAAACAAAAGAGATCAATGCCTTTCTAGTTTTTTTAATCCAGGTACATAGCAACTCTTATGCCCCATACACACGGCCGGACACTTTGACGACAAAATCCGTCGAATTTTGGCCCAAACTTGTTTTGCATACACACGGTCGCACAAAGACACACAGCGTTTTTGCCATGATTTGCAGTTGCTCATGACGGATGTCAAGATGTTCCTATCCTGAATGTGATTCTTCTGTGTTCAGGAGAGGTTGGTTTAACTTCTCCTAAACTTCGCAGCTCCTAAACTCTTATACAAGCCTATGTGTACATGGACACACAGGCTTTTATGGAGTCGAGTTTAGGAGCTTTGTAAAAAAAAAATGCCAAAAGCTCCTAAACTCTAGATCTGTCACTCTGGAATTCCCTGCCCCGGTATAGCCGATCAGCCCCTACCCTGTCCACCTTTAGGAGATCCCTGAAAACATCTATTACCTTTTGTACCACCACCCCCTTCTTTTTAGAATGTAAGCTTTATGAGCAGGGCCCTCCTGTTCCTTCTGTATTGCACTGTAATTGTGCTGTCCACCCCTCTACATTGTAAAGCGCTGTGTAAACTGTTGGCACTATATAAATCGTGAATAATAATAATATACTGTAGATATACTCTTGCTTCGATCTTGAATGCTATGTACCTTGTTCATGAACCTGACAAATGCCAATAATGTTCTTTGTTAAAAAAAAAAAAAAAAAAACATAGTTGGGTTTTTATAAACTTGACCACAAAAATGGTAATATAGTGGTGCTAGATAGATGGCTCTAGGTTTGGTCTACATTGGCTTAGGTTGCTGATGCATCTTTTTACACTTCTGCTGTGCAAAGGGTCACGAGACTAAACTAAAGAAAGATCTAGATCTTTATACCAACTTCTTTATTTTTGTTAAGCTGGCCATACGCCTATAGATTATCTGCAGATTTTCTATGGTTAGATGGAAAAAGTGCAACAGATTTCTCTATGTTCGCTAAACTGTGTGGATGGAGGAATCTCCCACTTTTTCCATCTAACCACAGAAAATCTGCGGATAATCTATAGGTGTATGGCCAACTTTACTTTGTTAGTACTACAGTGTACAGTATATATTACTTAGTGCAATGATGTGTTCAGTGTTTTCAAAATGTTTTTTTTTTTCCTTTTTCCAGCAGCTTAAATATCAGTGGCTTAGGACGGGCCAGTTTTTCCTTAGCTCGGTGACTTACAACTTGGCATGGGACCCTCAAGGTAAGCAAGTTGCCACTTAATGTCTTTACCTAATTTATGGCCTTGGATGCTTATGACTGAGGAAGGAGGTTTTGTGTTGTGAAAACAAGCGTTCCTGTTAATAGGCCTGCACTGCTCAGCTCATGTGACAGCTCTGCTTTTCTATTATTGATATATCAGTTTCCTGTTTATAAGCACAGCCTTCTGCTATGACGTTGCACTTGGCTGTATTTCTCTTATGTAACACTGTTTCTTCTGTGATTGTTTTTCAAGTTTTTGAAGAATGTGAAACTAACAGGGAATACAGTGTGTTACATTTGATGTTCAGTATTTTCTTTTTTGTTGTAGTAACAGTAAAAACATGATGCAAATTTTAGTCGATAGAACTCTAACATTTTAAATTCTGTTTATCAGGGCTTAAAATAAGTTTATATAAAATGTTATATTATGAATTACTTTTTTATCGTTTTGAAGCGAAGAAATAAAATGTTAGAACTTTTTCCACTTTGTTTAACTAATCATAAATAATCTGCAGGTAACAGACTGTTGACAGCCACTGAATACTTGAAGTTATGGGCACCCCCTTCTAGTGACATTCTAGAAGAGGAGGAGGATGATATTGACAGAAACCTTGTAGAGGATAAAGTTCAACCTGCCTTGAATGACTGGAACTGTACCTGGCAATGCAAGTAAGTTGAGATGCGGTGCTGAGCACGCTGTGCTGCTTTTTACGATGTTCTAAGTTACAGAATTTCTTCTGTGACATTACATTGCATGTATTTTTCTTCTTGTGTGACGTGCTATCACAGAGTTTTGCTAAAATATTAAATCTACTTTTTTTAGACTGTAAAGTCTTAATTGTGTATTTCCTAATCTCCAAGTCTCTGGAGCAACCAGTTGTAGAAGTGACATAATTACATCCACCACGGTGCAATTAAAGAGTCAAATGATTTCAAACTAAACACACACACTCTCCTGTATTAGAGTGAAGCAGGGTGAAAACTAAGGAGCTTTCAAAACAAATTTGGGATCAAAGCGATCTTAAACCCAAAACCAAAAATGTAATATTTTGCAGCTTACCAATCATTAGATGTGGTGGATGCATTTGTTTTCACCTGGTGATCTGCAATCCTCAGTGATAAAAATAAAAAAGTCCCATAGAAAACTCAAAGATATGTGATGAATCTTGCTCAGAAGTGATACATCCAAACAATATATGTGTAACACCCAGTGAGATCCTTCACCGATCAACCTAAATGAACTCACCAGAGTTATTGGCTGGTCTTATAGAACCAGCTACTGCACTTACTACTGATCCCTTCAGGATAGATATGGTTAATGCCAATGTGCTGGCTCTCAATGTGATCTCCTCTCATTGGGTCCTCACATGCAAGTCCCAATCAGATGTAGAGGTCAGGTAGAAGGAAGGCTCTCATAGTGTAAATCCGTAAAATACACAGGCTTTTATTAAAACTGATTAAGAACACTGACATTTACATAGTGTCAGTCCAACACTAGGGAAGTAGCGCTTGTTTGTATTACTATTTATCCCCGGGCCGAAAATTTGAGTAATAAGCACAGTTGCTGGTTCTATAAGACCAGACAATAAGGCCGCGTACACACGCGCGGACTGTTCGCCCAACTTTGTCCGTCCAACAGTTTCGGCAAACAGTCCGCTCAAACTTAGCATGGACGGACATGGCCACACACGACGGACGAACAGTTTGCTGAAACCGTGCGCGATGATGTGAACGGCACGCACGACGGGACGAAAAATACGACGTCCTATACACTGCATTATAGCTTTCGGCGTGAAAATCCTTTCTGAGCATGCGCGCAACTTTGTTTGACGAACAAGCCTACACACGAGCGGACTGTTCGCTGAAACAAGGTTTCAGCGGACAGTTTTACGGAATTTCCGAAAAACCTTGTCCGTCCAACTGTCCGCTGAAACTGTCCGCTGAAAGCCCACACACGAGCGGACTGTCCGCCCAAACACTGTTCAGCGGACAAAGTTGGGCGAACAGTCCGCGCGTGTGTACGCGGCCTAACTGATGAGTTTATTTAGGATGATCGGTGAAGGATCTCACTGGGTGTCACATATATTATTTGGAATACATCACTTTTGAGCAAGATTCAGCCCATATTTTTGAGTTTTCTATGGGACTTTTTTCTTTTCATCACTGGGGACTGTTGGCTTTTTCACTTTATGAACTTTTTTGAATATTTGTGTTACTTCATTATGAATAAAAGGTTTTCCAGGTCTAGGGACAACTAATCACATCCATATCCTATTTGAGCAATATACAGAATCAAGAGGGAAATTCCCCTATGGGGCAGCTTCTTTTTGAATCTGTATTGTGTTTCTTCATTGTGAGTTACACTTTGTAGTTTTGCACTGCACTAGTACTTTATTTTTACTTTTGCATATTTTTGCATATATTGCACATTATGACGTAAGTATATTTCTATATTTTTGCATTTACCATATTTTTCGCTCCATAAGACACACCTGACCATAAGATGCACCTAGGTTTTAGAGGAATACAGGTATGGATTGGCATGTCTGTGCAAATTTGTTGTGCCACATCCTATAAAAACTACAAAAACAGAAGGAAATCCCTATTGGGGGACTTTAGAGGCACGTACAACTTTATAATAACGTACAAAGCTATATTTTTATTTATACAAAATTTGTATACACATAATCACAAAAAAGTGAGAGAAGTATAACACAAAGCAATTAAAAATAAGAAAACGATGTCTATAATACAGAGTTGAGCACCCATACAGAATAAGGTGAAACCAAACACTTGTTACCCTACGCGTTTCTGAGAAATTGTAAACTCTTCATCAGGGGTAGGTGTAGAGTATATGAAACATAATTCTAGTAAAAAACACAAATGACAGGATATTGGGAAACGAAGCAGACATATATAAGCAATACAGATTAGTCAAAATGTGGACATGCTATGTCTTGTGAATTAAAAACAGTTAGGTCAAGTAATCAAGTGGTATGGCCTTCCAGTGTATAGGGCTTCACATATGTGAATCAGTAACTGATAAATTGCATTGATTAGAAAAGATGATAACAAGAAAAGGGGGCCCTGTATGAACCACCCCTCCCCAAACCCGCCCCCCCCCCATACACAGGGATCTCCGTAAATAACCCAAACATGGTGCACCCCGTCTTTTAGTACAGATGGGCGAAGTTACGCAGTCTCAAACACAGCATTTGCCACTGCCCTGTTGTGTATTGACGTCAAGCAAAAAGTTACCTGGAGATATATTTCTACAGCATATGTTATGTTTTGTACAATCACTATCTGTACTGTATATTGATTTGTAACCTGCTGGTCCCTGTGGGCTTGTTCCTGCAATAAATAAGAAAAAAAAATACATTTAGACTTTAAAACCACTTGAATTCATTTGCAGCGATAGCGATCAGAGATTCTCAGAAGCAAATACAAAATGAAAGGCCAAGAAATATATCTATATCTATCTATATATGTGTGTATATATGTATATGTGTGTGTGTGTGTGTGTGTGTGTGTATATATATATATATATATATATATATATATATATATATATATATATATATATATATAATAATAATAATAATAATATAATCCCTCTAATAGTTTTTTTTTTTAAATGGACAGTGCAAAGGCTGAATTAATTTGATTTAATAAATCTGTTTTATATTGTACACAAGGAATACAAAACTTAGAGGAGCTCCAGCCCCATCACCCCACTGAAAAATGAAAAGACTTTTATTATTAGGACACTCACCTGTCCAGGGATCCCACAATGTTGGCACCCCAACCAATTTTTCTATTGGCTCTCAGGTGCTGCTGCTGCCATTTGTTGTAAGGGAAACCGGCAGTGAAGCCTTGCGGCTTCATAGCTGGTTCCCTACTCTGCATGCACGAAGCACGCTGCACTTTGTGAATGGCCTGGTAGCGCGGGAAAGAGGAGGGGGCCAAACTTCCCAGGGACCTCGCCGCAGCGAGGTCTCCCCGAAGTGGAGATGGGTACCTGTCAAAAACGGGTACCATCTGGCAGATCAAGACTCCCAGAGTTGGGATGACTGGGTGCCTGGCCTCATATTGGTGATGTCAGCAGGGAGCGGACTTCAGACTGCTCTTTGCTGAAAACAGGTCACAGGACTGCAAAACGAGTTGCACTCCTGTAACCCATAGGAGAAACCCAGCCAAACAAGCTCAGGCTGGACTTCTCCTTTAAGTGTTTGACCTAATACTTGTACTTTTAATAGTCTCCAAAAGTAATTTATCAGCTCACTTGTTGCAGTATATGCTTTATTAACTGAGGTATTTTTCATAAACATCAATCGTCTAAATTGTAACCAGAAAATTCATGACCTACAGCACTAGATCAATTCTTTTTATTTATTAATGTAATTTACATACTTTGCGAAACAGCACATCATGAATATTTAATGTTTCTTTGCAAACAGGACTGCTGTGCCTGTGCTTTTGATGAAGTGGTCCCCAGATGGTGAATACTTTGCAACTGCAGGGAAGGTAAGTTATCACACCATTTTAAGAACTGTTATATGTATTTATTTATTTTAAACTCGGGGCAACAAGTAAACGATTGGAGAGCTGCTAATTCTGTTCCTCCAACGTCGTTAATCATTGTAAAGTCAGAAACTTGAAATGTTATCTGAGGTTTACAAAAATGTGGTGCAGTCATCAGGAATATCATTGTATGTGGTGTTCCATCTTCTTTTCCATTCTCCAATATGTGAACATTTTGGGATTGGGAAAGGTTGGGATTCTCAATGAAGACACACTGGTCTGCATTTTTACAGCTCCATTTAGAAGATGACTTCTGTGCCATCTAAATGATTTGGCTTGCATGGTAGCCAGGTACAAAAGATGAATGCCCAAAGCAAAAACTACTGGTCAGCAAATAGTCCATGTCGTCTAAATCGTCTAAACCAGTGTAAAATATAATTTTAATAGTATGGCACAGGGCTTGTATTCATAGACCCATGGGTTCTATGCAGGCTACCTTCAGGTCACTGGCAAAAAACGTATTAGGACTACCCCTAGTGTGCACCCATATAACCCTGCCCACTCTGTGAGACAGCTTGTTTGCCATTTTCCATAGATTGACCTGTTCTCCTCTAGAAAAGTATTTTTCTTTTTTTAAACCATTCATTTTTTTTTTCTTCTGATACTGCCATTGAGAATTGACTGCTTACTTCCCTGGGCAATCTAGCCATTTCCGGATCGGTACACTTCAAGGTTACGTTGTTGACCGTGCCCAGACCCTACAAGGTGGGACTGACCTGTAATGTGTGCTTCAAGCACTGGGACCTGCCTTAGGTGCTTATTTTGGCACAAAGTGTAACGTGGATAGTTAGCTGCAGGGTGATATACACGGTCCATTTCTATGGTTTCCAGAACCTGAAGAGACCTTTAAGGATATGCCCACCATGACAGGATACGCCTAGACCCTTTAGTAGGTCCACTATCTTGGATAATGTATGGAAAAATGTCCCTGTATGTTGAGACCAATTCCTGGCTTTTAAGAAGACAACTGGCTGTGCTTATCTATCATAGGCACAAGGGGGTTGGGACAAGGAGGCTGAATAACATGCCTCTTGCATATGGCTTAAAGGATCTTTAAATCCTCATCTTTCCCTCACATCAGTGCTTTCTAACGCAAATTGTCCAGGGGACCTGGATCCCAGAAAAGTCAAAACTTTCCATCAACATTCTGGACCTGAGAGCCAGCAGATTTAACTCTACAACAATCAACTCCCCTTCTGCAGGGTCGCCTAGTCAGAGTGCAGCCGGACAAATACACAGCAGTGACCTACATAAATCATCAGGGGGCACCAGAAGTCATGCTGCCCTTAAAGAATCAAGGCTGATATTCTTAGCGAAAACCATCATTCCAACTCTCGCGACTGTCCACTTTCCTGGAGTGGAAAGTTGGCAGGCAGACTTCCTAAGATGCCAACACAGAGACCAGGGGCAATAGTCTTCAACCCTGAGATCTTTCGAATCCTCTGCCAAAGGTGGAAAAAAACAAATGTGAACATCTTGGACTCCAGTTTCAACAACAGGCTAAATAGATTTGTAGTCGGGCCAAGCGATCCACTGGTCCTGGCCTTAGAGACATTCCTTTGGAAAGTGTCCTCTTGGTGGTCTCTTCTTTCCACCTTAGTGAGGACGTTGCTTTTTTCTATCTTGCCCCAAAACATGCCAAAGAAATTGTCTAACACTGCCTTGATGTGTTCAGGGCTACCTGTCAGGGTCTACTTGGCAGTCACAGCCTCTGTTTACAAAATTAAATCCCCCCCTTTGTTTTTCCTTTGGGTCCTCATAGAGGGCATTCTGTTTTCCATTCCACCATTGCTAGATGGATCAGACAGCTTATCTATTCTTAATATTATTGTTATTATTTTTAACTGCTTCCCGCCCACCATATAGTAAAATGACAGAGGGGAGCACTCTCAATCTGGGACACTCTCGCCACCCATGTGCGCACCACAGCGATTGGAGATGTGCCCTGTCCCTGGGACACAGGGAATCCCTGATCACGATAAAGAGCCTATGATGTAGGCTCTTTACCATGTTATCAGCAGTGTCCAATCACAGCTGATCACAATGTAAACAGGAGATACCGGTTATCGGCTGACAGTGAGTGGGGAGAGGGGACATCTGGTGCCTGTCAGTGCCCACCAGTGCTGCCTGTCAGTGGCCACTAGGGCTGTCTGTCGGTGCTGCCTACCAGTGCCTAATTTTGTGCCCAGTGTCCATGTCCCAAATTTGAAAGGCCACCACCAGGTCCACTTTTCACTGCTTCTCCAAGTTTTACTAGATGGATGTTCAGGCCTCAGTAGATACAAGCTTTGGCTGTGAGGTGTTTCTAGCTGTCATTGTGTTTGTTTGTGTTCACCTTGTTTTCTTGTGAGCTGTTGGCAGTTCTGTTCTGTTATTTTGAGCCCCTCAGTTGTCTCATGGTCTACCGATACAAGTCCTGTACTGTATGATTAAAGTAATAGGAATTTTAACTTGTAAATTCCTGATTTTGGGGTACAGGACAGGATAGTCTTTACCCCTCTGAATCCTAATCACTCCTTATTGCTTTCTAAAAAAAAATGGAGTCTCACAGAGAGGGCTGGGCTATTAGTGCACGAGTGAGTGCTCTAGCAAGTTTTTGGCATTGTCCAGTCACCTGAAGGTAGCTTGCAATTAACCAATCAGCTATGAATACAAGTCCTGTGTTCTGTTCTATACTGTACTCCAAAATAAGGAATTTAAAGAGTAAGTAAACCTTTGCTAAAAAAATGTTTTCTTCTCCCTCCCCTGCATCGCATACTAGCATATTATGTGACACTTGCCTGCAAACGAAGCCCACGCCGTTTCCGCTGCAGGCTGCATCCATCTTCGTCACTCTTCCTTCTTGGGCCGCAGACATTGCTCTGTGACTGGCAGGAGCCGCGTGACGTCACAGCACTTGCTACTGAAGAAACGGCACAGTTGTCTGTTTCTTCAGAGCGCATGCGCCGATGACATCATTGGCGCAGTATACAGTAAATATCTCCTAGACGATGCAAGTTTAGGAGATATTTACAGTACCTATAGGTAAGGCTTATTCTAGGCTTACCTATAGGTAAAACGTGTAAAGGGAGGTTTACAACCTCTTTAATAGCAAGTCAAATCCCTGTTTGTTTATATGCTGGACTGGAGTTTACCGTAATGGAGATATCAGTTTTGCCTTTTTTATTGTCCTTTATACTGGTGGCTCTTTTTCCGTGCTTTCATTTTTTTTTTTGTACTACTGCTGCAGTGTTAGTTTTTGTGAATCTGTTTAAAGTGGCTGTTGCTTAACTCCTTCTTGATGAGTGTTTGCAGATATGCAGCCTCACGGAAATGGGAGGCCCGGTTCCCCATCACCTGATTGCTGTGATAGCCTCTGATTGGCTATCACAGTAATCAGTCACTGTTAAGCCTGTCACTGTGGGTTATTTTATTCTCCTCTTGAATGTAGAAAAAGATTGTGTCTTTTTCTCCTAGCTAGCGAAGAAAAGTGTAAAATAAGGAGAGAAAAATAGCTAGATCAGGATTATGGACAAATGTCATGATCGGAGCCAAAGGTCAGGGTCCATGTATTTTAGGTAGGATTAAAAAATAAAAATAAATAATTGTGTCAATGTGTTTTAGGTAGGGTAGGCCATAAAAACAAAAAGTGCTTGTTTCTGGCCCCTTCTACAGGTACAAACAATGAATATACACACATGTAATATCACTGATTGTCAGGAGCACGGAATTTTTATTGTGTTTCTTCTTTGGTGATAAGTTATAATAATAGCAAGAAATATACAGCTACATTTTAATACTTTTTTTTTTTTTTTTAACAATTTGGTGCCAGTTTTTCAGTTTTTTTCTTTGATAATAAAAAAACATCAGGGAGATATTCATTATCACCAAATAAAAGCCCAAGGATCAGCCTTTTTACACAATGCAGAGGATTAACCCCTTAGGTTCCACAGTGAATATAACTAGCTTGCTTTACTGCATATACAGACTGACTTTTCTGTTGTGGGTATAGTTTTACCCTCTGTCATTAAGGGTTAAATAAAAGTGAGAACAAAAACTGTACCTGAAAAGAAGATTGAATATACTTACTACTTCTGCCGTCCTCACCAAATTTGCTGTCACTTTTAATGACAGGGTTGTGGTTAACATTTGCAGAACTTTGTACATTTAGACTTGTATAATATGCAATTAAAGGCAAAAAATTATATTAAACGTTTCCCTAATTGTATTTTTACAAACATTTTTGTCCATATTCCATATACTATTTTTTTTTAAAAAAGACATTGATGTATTTTTCTGGTATTACATTGCAGAAGATTAAAGGTGCTATGTTTGGTTGCTTTCCTCTATCCTCTAAAGTCATGTTTCAGCAGCCACGATTATCCAGGCATATGATTCTGTGACAGATGGCATCGTTAAGAGACTTCCAGCTAGAAGGCGATTGCTGCCTCCGCTTCAGATGGCATTTTGTTTCCATTTTCATCATGGGTGTGACTCATTTATACTTAAGTGCTCCTGTTACACTGTGACCCAAGGAAACAACCCTTTCTTAGTTTGTCTTCACAAAGGATACATAAAAGATTTTTATATATATACCCTTTAAGGCATGTAAAAATTCAGGCCCATTCATATAAATGCATTAGAAATCTGGGTTTTATCATGTTTTAGGCAGGAACCTTTGGCTATACTGTACTTTGAGTATGTGTTTGTGTTATAGAGACAGTGTTGTCCACCCCCTTCAGGAAGACACTACATTTTTACTGAGCACAGCAGGTATTTTCCCCTACTTGCAAAGGCTAATGGCTAATGTCAGGCAGGCTACTATGCCGCTAGTCATTCTGCTACAGCAGGATCACTTAACCACTTGCCTACTGGAAATTTTTACCCCCTTCCTGCCCATACCAATTTTCAGCTTGCAGCACTGTCATACTTTGAATGACAATTGCGTGGTCATGCAATACTGTACCCATATGAAATTTTTATAATTTTTTTTACACAAATAGAGCTTTCTTTTGGTAGTATTTAATCACCACTGTTTTATTTTTTGCTAAATAGACAAAAAAAAAGGACTGAACATTATAGTTTGTTATAAAATTTTGCAAACCGGTAATTTTTCTCCTTCACTAATGTGCGCTGATGAGGCTGCATTGATGAGGGGCACTGGCGAGCGCTGATGGGCGCCACTGACAGACGCTGATAATGAGTGCCTGATTATCAGTGTCGTTGATAACTGGCTTGTGTTTACATCCTGTGATCAGCTGTCATTGGACACAGCTGATCACATAATAAAGGGCCGCTGTGATTGTCCCTTTACCCCGATTTGTGACCGGCTGAATCCAAAGGACTCGGCTATCACAGAGTGCACCTCCTGCACGCTGCAAGTGGTGCACGGGTATCGGCATCACAGGAGGATGTCCATGGACACCCTCCCAGAAAACTAAGCCTGCGCTGCCTTGTGCCGTGAATCTCTCCTTCTGTAGCTAAGGCAGAGAAATGTTGCTCACATTACTATCACTTGAAATACAGTAGTGTTTGGGCCAGGGACACAGCCACAACTCACGGTATCTGACTATGGAGGGAGTGAATCTATAGGGAACAGATAGACAGCATCTTTAGTGATTCTGCCATGCCGCTGGTAATTTGTGTCTACTGACAGACCTGCCTAGCTGACATTACCCTTAAAGATACAAAATGTGGAGAAATGTGAAATATGTATGTGTGCTGGGCAAAAACTGTTTGAGATGACACACAGCAGCCGTGTTGTTTGAAAATCATAGTCAGCCATGACATTTCTGTTTTAGTAGCAGTGACCACCCCCCCCCCCCCTTCAGGACCTGGCTACATTGGGACTTCATCTTCCACAATTACCAAAGTTTTAGCTGCATTCCAAGACGTCCACCCATCCTCAGGCCCTCTGAGCACTATTAACTAACATCAAAACAGGGCAACCAGATAATCTATTGAGTTTGCCTATCTACACCCAATTAACAGGAGAATCCACTACCCAGTCACTCTAATGGCCATCATAAAACCATTAAGCTTTCAAGCTTGAGTAACTAAAATCTTAACTAATATCTGTCCTGGTCGCAGACTCTTCACCTGTCGCAAATAGCTCAGCTGGTGGAATGGCTGACTGACTGGTTATTAGCCAAAAACTGGTTGTTATTAGCCAAAGATTACAAACTTCAGTGTATTTCAGTAATCCTGAGCTGATAATACAACCAGAAAAAGGACATATTTATCTGTATCAGTTAATTAGCAGCATTTTAAGCCCAAACACTGCTATCCTAGGAAGTACCAGATGCGTATTAGGCCCATTACCTCTAATAGATGAAAGACATCCGATGTCCATCATATTTGTATTCATTCAAAAGTTTTATGTTGAACAATAATATGCAAGTTATCAGATGTTAACCAGTAGGTATTTAAAGATGATATCTATAGAAAACTTTATCTCTGGGGGGTCAGCTGCATGGTCATAAACCTGTGCACTGAATGCCTCGTGCCAAGGTATGAATAGCCTAATGCTATCCCGGGAGTTAATGGTGGTGTTGCCTACTGATCACTTATTGTGTTATTTCAAAGTTGAGATGACTATTCAAAATATAGTATGTACGGATTTCCTTTTCATCTGAAAGACACTCAGCCATTGTCTTCACAGGATGATTGTCTCTTAAAAGTCTGGTATCCTCTTTCTGGGTGGAAAACATCATTTTTGCTGGGTGAAAGTCAAGATAAAAAAGTGGATGTCAACTTTTCATTTGTGTACCTTGCTCATCCTCGGGCAGTGATTGGATTTTCATGGAGAAATACAAGCAGATTTATGCCAAGGTAAAAATCCAGATAACTGATTCATCCATCATTAAAGTATGCTTATAGGAAGGTATGCAAAATATATTTCTTTTACTGGTGTCTTATTAAAATGTGTTGATTATAATGCGCTTTCTGTTCAGTAGGATATGTCCTTAAAGCAAACAGAGTGATTAGCGTAAGTCTTCTGTACGTGTGGGGAAAGAAAACCTTTCTTGTTTTGTAACTGTGCTTAACAGAAGTAACTTTTGCTACTGAACTTGGGAGACAATTTTTGTATCATTTGAGTGTAGATGAAATTATGTAATTGCTAACTGCTGAAAATGATCTTAAATTTAAATTTTATAACCCTGTTGTATTTTATGTTGCTGTCTTCATGTTGCTCTTTAGGCAATAATCAAAGCCAAAAACATAATAGATCAAAGGATAAATATGTATCTGCCAAGTTTGAAGGCAAAGAGACTTTTTCCCAGGCTTTTGAGGGGAGGGCATATCCCAGTAGCCAACTCCCAGTCTTAGATGTAGAAGGGATGATTGGGGAAGGCACTCGTGAGCAATAAGCCATAGAGCAGGGGTCAGCAACCTTTTCTTTTTCATACATTATGGGACACAGTTAATATTCATTACCTACTGGGTTATACTTCATCTCCAGGTGAATGGACAAGAGTGGAGCAAAGGTCTTTAGACAGGAAGTGATCCCCTATAACCCCTCCCATACAGGAAGTACTTCAGGTTTTTACCATTGTCTCCAAGGTGGCTGGCACGGTTGTTTGAGCTCTCTGAGCTCCAGATCTCTCGTCCCACAAACTGTTCTTAAATGAATCAAGGGATTGACCGATCAGATCCATTTGACATAGGCTCTATATGCTTAGATAAATGGTACCTGAGCTTTGCAGAATAGACCCAAGATCCTGCAAGGTTTTGCCTATAATGCGGCCTCCAGGCGATGGACTCTGCAAAGTGGAATCCTGGAAACCAGAGCACTAAGGTATTCGTGCAGAGTGCTGTACAGGTCCAAGGGAGTGGACCCTAAACTTGAAAAGGGTACCCAGTCCTTGAAGGTCCTCAAGTGACAGGAACCTGCCGTGATGGGTGAAGAGTGGGCTCTTAGTTTACTAAGCTGCCCTGCACCTTGATGGGTAAGTGAAACCCTTTTATTTACTTATTGTGGGCTGTTCCAGTGATTGTAACAATCAGTCAAGCTAGCTAGAGGCTGAACACCTGTGTGCAGTGACCATACGGGGGAGTTTTGGGCTAGCTGTGGATGTTTGCAAAGTGTACCTTTTTTTTGTTTGTGTCTGGCTGTTCTTTTACCTGTATGATGGCGCACGACGGTGCACCATTTTGCCTTGGTTCGTCAGGGCGCACGTGCATTTACAAGCGCTCTGCTGTGCTCAGCAGTTTGGCGCCCATGGCGCATGCGGCTTTGCCCGCATGAAGATTTTCACCATAAGCGAATACAGCCACGTCTGTCCATGCCTGTGCGTGCGCACGCATGTACAGAACATTCTGGCGCACAGCCAGCTTATTTAAGCCATGTATGCCAAGAATGCGGTGCTTCCAGAAGGCAGCTGTGGGACACAGAGCAGGCTCTGAACCAGTCATTTGCAGCGATTCATTTCTCCTTACCTGGGTCACATGAGTTACCAGGTGTTTATAAGGGCTTACCTAGGTTGGAGTCCATGATGCAGAGATGTATGCTCACCCTTGAAAATACACACAGCCCATGGTAACAGGGTAATAAGCTACCTGGGCTGTTAATCTGTGCACGGGGGCTTGACAGGAATTTGCTAAAGGATAGTCGAGGTAAAGCCGTAGTCAGGGATTCCAGAGGACAAAATAAAATATAAGCAGAGCCAGGGTCAGAAGCCAGAGTCAGTCTTGGGACGCTGTAACTACAACATTGGAATACAGGAACCTTTGGCAAAACAGGAAACGAGACAATGAACTCACAAAGAGTTTTATACCCAGCTGATTGGATAACCTGCTTCAGCTGAACCAGAAGTGACAGGTACAATCAGAGTATTGCCCTCAGTACTTCATGCAGAACTAGACGTAGCTGGAAAGAAGGCTGAAAGGAACTGAGGTGCGGCTCAGAGGCAAAGTAACATGAGCACTAAACAGGCAGTCATGGGTCCAATACCTCCTTGAGCCACTTGGGACGTGACCACGCCTGGCCGCCTGCATGTCACGGTAAGTACCGCGACAGTGTTGCTTGGCAGGCTAAAGGTGCTTAGCAGGATTGTTGCATAGGGGCTTTTTGAGCCCTATTAAAGGGTTTCATTTTGAGGTGTGTTAATACTACACCTAGGTACTCTTTTTTTTTTTTTTTTTGTGTCTAGTAAATGTCTTAAAAAAAGAGGAGCGTGACTAACAAACTGCAGGGAAGGGCACACCTATGTCATCAGTAGTTCCTGATGAACCTAGTCATATCCCTAGTGTTGTATCCCCTGAAAGACCAGCGGCTTCCGGGCAATCTGAGCCGCTGCGCCTATCTGGTATTGTGCCTAGTCAACCCTGCTGCTTCACCCTTTATCACCATGAATGAACTGTCCACGGCCCTAGCTGGGTTAGAGCACAGAATTTCTGGCATGATTGCCTCCATCCCGCGGGGTGGCAAGAAGCGCGACCCCCCTCCCCCGGAGCAGGAATGCTTTGAGGATAGGGAAGAACTAAAAGCTCAGGATTCTGTGGAGGGCCTGGCGGATGAGTCTGCTTCTGAGCAATCTGGATAAGAAGATACCCAGTTGATGTCTGCCTCGGTTGCATAGGCTTTTGATCCTCTCTTACTTAGATGGTTCGTTCTGACTTTAAGTTGCCTCTTGCAGAGGTTACTGAGCCCTCCTGGTCCTCTTTGGGGTCCCTGAGGCTTCTTCAGGCAACACAGGCTTTCCCCTTACACCCTCTGTTGGAACAGGCAGTGTATGTGAACAACCTGACAAGATTTTTGTTCCTCTTTAGAGGTGTTCCCCTTTATACCCCATGGATGAAAAGTTTGTTAATAAATGGGGCATGCTAGCCGTAGATGCAGCAGTCTCTTCCTTAAACACGAACTTAACTTGTCCAGTAGATAACACACAGGGCTTGAAAGACCCTGTTGACAAGAAATTAGAGTCATTATTAAAATCTACCTTTTCTTTGGCCAGTTCAGCTATTCAGCCAGCTGTTGCAGCAATTGGTATCTGCCAGTCCATAAAAGGATCAGGTTAGGCGGCCTGACAGGCCTAACCAGGAGGAAGATCTGGCTGAAAATAAGACATATATTCCTTGAGCTCTGTTTTGCTGTTGACGCCTTAAAGGATTCAATACAGCAGGTTTCTTGTTTGGCTCTCTTGGCTGTACATATCTACAGACTTTTGTGGCTTAAGAACTGGTCAGACAAGTTTCCTTATAAGAAATTATTGGCAGAACGTTTGGTGATGATTTGGACAAATATAGCCAAAAGATTTTCAGAGGGAAGAGCTCTCTACTTCCTCTAAAGAGAAGCAGCAGGCGTCCCCTGCTTAAAACCCTTCAGCCTCATCAGAGGTTCCTGCGATTTACAGAAAGGAATGTAATTTTTAGTTTGTGGCTCTACCCTTTGGGCTTGCTACAGCTCCCGGGGTGTTCACAAAGGTCCTAGCACCAGTACTGAGAAAAAGGAAAAGGTCTGGTGTCCCCAGTGACACACTTCCATCCCTGTAAAATATAAAAACAAAAGATTCGCCCTGGGACTTTAAATGAAGTGGGTACTGTTTCCACCAGTAAACATAACAGTAGTAAATATAGTAAATGGTTTATTCAAATACAATTGTTTACATGCATAAATAACACCAACAGTTACCAATTAAAAAAGATACAGAACAAGGAATATTGGTACATAAATGTAGTAGTAGTCATAGTACACGGGCATCATACTACCCGACTAGTTTCACGAGATCCAGCTCGCTCTTCAGGGGTGGATGTGTGTAACAATGTACCTAGGATGAAAACAAATATATATATATATATATGTATATGTATATATATATGTATATATGTGTGTGTTTGGCAATATAGCACAGTATTAGTTATAAAGGCACATGGTAGGAGGGGTTGTGGGTCCCCATACTCACCACTGAGCTTGACCATGGCTCCAGGTGTGCGGCCTCAGCTGTGTAAGCATGGAGGAATGGGGCACTTTAAATTTATTTTAATTTTTTCTTATTTTATTTATTTTTACACTTTCCCTTTGAAAAAAAAAAATAATTCTGATCACTTTATTGCTGTTAGAAGAGTACCTTGTGACCTTAACAGGCAGTGACAGGTACTCTTTATGGATGGAACTCCAGATCCCTCCTTTGCACTTAAAAGCATCCAAAACGCAAAGTTCGTAAACCAGAAAGTGATGTTGTGACATAGTTTCCGGGTTACTAGATCTGAGACCCGATCAATGACGATTTTGGCTTTGTTTGGGTCTCTGGCCAGTTGGCGGACATACCTGCTGGTCGCCTGGGCCTCCCAGGCGGCCACATTGGTTGTTATCCCAAGAAAGCGCCGGATCTAAAAAAAATAAAAAAAATAAAAAAGTTTCAGGGGTGATGGGTGCAGCTGCAGACATCACCCCGGTACAGGTCGGCGTAAAGGAGTTAAACTGTCCGCAGGCCAGGTGCACATGAATTCATCTCGTGCACTGACTGGCTGGACATTTAGCGGCGCCTTAGGTTGCCAACCTCTGCCATAGAGTTTTAAGATAGCATGTGAGCAATTCTAATTGGGAAGGCATAAATCCTCAAATGGGGTCAGGTCCCTGTGAAGACTACTCTTGTCTGTTCATAAAGTGGCAAAGCTGAAAATAACAAGGCCATCACCCATGACATGGCTAGTGGAGAGTTCATAAGCTCACAAAAAAGAGTTGCAATCTGTCGGGTCCAAGTGTCTGATGAAGAGGGGAGGGGAGTTGAGGCTTGCCAACACAGAAAGCGGTTACCGTATTTGCCGGCGTATAAGACGACTGGGCGTATAAGACGACCCCCTATTTTTCAAGTGAAAACATAGGTTTTGGGCAATACTCGTGGTATAAGACTACCCCCCTTCTGAGGCAACACCATTTTAAAAAAACATTAGAACGATTAAAAAATACAAAGCAAGAATGCCAACTACTCATCCGCCATGCTGTGTTATGTCATAAAGTAAATCAAACAATAATAACACAAACAGAGATCTATTGAATGCCACAACTCTGGAAAGTAGAATTTTTCACTAACCAAACCTATACCACTTTTGGGTTACATTCTATGGGAATTGTCCATCAAAATGCATTTAATAACCCCCCTGTCATATGTCCCAGATTTACCTGTCCCTCTTGGGTGCCTGAGACCTCAAGGCAAATAGCAGGATGTATAGTAGTAGGAGATCAGTGAATGGATTTACCCAGGGAAGTATGGTGAGCGGTGTATTATTTTAATGAATACAATGCCTGCTGGGATTGGCAGAGGCTGTAGCATCATCAGCCCTCTCTCTCTCTCTCTCTCTCTCTCTCTCTCTCTCTCTCTCTCTCTCTCTCTCTCTCTCTCTCTCTCTCTCTCTCTCTCTCTCTCTCTCTCTCTCTCTCTCTCTCTCTCTCTCCTCTCTCTCTCTCTCTCTCTCTCTCTCTCTCTCTCTTCTCTCTCTCTCTCTCTCTCTCTCTCTCTCTCTCTCTCTCTCTCTCTCTCTCTCTCTCCTCTCTCTCTCTCTCTCTCTCTCTCTCTCTCTCTCTCTCTCTCTCTCTCTCTCTCTCTCTCTCTCTCTCTCTCTCTCTCTCTCTCTCTCTCTCTCTCTCTCTCTCTCTCTCTCTCTCTCTCTCTCTCTCTCTCTCTCTCTCTCTCTCTCTCTCTCTCTCTCTCTCTCTCTCTCTCTCTCTCTCTCTCTCTCTCTCTCTCTCTCTCTCTCTCTCTCTCTCTCTCTCTCTCTCTCTCTCTCTCTCTCTCTCTCTCTCTCTCTCTCTCTCTCTCTCTCTCTCTCTCTCTCTCTCTCTCTCTCTCTCTCTCTCTCTCTCTCTCTCTCTCTCTCTCTCTCTCTCTCTCTCTCTCTCTCTCTCTCTCTCTCTCTCTCTCTCTCTTCTCTCTCTCTCTCTCTCTCTCTCTCTCTCTCTCTCTCTCTCTCTCTCTCTCTCTCTCTCTCTCTCTCTCTCTCTCTCTCTCTCTCTCTCTCTCTCTCTCTCTCTCTCTCGTTACTCCAATCCAAGCAGGCTCTGTATTCATTAATAGAATACATCGCTTGCCGGGATTGGCTCAACGGCGTATACTGTTTGTTGCTGAAGCCACATACAGTATTAGCAGACATTTGGGGGCTGACATCCATCGGGCAGCATTGTATACCGGCGTATAAGACGACCCCCAATTTTGGGCATTTTTTTAAAGTGTAAAAGGTAGTCTTATACGCCAGCAAATACAGTATATACATTTTAGGATGGGAATTCCACTTTTTCCAGGATTGCAGTCATGGGGCTGGGGAAAGAGGAGAATTCCATATATTATAATCATACAATCCTAAACCTGGAGAAGTGACAAAATCAAGGGGGACTCTGATGATGGGGGTGGGTGATTATTGGGTGGACCCAAGGGAGGGAAGTTAACGGTAACAATAAGATGTTTCTCTCCAGGCCGGCCCATTGCTTAAATTGGATGTGATGGCAATCTAAAATTTGGCATAATACAGAGGAGGCTTGGTAGATTTCAAGGTGGGGCAGCCCAGCGCCACCATCAGTTTTTTGCTTCACTAGAATATTATAACAGTCTGGCTAGAGAGCAAGGCATAGAAATTTGAGCAATACTAAGCAGTCCAGGTGAAAGAAAAGATGAGGGCCATGGCATGGTTTGAAAAGACATAGAGGAACCGGAGTATGATTATTTTCTCTACAGCTTTAGGTCTATTACCTACTTGTAATGAAATGCGACCCATGATGTGCAGGCTGCTGAATTCAGTAGAAATCTATACTACAGGGCTGTCCTGTCCTCCTCCTGCTGCTGACTATTCAGCGCTGTGAGAGTTAACTTCAATCAGATGGGGACATGGTCCCCTCCAGCCCTCTCTTCCATTGGAAAAAGTTATTTCACTGATTACACGGCCTGTAACTGATTGGCCATGGCCTGCGGCGACTTAAAGTCGTGTGGTAAGTCGCCCCAAGTTGTGTTGAAGTCACTCCAAGTCGTGGTGTTATTCATACTCAAGTCATGTCCAAGTTGCCTCCAAAAGTCACGCTGGAAGTCGTGTTGCCCCTGTGTGAATGGAATCTAACACAATCTGTGAATAGAGGAGCGTCTGAGATTCTCTCCTCATTCACAGATCAAGAGTTACTTCTGCCTGTACTCCTTAATGAACTCCAGGAAAAGGATTTTTTATGGTAAGTCGAAAATCCTGTTTTATAAAATACAAACTGAAATGCAAATAAAGAAATTAAAATATTAAACAATCTATTTTTTTTTTTTGTAGATGCAGATTTCCTTAGCAATATTACATATTTAATTATGTTCCTTTTATTAAACCTGTCATTTTGCTTTGCTCTTTGGCAATATCAATAGATCTTTTAGATCTATAACACTTGCTGACATTACTTTGTAATTTATTTTCTTTCAGGGGCTCGGTGTGCAATGTATTACTTACATCCTGTCAGGATGGCATTTGCCGCCTTTGGGCAGAAACCCTTTTGCCAGAGGATAGCCTTCTTGGTGGACAAATAATTGAGCATGGCAGTTCCAGTAGTAGCTTGTCCTTTACTGGAAAGCAAAAAGATAAATTGAGCATGCTCTTGAGGTAACATGTCTTATGTTTATCTCTGTACATTTTCTGGCTAACGTTAAAACTGAAATTCTTCTTGTGAAAAAATCCATGTTTTCATTTGTCCCCTATTAATCATGTACATAGATTTGACATTGTTGATAAAATCTCCAGGAATATTTCCTCTTGAACAATTTTAGATAAAAGTGAAATAGTGGGATGATGGCTGTATACTGTGACCACCTTATGTCAGGAGATTGTGACCAGCTCTCTATGGAGCCGGTTCCCACATCTACGGAGCAAATTTCAAAGGAGTCCTGTGCGTCTTCTGGTCCGTTTCAGGTCTGAATTCAGCCAAAAATTCGGGCTGAAATCGGATTTGAAGCGGTGAACAGGGACGCACCGGACCGACTGCTGTGAGCCCGCTCTGTGCATCAGTGTGAACCCAGCCTTAGGCTACAATTGGATCTGTCGTGTCATTGTTTATTAGTGTAAATGTCAAATACAATTGCAAAGCTGTCAAGGTAAGTCATGTTGCTAAATTTGGCCAAGGCCTCAGTGACCTCCTGGTCTCAAAAGGATTTGAGATGCGCAGAGCTGTTATTTATTCTTAATGCCACCCCCACACATTCCACCCGCAGTGCGTTTGCGGGCACTGGAACCACAGGGAAATCATATGGTGCAAAGGCCAGCACCTTTTTTTTTTTTCCGAGAAATGCAGCCACAGCAACACATTCAAATGAATGGCTTGCTATACCCGGGCAAACTTGGGCCACAAACCCACACAGGTGTGAATCAGGGGTCAGAAGTGCCTGCCTGTGGTGATGTATTTAACATGTGTGTAATAATGTGCAAAGTTCATTTGAATCGGCTGTCTAATGCACTATAATGGACCAAAAATTGCCAGCTATCAACACTTGGTAGTGCATTACTGTGCATTGTGGTGCGATGCATCACAGGTGAGTTGGGAAGATGCCTTGGGACACTACAGTGTACCAATGCACATAGGGGGAGATTTACTAAAACTGAAGCACTCAGAATCTGATGCAGCTGTGCATGGTAGCCAATCAGCTTCTAACTTCAGCTTGCTCAATTAAGCTTTGGCAATAAAACCCGGAAGCTGATTGGTTTCTATGCAGAGCTGCACCCGATTCTGCACTCTACAGCTTTAGTAAATAACCCCCAATATATGTGTTGACACAATGCAGAGACGTTAATGGGCCCTTAGTTTGAGCGATCGCTCTTGCGTGCCCCCGAGGGTTGGCACCATGGCAGTTGGTGGTGCAGGGTGTCAGTCAGACACACCGCTACACCGATCTCGGTAAAGAGCCTCTGATGGAGGCCATGGGACAGGAAGTTAAGGGGAATCTCCCTATGGCACACAAGGGCAAGAAAACTGAAAAGGTAATATCCCTCCCTTACATCCAAAATGAATAAAAAAAAAAAGTTTAGCTATAGTTTTACTTTGTGCACAAAAAGACTCTCTTGGGTTTTATTCAGTTCTAAAAGCTTAGAAAAACCTCCTGTATGTGTCTTTACATTAAAAATACACATTGACTATTTTTGCTAGGGTTCCAATATAGTTCTGTGCAGAAAAAATGCAGCACGCTCCTACCTTGTTTTTCTGCATCGGAAACTGACTGCACTGGTGTGAACTAGAGCCATTGGAATACATGGAAAACACTGCATACATTTTAGTGCAGAAAAAAGAACTGCAAAAACTGCAAAAGAACTGCATCTGGTGTGACCTAGCACTTAAATTAAGTGGACATTGTATTGCCTATAAAAAAAAATGTATTGTTCTTTTATACAGACAATTCATCACCTGAAACATTTGAGAAGAGGTAGAAGACGGTCTTCTGTTCTAGCTGCTCACACAGAATTGGTACCAAGTCAGCCAAGCCAGCAGGAATCCCACAGGCATATCTCACATCATGCCAATTCCCTTTGTCACCTTTCATATCGCAGCGAGTATAAATCCCAACACAGGTAAATTGGAAGCAAATATTTTTCTATTATTATGTCTTCATTACCCATTGGACAGATTGGTCTTTCCCCAGTGATATCCCGCCTCCAACACACACGCACACATGTACACCCCATGTATCCCTGCTCTAGCCCACACACTCTTTCTCCTCAAGAGACTTTTCAATCTGCGGTCACAATACAAAATAGCATATTGAAACATTGTCCATGCCCTCCCCGTAGACATGTAGGTAAGTCACACAGTCTGGAGGTTCAGCATTTAGAGCGAAACTTTATTTATGGGCAGTCTCTGCCCCCTACCCCCATTGCAGATGTAAGTTTCCCATTATTTCTCTTTGAATAGTGCAGAATTGTGTGGGTGTGCCTGTGAAAATTCTGCAGTGTATGTAGCTTAACCTCTTATTGACCAGCTGACTCCCTCAGTCCACCAGCTTATAAACTTAAGCCCCATTGACCAGTCTGTAGCATATGTGATCTGCTTCAAGAGCATGTACATAAACACTTCAGTGATGAATCTTCAGTGTGTGCGCGCCCTAACTCCTTAGTGGCCTGTCCCTAGCATATTGGCATCAACTCCTTAGTGCACAGGCTCCAGCTCAGGTGTGTCAACCTCTCAGAGCCCATTCCTTTGCACATATGTGATAGCCCCTTAATGCCTCTCATCACCCAATACCTAGCTCATGTAGGTTAACCCCTTAGCACTTATACCCAATTATATGTGTTTTAACCTTTCAGCACATGTTTGCTTATGTCTTTTTGCTTATGGGCATTCATCTCTTAAATATCTGTATCCATTATTCTATGCCAGGAAGGCTATTGGGTTACATTGGAAGAAACGGGCATCCCCTCCTCTTTCCTTATTGAAACAACTGGTTAACAATGCTCTTCCTTTTTATAGATGTGTACTTTCACAGAGGCTGTCCCAATTAATATGATAGAGTTTGGGCCAAATGGCTAGCTTAACCTTCCATGGTTGTGGATGATTACTACCTTTAACAGGTAGCCCCAACTATGTTCCTTGGGAGTTGTGAGCTTATCAGCATCCCTTAGGCTTTTACCGTTAATGCGACTTAGCTGGTTAGAGGTACACAAGTCTTTCTAACTTGGTTATTTTATATGCTGTTATAGTCCTTATGGCAACCTTGTTTTACTGTGCACTACTTCTGATGCCTTTATGCCCCTGTGTGGACTATGTGCCTGAGACTGGACTGTGTGTTTTGTACATACCTCGGGAAAGTTTTGTACTACAATCTAAAACCAATAAAAAGAGTTTAAAAAATATGAGTAGCCAGCTCTTCTGCATGTACCCCATAGCAGGTCCCCCCCCAGCTACCAGTCTCCAGTGCATGTGTGATAATCCATAGATAATTACATAGTTGGGTTGAAAAACATACAAGTCCATCTTGTTCCAACAATAAGAAAAATGCATAAAAAAGCTCCATATGCACAATCCTATACCCACAGTTGATCCAATTTGCTCCAGAGGGGGAAAGACAAATCCTTCCAGATCTCCCAGATTCAACTACCTCTGGTGTTACTATCTAATATCCTGAGCTGGCTAGAACTAGTTCTTTGCAGGATTTTATTCCACATTTTCACAGCTCTTAGGCCAGCCATACATGGTTTGAATCTTGGCTGTTTCAGCAGGAATGAGATTTGAAACGTGTATGGGCAGGCTGAATGTACCTGGTGACGACTGTGTATGTTGGAATCCCTGCCCTCGCTAACTTGCAACGACGGACCGGCCAATTTCACACCATGATGTCACTTGCGTAACAATGCCACTCTCAGCTGCGCCCAGCACACAGATTTTTCAGCTTGCGGGACCACAATCCAGCCTGCGAGCAGCCTGAGAGCGATTGTCACTGGGCTAATTATGCAATTAACCCTTTAACTGCCGGCACCCCCATTTTAAACGACCAGGCAGGGGAGACTGGTATTTTTAGCAATACCAATTATAATTTCAGAATAAGCGTCTGCAACACACACTGTCACCACAGAGACAGGTCTGCTCAGAGGTCTTACTATACAACAGTAGCGCTTTTTATGAGGCAGGTTCGTTTATAGCTTGCATTAAGAGCTTTTAAGACGAGGTTAACACTTTTCAACATAAGGGTTTATTATGAAAAGGTCAAGTTGGTACAAATAAAACATTCACAGAAAAAAGATGTTTCAAAGAGATGACAATGATAATATACAGCCACAAAGAAATAAGGTAGAATTGGGAAGGAAGAATACTTGCAATTATTGTCCGAGGGTTGATCAGAGTTCGATCAATGAGCTGGGTAATCAGTTCTCAAACTTGGCGGATGTTCCTGCTTGGATGGTAAAAGGAGAACTCCCATTGTCTTGGCTTCTCCTCTTTTCTGTCAAATCAAAGGGGGGTGTTGACAGCGACCAGTGACTAATCATCTGGTCATCTTGTTTAGGGGTTGGTTGCTGGGAGGTGTCTACACTCATGACCCTGTCCGAGGCACACTTTGTGATACATATTCATATCTCTGCATCTCTACTGTTTATAGACTGCAAATATCCATATTATTGTTCAGCATGAGATTTCCTTCAAAACAAATATAAACATGTTATGTCTTTAATGTCCAGTCTATCTAGGAGGAATAAGGGGTATCAGTGGTTTCCCATATGACTTGACATAGGGGCGTCTGGACTTGAAATGTTACAAATTATCTGAGGAAACTAAAAATGTCCCTATTATGGCTGTGCTATTATTACTTTGGAAGTCATGAAACCTGCTGAAATTTCATATTTATCCCACTGTTTTAAGCTTTATGTGCATTCAGGTATTTACGACCGGTATCTGCTGGTCTCTGAATTGAGGGTGACCGTTTTACGACAGGCCTGAACATCCAGCCAGGCTGACATAAGCTGTTTTTACTGACCTAGCCTGGTTCTGCTTTCTCTGTTGAGATAACCTTTGTTTGAAATTTAAAAGCTATGAATTCCTAGCATGAGGGAGGAAGTTCAGATTTTTCTATAATGTTACACAGTTATCCAAGCTGTCAATGGCTGCTCGAAGGTTCTCGTGCAACATGGCCACTAGCTACAGATTTTAATGTCCAGTACATGATATCGTTACAGTACCAAGCTGATTTATCGATCCACTTTGGTACAACCAGCCTGCTGGATATTACTTGCGATTATTGCCCCCCCCCCCCTTCCTGTTGGGAGAATACAATGTCTCAGTAGGAGGGATTCCATTGTCAGCACTGACTGGGTTGATGGGAGACTCGTTGACATTTCTTTTATGCAACCTGGTGGTGGCAGGAAAGAAATTTTGTACTGTCTGTGGTCAGCCTTACTGTGAAGAAGCCTTTCTGTGTGTTGAGGTTAAATCTATTTTCCTCACAATGTAAAGAGTGCCCCATTGTACTCTGTAATGACCCGAAAGTGAATAACGCAACACCAAGTTCACTGAATGGACAACCTATTTATTGTATAAACCTAATTTATACTATGTAATGCATATATTACCTCAATATATTTATTTAGTGCATTTATACCATTGTTTTTTAAAGATTATTTCCTGTAATCTAAAGCTTCAATTCAAAACTGCTGCAAAAATGCCGTCTTCGCCAATTATCTTAAAAACTTTTTTTTTTTTATTCAACCCGTTGACAGACAGGAGTCTTGAGAGTGGTCAGATCCTACCTACGTGCCTGAACTCCTTTTTTTTTATTTTTTTTAATCCCTGGGCCCTGTTGATATTTGATTGCCAAAATAATCCATTAAGGTCCCACATTTCATGGCACACTAGTTCTTGACATCAGGAGTTCGATGGTGGTAGTTTTCAGTGGTATGAACACTATAGCTGCCAAATGTTTTAAGTAACCATTAAAATATAGTTCACACTACCTTGTAACCCTACCTATACACCTAAAGTGAAATGCCATTTTCTTTCTAGATATAAATTAAGTGAGGACGAGTTAGAATGTCAGTTTTTTTTTTTTTTATCGTACATCACGGGACACAGAACCACATTAATAACTGTCTGGGTTATATGACACCTTCAGGTGATGGACACTGGCACACTAAAGGAAGTTCAATTCCCCATATAATCCCTCCCATTTTACCGGAACTACCTCAGTTTCACCAGTGTCTTCGGTGTTGGTCACAAGTAAAGATATGCTGTGCTGAGCTCCACTGGAATATTCCTTGCTGGGGTAAGCTATGCAACCGGATCGATTCAAAGTGTCTTTTCCAGGCCGAATTGAATGGTAGCCAAGGCTCGTGTCCGAAGAAACAAGTTTTGCCTGTAACGCTTCTCTTTTTAGAGAGCCGGACCCCGGGATCCAGTATTTGCTTTTTTTCAGACATATTCCTGGTGGGGTGCTTTACAGGCCCAGGGCTGTAGACCCCCCCCCCCCCCCCGATACAAAGGGGGCCCCAGTCCCTGAAGGTTTTTTAACAGAGCCAACCGTGAGTGGTGAAGATTGGGTCTGTTATCACAAAACCCTGCAGCTGGATAAGGTAAGGGAGATTCCTTAGGTCTTTTTTCGAATCCTTGTGGGTTTTCTCCTTTAAGTAAACGTTGTCATGCCTATAGTCACCACAGGGGGCTGTAAAGAGCACATACCTGTTCCATGCTTGTCAGTCTTGCTTGCAATAAGCTGCACGCTTCCTCCAGCCCAAGCATCAGGTAAGACGTCGGAAGGGGGTTTTTTCTCCTAGGAATGTCCCCCCACCTGGATAGCTTACTCCAGGCAGAGGGAGCATGGCATCAGTTGGCGGTGTGCCCACGCCGCTCCCGCCGCCATTACAGCAGTTCCCATCTGTAGCTCTTTCTCTCCTTCACCCCAGTCCTCCTCCATGCGATCTGGTCATAATCGGACCCTGTCTATTTTGAAATAGATTGGGGGGGTGCGGTTGGTGATCAGAAGGGGCTTAGCGGCGCTGGCATGTTTCAGCGTCCACAACGCAGGCTGTATATCTATAAAATGCACCTTTTTTTCAAGTGCATACAGCTGAAGGAGGGACACAGAGCGGATGGGTGGCATGTGAGTGTGGGTGACACAGGCATTCCCAGGCATGTTTACTTAAGCATCAGGCTGAGCTTAATAGCAGCAGCAGTTGCTGGACTATTGCTCAGCAGTGGGTGCCATTTTTTTTGGTAGTACCCCTGCGTTTGTGCTTGGCACTATGACCAGAGGGGGTGGTACAAATACCACAAAAACCAAGGGCATAAAGGGGTCACCCTCAGGTCCTAAGGACCCTCCCTCTGCAGCCCCCCCCCCCCGAAAGATCTAGGGAGGCTGATCAGAGGGAGTCATCAGGGGCTGCAATTGCTCCTGTCTAACTGAGTAGGTTTTCTCCTCAGCTATGAGTGGATTGGAGGAAAGATTAGTGGCTTTAATCACATCTTCACAAAGTGGAAGAAAACACAGTCGGTCCCCTTCTACAACCCAGGATCCTCAAACAGAGGAACAGTGGGAGGGGGAAGATGAATGACCCTCAGGGGACCGTGAAGAGGCTGATGATTCCTCTTCTGAAGGATCAAGTTGGGAAGGACGTTCTTCAGCTTCGTATGCAGAGGGTTGCTGGTGCATTCTCTTACTGAAATGGTCCACTCCACATTTAAGCTACCCTTAACACAGTCGGTTGAAGAGCCCACTTCCTGTTTGGGTTCACTAAAGCCTCCTCAAGCCTTGCGTGGCCTTTCCTGCATTCATTACTAGAAAAGCTTATGTATTCTGAGTGGGATCACCCAGATAAGCACTTTTTCCCTCCTAAAAAGTTTTCAACACTTTATCCTATGCAGGAAAAATGTACTGCTATATCCTCTGGGAATAAAAGTTTGACTTGTCCGGTTGATAATGCTCAAAGCTTAGGGATCCAACTGATAAAAAAAATTGGAATTCCTGTTAAAAAACATTTTCTCCTTGACAGGTTCAGTGGCTCAACCTGCAGTGGCGGCAATTGGGGTATGTCAGTCCTTGAGAGACCATTTGAAAACAGGTGTTCAAAGTGTTCCCTGAACAGCAGGCCCAGGAGTTAGCTGAGCCACCAGCGGCTTTGTGTTTTGCAATTGACGCAATCAGTGATTCTATTCTTCAAACCTCTTACCTTACGCTTGGGTTGGTACGTATGCATAGAATCTTATGGTTGAAAAGTTGGTCAGCTGAAGTGCCATGCAAAAAGCTCCTGGTTGGTTTTCCTTTCCGCGGTGAAAAGCTGTTTGGGAAGGATTTGGACAAATATATCCCCAAAAATATCAAGCGGGAAAAGTACCCTTTTGCCAGTTAATAAAAAGACTAAACATCCCTCATTTAAACTGGCTCTTTCTCCAGTGCCAGGGGCATTAGCCTCCAGGCAGTCGCGACAGCCTCCACCACCAGGTTCAAGAGGTAAACCTCAGGGTCAACCCCAGGGACAAAAGACAGATGGCTAAAGCCTCTTTATATAGGGGTGCCCCCAATCGCTCCTGTGGGGGAAAGACTTCTGCAATTCTCAAAGGTCTGGCTAGTAGAATTTCGGGATAGATGGGTGGTCCCACAGTAGCTCTAGGATACAAACTAGAGTTCTGAGAATTCCCGTCTCCTCGTTTCCTCAGGTCAAATGTCCCCAAAGATCCAGAGAAAAATAAGTTTCTTTCTAGTGCTAGACCGACTTTTGTCACAAGAAATGATCATGGTGGTCCCTGTGGAGGAGCAGGGGTTGGGGTTTTATTCAAACCTTTTCATGGTACCAAAACCAAATGGGGATGTCAGACCCATTGTAGATCTCAAAGATCTAAACCGGTTCCTGAAAATTCGCTCTTTTCACATGGAATCTATCCAATCAGTAGTCATCCTACAAGGAGAACATCTGGCATCAATTGACATCTAGGATGCATACCTGCTTGTCCCTATTTTCCCCGCTCACCAGAAGTATCTGCAATTCGAAGTAGAAAAACTTAATTTTCAGTTTGTAGCCTGCCTTTTGGTCTAGCTATTGCACCTCGGGTGTTTATAAAACTTCTGGCCCTTCCTCTGACCAGATTAATGACTCAAGGTATAACAATAATAACATACCTGGACGACCTGCTCTTAATAGACCGGCCGGTAGTCTGCTTGGAACAAAGCAATGGTCACCACAGTCAACTACCTGGAATACCTAGGTGGGTCCTCAACCTGGAGAATTCTTCTTTAAAGCCAGTAAGAAAATTAGAGTACTTGGGTCTGGTCATAGATACAGCCCAGAATAAGGTGTTCTTACCCCAGGCAAAGATCAGCGCCATAAAGGAGCTGGTTCAGGTGGTCAGGGCAAAGAAGGGTCCTTCCATTCGCCTTTTGTATGAATTTGTTGGGGAAGATGGTGAATTCATTCAAAGCAATTCCCTATGCTCAGTTTCATTTGAGACTGCTGCAAAACAGTATCCTATGAGCCTGGAACAAGAAGATTCAAGCACTAGATTTTCCTATGCGTTTGTCGCCAAAAGTACACCAGAGCCTCAGTTGGTGGAGGATATCCGAGAATCTGCAGAAGGGCAAATCCTTTTTACTGGTTACCTGTAAGGTGGTAACAACAGGTGCCAGCCTTTCAGGTTGGGGAGCAGTCCTTGAAGAAGCGTCTGTCCAGGGGAAATGGTCCAGAAACGAAAGGACCTTGCCCATCAACATTCTAGAGATTCAGGTAGCGTGTCTAGCCCTAAGGGCCTGGACATTCAGGTTGCAGAATTCTCCTATCAGGATTCAATCCGACAATGCCACAGCAGTGGCTTATATCAATCTCCAAGGGGGAGCCAGAAGTCAGGCAGCCCAGGGAGAAGTAAACCAAATCCTAACCTGGGCAGAAAAACATGTGCCGTGCATATCGGCAATCTTCTTTTTAGGTGTGGAGAACTGGCAGGCAAACTACTTAAGTTGACAGCAGTTATTCCCGAGGGAATGGTCCCTTCACCCCGACATATTTCTGGCTATATGCCAAAGATGGGGGATCCTGGATGTAGATCTGTTTTGCATCCAGGTTCAACAACAAAGTCGATAACTTTGTGTCAAGAACAAGGGATCCACTTGCATGCGGAATAGATGCGTTGGTGACCCCTTGGGATCAGTTCTCACTGATTTATTCATTCCCTCCTATTCTGCTGCTACCTCGACTTCTTCGCAGGATCAAGCGGGAAAGGAAGTCAGTAGTTCTTGTGGCCCAGAAGATCTTGGTATGCAGAAATAGTAAAGATGATAGTAGGGGCCCCATGGACCCTACCACCACGTCCAGACCTGCTATCGCAGGGACCGGTGTTCCATCATACTGAATCATTCTGAAGAATCGGGGGCTTCCAGGCTCAGTGATACCTACCTTGATTAATGCAGGGAAGCCAGCTTCCAGAGTCATTTATTATAGAGTCTGGAAGGCATATGTTTCCTGGTATGAATCCAGGGGTTGGCATTCTAGGAAGTATGTCATAGGTAGAATTCTTGCCTTTCTGCAAATGGGGCTAGAGCTGAAACTGGCCTATCAGTATTGTTTCAATGTCCGCTTGCTTTGCATTCTTTGGTCCAAAGCTTTATACAGGGGCTAACGAGGTCTAATCCACTGATTAGAACACCCCTGAACGCTTGGGACTTGAATTTAGTTCTGTTGGCATTACAGAAACAGCCTTTTGAGCTGATACCACGTATTCCTTTGGTCCTTCTGACAAGGAAGCTAGTTTTTCTTGTAGCCATTTCTTCTGCAAGAAGGATATCAGAGTTGCTTCTTGTAAAGAGCCATATTAATAGCACTGACACTCCATAGGGTGCCGTGTGGGAGGGGCAGTGACACTCCATAGGGAGTGTGTGGGAGGGCAGTGACACTCCATAGGGTGCGTGTGGGAGGGGCAGTGACACTCCATAGGGTGCGTGTGGGGGGGGCAGTGACACTCCATAGGGTGCGTGTGGGAGGGGCAGTGACACTCCATAGGGAGTGTGTGGGAGGGGCAGTGACACTCCATAGGGTGCGTGTGGGGGGGCAGTGACACTCCATAGGGTGCGTGTGGGAGGGGCAGTGACACGCCATAGGGTGTGTGTGGGAGGGCAGTGACACTCCATAGGGTGCGTGTGGGAGGGGCAGTGACACTCCATAGGGTGCGTGTGGGAGGGGCAGTGACACTCCATAGGGTGCGTGTGGGAGGGGCAGTGACACGCCATAGGGTGCGTGTGGGAGGGGCAGTGACACGCCATAGGGTGTGTGTGGGAGGGGCAGTGACACCCCATAGGGTGCGTGTGGGAGGGGCAGTGACACTCCATAGGGTGCGTGTGGGAGGGGCAGTGACACTCCATAGGGTGCGTGTGGGGAGGGGCAGTGACACTCCATAGGGTGTGTGTGGGAGGGGCAGTGACACGCCATAGGGTGCGTGTGGGAGGGGCAGTGACACTCCATAGGGTGCGTGTGGGAGGGGCAGTGACACTCCATAGGGAGCGTGTGGGAGGGGCAGTGACACTCCATAGGGAGTGTGTGGGAGGGGCAGTGACACTCCATAGGGTGCGTGTGGGAGGGGCAGTGGACACTCCATAGGGAGTGTGTGGGAGGGGCAGTGACACTCCATAGGGTGCGTGTGGGAGGGGCAGTGATACTCCATAGGGTGCGTGTGGGAGGGGCAGTGACACTCCATAGGGAGTGTGTGGGAGGGGCAGTGACACTCCATAGGGTGTGTGTGGGAGGGGCAGTGACACGCCATAGGGTGCGTGTGGGGGGCAGTGACACTCCATAGGGTGCGTGTGGGAGGGGCAGTGACACTCCATAGGGTGCGTGTGGGAGGGGCAGTGACACTCCATAGGGAGTGTGTGGGAGGGGCAGTGACACTCCATAGGGTGCGTGTGGGAGGGGCAGTGACACTCCATAGGGTGCGTGTGGGGGGGCAGTGACACTCCATAGGGTGCGTGTGGGAGGGGCAGTGACACTCCATAGGGTGCGTGTGGGAGGGGCAGTGACACTCCATAGGGTGCGTGTGGGAGGGGCAGTGACACTCCATAGGGTGCGTGTGGGAGGGGCAGTGACACTCCATAGGGTGCGTGTGGGAGGGGCAGTGACACGCCATAGGGTGGGTGTGGGAGGGGCAGTGACACTCCATAGGGTGCGTGTGGGAGGGGCAGTGACACTCCATATGGTGCGTGTGGGGGGGCAGTGACACTCCATAGGGTGCGTGTGGGAGGGGCAGTGACACTCCATAGGG